>NW_028227264.1:67935000-68442500 GCF_978045245.1 Mus caroli
CTGCCCATGAGCTAACTCTAAATTCTGGGGATTAAAAGATTTACGAGACAGTCCGGGGCTTCTGCTTCGATGTCTTTATATGTAATAGTGAGGCAAGTGGAAGAACAGAGGCTTTGGATTGGTTAGTGAAGTGTGGGGCGAGGCAGAGTCACAACTCTAAGTGGCACAAAGGCCTTGAGAGCAAGTGAACAGGGAGCAGAGTTCTGCAGCAGTAAAGAGATAGACTAAAAGAGGGTGAGGTTTATGACAAAGGACATCTGGTATACCTAAGGAGGGTTGTTATATATATTTTTTCTTTGTTGATGTGATGGTGGTGGTGGGTGGGGCTTGCAGGGAAGGATAGATAGATAGATAGATAGATAGATAGATAGATAGATAGATAGATAGATAGATAGCCAGAGGAATGTCAAGTTTCCAGCCAACCTGTGCAGATCTTGTCTGCTAGGCCTGGGATCAGGGTAGACTATAGTCTGATGCTGTAGACAACTTTACTTCAGTTTCAATGTACCTTTGTACATGTAACAACGAAAGCAATGATCCAAGGATGGTTGGATTCAGAAAAACCTGATCAGAAAAAAAATGTAAATAAATGCCAGTAAACACGAACTAAATACTGACAGAGCAGCCCTTTCCCAGAACTTTCTCAGGACAGACCAGTTTTAACTGGTACATTGGCTGGCACATACTATAGATTAGATCTTGGCAAAACACAAGAGTGAAACAGAAGGCCATATCCAGTTTCAAAGTACTGACCAGATTGGGTTCTATATCTATGTTCTGACATCCAATAAGAACAAACATGTCTTATAAATTGAATGTAGGTGTTTGTCACAAGAAGCACAAAATCACATCCAAGAGCAATTCAGGGAACAAAATGCACCTAAGGTAAAAGGCCCTCTGCCTTTTCTACTGGAGCCTCTCTCACAGTCCCTTACTCCCACCCCCAAAGCATTGTTCACCATGAGTCATTCTTTTGACCTTGTTCTGATAGAGGACAGCCTCTCATGCCTTTCTTCACCTCTTTTTGGAGACAGGTGTCTTTCACTCACTTGGCTGGAACTCACCAAAAAAGCTAAGCTGCCTGGCGAGGGAGCCCTGAGAATCTATCCCTCTCTGTCTCCTCAGGGTTAGCATTACAAGCTGTCATGAGCCATCATGCCCAGCTTTTTCTACAAGGGTCTAGAGATAGTTTGTAGATCCTTGTGCTTGAAGTGGAACCTGACCCAATTATCTCTGCAGCCCCTCAAGTTTGTTCTTGATCTAGCGCTCTCCCTTTCTTCTTCTTCTTTTTCTTCTTTTTCTTCTTTTTCTCCTTTTTCTTCTTTTTCTTCTTCTTCCTCTTCCTCTTCCTCTTCCTCTTCCTCTTCCTCTTCTTCTTCTTCTTCTTCTTCTTCTTCTTCTTCTTCTTCTTCTTCTTCTTCTTCTTCTTCTTCTTCTTCTTCGTCTTCATCTTCGTCTTCTTCTTCTCTTCCTCCTCCTCCTCCTTCTCTCTCTCTCTCCCCCTTCTCTCTTTTCTCTTGGTTATTATATTTACATTTCAAATGTTATTCCCCTTCCCAGTTTCCACTTCACAACCCCCCCATCCTATCCCCCTGCCCCTTTGCCCCTATGAGGGTGCTCCTCCACCCACTCCCCCCACTCCCACCTCTCTGCTCTAACATCCCCTATGCTGGGGCATCAAGCCTCCACAGGACCAAGGGCCTCTCCTCCCACTGATGCCAGGTAAGGCCATCCTCTGCTACATATGTAGCTAGAATCATGGGTTCCTCCATGTGGACTCTTAGGTTGGTGGTTTAGTCCCTGGGAGCTCTGAGTGGTCCTATTAGTTGTTCTTCCTATGGAGTTGCAATCCCCTTCAGCTCCTTTAGGTCTTCCCCTAAGTCCTCCATTGGGGGTCTCTGGGATCAGTTTGATGGTTGCCTGTGAATATCTGCATCTGTATTGGTCAGGTGCTGGCAGATCCTCTCAGGGGACAGCTTCCTCTTCTTTTTTTGTCATCTTCCTGCATGGGAGCAAGAGTGATTAGTGTTCTTCTCATCCTAACAGATATGGAAATTGGAGCCTAGAGAAGATGCCAGGCTGTCTCAGATCACATGGTAAAAGGTGATACAGAGCCTCAATGAGCCTGTATTATCTGAGCCTCTGATAACTCTCATTTTCCTCCCTCCCCTCCCTCTTGTAGTTGAGATTCTTTTTAGCTGAAACCTGAGACCTACTCTTCTATGTAGCTTTGACTAACTTGCCTCAGCCATTCCATTACATGTCAGAAGGGCCCCTCTCCCTGCCATTAATCTTTTAGAATCTGCCTTCCATTCCTGCCTTGGGAGAAACGTCTAGTGTCTAGTGTTTGGCTGGACTGTTGAGATTGGTTGTTTACTCAAGGAAGGTCTTGGGCCAAAATTAAAGGCATGTGATGAATAAAGGCATTGATAAATGAACTTGACTTTTAGAGGTTAAACCAAAGACAGGCATTCCCTACTTCCTTCAGGTCCTAACTGCTGCAAAGACTCTGTTGTTTAAACATAGGCCTTGCAAATAGAAGGAGAAACAAGAGGAACCACTTAGCATAGTGCTTCCTTATGGCATCTGGAATGTGATGGTCTCCAGACGGTTTCCTAACCTTGTCTTTATCCTTCAGACCTAGGTCCATTTCTCAATTGACATCAGAGATGGAATAAACCTTGTCTGGCTTTATCACCCTTCAGTAGCTCCCACTGGCCAAAAGGAAGAACCCGACATTCTTGTCTAGATACACAGATGTTTCCCCATCTTCTTGTCAGCTTCTTCCTCTGGAATGTGTCTCCACCTCCCTGTATGCCCACAAGAATTCTAGGAATGTCACCCTTCTCCTTTTCCTGATACATTCCCCCCTGCCTGTACCTCTTGTCTATCATTAACCTGCTCAACTGTTCTTCAGCCAATGAAGTTCAGTTCGGAGCTAAGGGTACCTCCCATCTATGGTTGGCCTGAGCTGTGCAGCTCTCTGTGTGGACTTTAATCAAAAGAATACATGGGATGCAAAACAAGGTCTTGAATTTATTGTTTACCCCGTGGTATCATTGTGCTTGTGTTGTAAGACTCTAATGAGCCTTAGCTTACCGGAGACCCCCTTTCCCCCTCCCCCCAGTTAACAAAATGATGCAAAAGGAAGAGGAATTTATTGTTCCAGTATGCTGGGGTCATCATCCTGCACCTGAAGGAGAGGCAGCCTGTTCGGCCAGTTTTTATACAGTTTCCAGAGGAGGAATAGAGCATCAGCAACTAGGCACAATATAATTGGCAGAACAGCACATCCTTTAAACTGATTGGTCTTTAGGGAATGAGGTAGTAGGGGTTTAACCAGTCTCTCCCTTCTGGCCTACATGCTCTCTGACCTGTCTCTTCCAGGAGGGGAGGGGTGTGATGGAATTTTCCAACGGCTCTGAGCTGACCTCTTCAATGTTACTTAACCCCACTGTACATGAAGTTCCTCTAGTCACAAGGCAAGGTCCATTCCATTGAGTCTCTCTGAGACCTCTTAGCATTTAGATCCTTCATATCATAAAGCTTATTTCCAGAGCAGTTCATTAATAGTTCCAAGATTTAAAATTAGGACATGAAGGGAGGTGATTATCAAACAAAACAAAGCAAAACAAAACAAACAAGCAAGCAAACAAACAAACAAAAAAAACCACCTGTTAAACTTTCTGTTCTTCTCACCAAATTGTAAGGGTGGAAATCAAGATCAAAAAGACAGTATGATAGCTTCTCTGGACTCCCTGAAGAAGCTGGTATTGGTCCTGTTGGTACTCGCCCTAGGTTTTTTTCTGGATACCCTTTTCTGATTATGTTCCTCTAGAGTCTATCTCTACTTTTTTGTCTAAGTGCGGGGGACGAGAGCCAGGGCCTCATGCCATACTTACCTTTTGAAAACATATTGAAGAGTCAGTATTTACATGATTATACAGTTGTCTGAAATTTTAAAACAAGCTAGTGATGTATTTATAAAAAGATAAAGAGAAGTAAGATATGTTCTATGAGGATGTGGTGAGGTGTGGGGGGGAAGGGGTGCCTTGGTGGGCCCATGTTGAGGCATCTCTTCCCCCTGAGGGACCAGCCACATGGTATAGTATAGAATAGAGTTTATTCAGGGAATGGGGAGGGGAGTTAAGAGGGTAGTAGAGGCAGAGAGAGGGAGAGAGTAGAGAAGTACAGGCCGGCGATGACCACGTGGAGAGAGGGAGAAGGGAAGGGGAAGAGAAGAACCCAAGTGGGCAAGAGAGAAGAAGCAAGCAGGAAGCAGGAGTAAGAGAGAGAGGAGGAGACAAGCAGCCCCTTTTATAGCGGACCAGGCCTACCTGGCTGTTGCCAGGTAACTGTGGGTTGGAGCTTAGACAGAGTACTAACAGCTAGACCTTTTTGTTCCTTGAGTTAATATTCTACACCCATTATCAGTTAACTTATCAAATATTTCCCAGGGACTCTCAGGGTAATGAGGGTCAAACATGACCTGTCACATTGTGGGATGTCTGGGAGTGGAAGGTGTGTCTGTGGATGTTACCTGAGAGAGCAGGTATGCCAAGAACACAGAATGAGAACTTGTGTCACCTAAAGTACAGTGACTTGCAAGCAGGATCTAACCTGGCAACATGAACCCAGCCCATACAATAAGTTTTCCTGTCTTCTGTTCCTATAGTTCTGATGTATTAAGGGGTCCACCAAACCTTTTCAGAACAGATGTAAATATCTCTCTCTCTTTCCCCCTCCCTCTGTGTGTGTGTGTATGTATGTATGTGTGTTCATCACTGGGGATCAAACCCAAGCTCGTTCGAGTGCTTTCTCTCCCCTGCCCCTCTGTGTGTGTGTGTGTGTGTGTGTATTCATCACTGGGGATCAAACCCAAGGCTCATGATTGCAAAGCAAATGCTACCACTAAGCCATATCTGCAGCCATCTGATTACTTTTTATTTAAAGTTTGAGAGTATCCCACTAAGTCCCCTAGGATGCTCCTAAACTCTCCCCGTGGCCCAGGCAGTCTAATCATGTGACTCTATTGCTACATCCTTCTGAATAGCTGGATTACATGTCTAAGTCATTAGTCCCAGTTCCTTCCTTCCTTCCTTCCTTCCTTCCTTCCTTCCTTCCTTCCTTCCTTCCTCCCCCCCCCCTTAAAGCCATCATTTGAAGTCATTTTTATGGAGGAATGGGAGGAGATCTTTTCACAGCAAGTGTGCCTTAGGTACTGCAAGTTACTGTAAACACTGGGGTCTATGTGTAATGTTTACCTTCTAGGCTTTCCTGCTGTTAACAGAATGCCTGCCTAGGGTGTCCTGACAGGCTCAGTGTGATACACAGAGGAGAATGAGAACAAGTTGCTCTTCAGAGTTAGGCCTCCTGAAGTTCCTGGTATGCATAGTGCTTATTGCTGAGATGCAGGAAGTTAGTTCTATTGGTACGTGAAAAATGCAACCAGTGCCATTGCCCTAACACAAGCTATGGACCTGGAGGGTGTTAACACAGGCAACAGCAGCTATGGACGCTTGGAGATACTCAGCATTGATACACACACATACACACACACAATTATTTATTTATGTGTGTTGAGTACACTGTAATTGTCTTCAGACACACCAGAAGAGTACATCGGATTCCATTACAGATGGTTGTGAGCCATCATGTGGTTCCTGGGAATTGAACTCAGGACTTCTGGAAGTGCACGCCAGTGCTCTTAACCCCTGAGCCATCTCTCCAGCCCCTTCTCTCTTTCTTAACCACAGTAATGCTAACCGGAAGTTACAAAGAGGTAATTGAGGTTGAAAATAGACCACGGACAAGAAATTTTTTTTTTTAAAGCAATTACTTGTATGGTCTCTGTTACCCTTCTTACCCTATATAGACATAGGAGATTGAGCTGGGAGAATCTTACTGGACCAATTGTACATGGACCAGTCCTCCCCCTTCAGGAGTCTTCTGGAATTATTTGGAGATATTTCAGTGGCTGTAGTGGCCCATTTGGTATTAGCAGGTCACAGTGGGGAATAGAAATGAGCCTCTCCTGGTTAGAATGGTCCTTTCCCAACCATCTGGGATGCCCTATGGTGAAGGGTGGCGCAGAGTGCAGGCTCAGTTCAGATGTTATGTATTGTCTTCTCCTGGTTTAGGAAAGTCAAACATTCATGTTCAAAGCTACTGAAATCCCTTCCCACGTGAGCGGTTTTGTCCTTTTCCCCAGTGTGACCGTTGGACAGGGAATGATTTATAAAAGTCATTCCGGAGAGCTCTCTTCATTAGCTTGTGGAGTCTACCTGCTACCAATTTGCATTTTTAAATCTTCCTTGGCTGCAGCTGCCACACAAAAGACACTATCCAATATGAGTGGGAGTGGAAATGGGCAGGCGGTAATTTGCAAAGTGGACTGGTGAAAGGCAGGAGAGGAAAGAGAATTGTTCCAGCTTTTGAGATTGAGAAATGAATAAGTGAACTGCTGGATCAAATTAAACTGAAAACCAGATAAGAACTTTGTTTAATTAGCTCTCTTCCCTAGAAATTTAACTTTGAATATTTAGGGTAAATATTTATGACTTGTTTGAGGCAACTGGTGTATTAGTTAGGGGCTTGGAACTCCTGATAATTCAAAAGTTTAGAGTAGTCTTTTGTCAATGATAACTTACATTGTGAAGTCACCTGTGGATATGGGGTATTTTTTTGTCTTAGACTAGACGATGGTCAGCAAATATTTTGCAGTTGTAAGAATGGAAAAGTAAATGGAAGAATGAATGGATAAATAAATATTCCTTGTGGCTTGTTAGTAGTATATTTCTTTTAGTTGCTGATAAAAGGCCCTGACAAAGAGCAATTTTGGGAAGGAGAGGTTCCTTTTAGTTTTCAGCTTCAGGAGTTGAAGGTATGACAGTGGGAGTGTAAAGCTGTCCCAGCAGTCAGAAAGCAGAATGATCACATCACAGGAAGCTGATAGGAACAGGAAGTGGAGCCAGGCTAGACAGCCTCAAAGCCCTCCCCAAGAGACGTACTTCCTCCAGCCAGGCTCCACCTCCTAAAGGTTCCATCACCTTCCCAAACACAGTGACCTTGGGTAATCTAAAAATGTACTTCCAGTTGTTCCTACTCACCTCAGCTACTGTGATATGTCCACCTGCAATGGCTGTGTGGGACCCATTAGCTACAGTCATTCATTGTTGCTTAGTAAAAAGTCAGTAACAAGTTAATTACAGTTGATATTGAGGTCCTACTGGGAAAGTAAAGGGGAGAGATGCTGGAAGGCACACCCCAAGATGTCAGGAGGAAAAGCAAGGCTCCAAGAGGCTAGGGATAGAAACTTGCATAGCTGAGCACTACAGTTACCCTCGTGTTCCAACACTGTTATTTTACTAAGGACTACATCCATGTGACAGTGTGGCCTTAATAAAAGATGAAAGTTTGGGTCTAGTGTTGTTACCCAAAGGAAGAATAGGGAAACAGCAAGAAGGCAGTTACCTAGAGCAAAACAAACAAACAAACAAACAAACACCATAAGATAGACTCAGCCAATCAGAAGAATTAGTCTCAGGTTTCTCCTTCCTAGGACAGGTGCAAACCGCACCCCACTCATTGGTGCGAACTCTTGTGGTTCTTCACTCTCTTGTCTTTACTGATATCTAACTTCAGCCACAGTGAGATGAATCTCAGGGGAAGTTCAAGACCCAAGAGTCTCAGGAGAGGACTCATGGATACTTTGCACAAACCCAGGTTTCCCAGCAGACAGGGAAGTAGAGTCAAACTGGCTGCCTCCGAGCCTCAGACCTTCCCCTAGTTCAGGAACCCAGATCATTGCTTTGCAAAGGGAAAAACTTCTAGAATTAGAGAAGGGGCCTCTATGAACCTCTAAATATTCTCCTCATATTATCAATGTGGGTAATATGTGAAGGATGAGTTATGTGCTACATCCAAGTTCTTTTTTTTTTTTTTAAAGGATTTATTATTACACATAAGTACACTGTAGCTGTCTTTAGATGTGCCAGCAGAGGGCGTCAGATCTCATTATAGATGGTTGTGAGCCACCATGTGGTTGCTGGGATTTGAACTCAGGACCTTCTCTCCAGCCCCTCTAAAACTTATTAAGCATCACTTTAAAATCTCATCTGTTCATACTTTATAAATGACTGAATTCATATTATCTCTTTCAGACAATCAAAAAAAAATGTAAAGGCAGGGAGGGTCATATTATGTAATGCTGGCTAGCCGGGAAATCACTATGTGATGGTCTACATAGTGGCCTTGAACTCATAAGATATCCAACTGCTTCTGCCTCCTGGGTACTGGGATTAAAGGCCTGTGCCACTACATCAGGGCTAATTTTTATTTCAATTTAAAACTTGTGGTGTTCAGGCCCTATGACATGGCTCCAAGAGAGCTACTTGCTGCCAAACCTGACTACCCGAGTTCGATCTCTGACACAAACGTGGGAGAAGAAAGGAACCAGCTTTTGAAAGTTGTCCTCTGGCCTCCGTACTTGCACCGGGACAGGCATGTTTATCTGCCACAAAATAAACAGAACCAATGTCAAAAATTACAATTAAAACATATGGTTTATTTTCCTAATAGAAAACTCTGAGAAGGGGATTCGTTTTTTTGTTTTTTTGTTTTTTCTGATAGAGATTAGAAAATTATAACTACAGCTTTAACAGTTTTTCCTTGAAAGGATTAAGAAAAAAAAACAAATTTAGAATCTGATTTGTTATAGGTTTAAATGAGAGGAACTCCATAGAAGTCAGACCTCTTGGCCCCTTGGAGGCATCAGCAAATAGAACATGTCCATCATCTTAAATGACCTAAACATTTTTGTTTAGGTTTGCCAGGCAATGTGTAAGACACCCAGTTAAATAAGAAGTGTTGTCAGAATTTTAGACAAATATTGTTTTTCTAGTATAAATACACACTATCTCTTTGGAATTCAAACTCTAAAAGATTCACTGAGGGACGGAGAGAAGCCTCAGAGGATGTGCGTGCTGACCGTTCCTGCAGGGACCTGGCTTTGGTTCCTAGCACCCACATGCCAGCTCACAACTGCCCATAACCCTGTTCTGGGGCATCTAATGCCTTCTTCTGATTTCTGTGGGCCCCTGCGCTTGTGTGATGTATAGACATACACAGGAGTGTGCACACACGCATATAAGCATGACATTAAAGTTCCCCATTCACTTAATATATAGATTTACCTGAGAATCCTGGATTTTCTTTGCTGAAGCTAACACCCTACTTATCCTTCCTTTTACTTAGGTTTCCTATACTTTTCATAGGAAGTAAAATACAATATATTCATCCCTTTTGGTTTTTACTGCACCACGCTCCGATGGTCATGTTTCTATAAAAACTACCAATCTCCCTGTCATTGTCTGTCCACTCTTTTTGTGGGGGCTGACCATTGCTTACAATGGATATATATTACATACACACATACATAGTATATATGTAATGTATTATATATTATATTACATATATTACACATATGTATAAAGTTCATATATGTATATGAACACATATATGACATATGTGATGTGAATATATTCATATATATTCATGTGCATATGTGTGTGCGTATATATATCAGGAATCAGGAATATCTATATATATCAGAAATCAGGAATATATATATCAGGATCCACTGTTTAGTCTTGGCTCTTCATTCTTGGCAATATTATTTTTAGGTTTAATTTCTCAACCATTTGGGTGTAAGGAATTATTGGTACACATGAAATATAAAAATATAAGTTTCAGAAGGACTGAGGATCAGGCTCGGGCCCATGACGTGAAGAATCTGGCAAGTGCAGCAAGAGAACAAAGAGGAGAAGCAATAATCTGTGGGCAGCTAGACCCTGGGGGGCGGGGCTCCAGCAGGGATGCTGTGTGGGCCGGCGTGTAATGCATGAAGGCACATTAATTAATGAGAGAGAAACGAAGTGTCCAGGCAGAGTGGGGGACACTGCGAAGGCCCCAATGTGTGAATCAGCGTGGTTAAGGCTTGTTGAGATCCTGCAGAGATCTGGCATGAGAAAAGCTTTCTGAGCGTGGTTCCGATGGGCCTCAGATCGGCCAGGCTGGCAGTGACCTGTCCATTGCGTTTCAAGAGGAAATGGTGCACTGGTTCTCAACCTGTGGGTCGCAACCCCAGGAGTTGCATCTCAGATGCCTTGTGTGTCCGATATTTACATTACTATACATAATCGTAGCAAAATTACAGTTCTGAAGTAGCAACTAAAATAATTTTAGGGTTTGGGGGTCACCACAACACGAATGGTCACAGCATTAGAAAGGTTGAGAGCCTCTGGATTAGAGTTAGGGAAGTCAGCTTAGAGACCACTGTAATCTTCCTGCTCAGAAATGATAACTCAGAGCTAGGGTTGCAATCTCTGAATAAACAAACAAAAAACCCAACAACAACAAAAACAGTATTACACAGAGCTTGCAGAGCTAATAAGTGAGAATAGTAGGAATGTACATGCATTTAAGTATGTATGTACATAAAAGCATATAATTATTTGGGGGGGGAGTTGCTTTATTTAAAAAAGAATCAAACAGGGTACTTATATTCACCTTAGGGTCCTTCCTCCGTATTTCTTTTTAAGTTTCTACTTAAAGTTTCTTCATTTCTCCTTCCCTCAACGCTTTCATACCCTCTGCTCTCCAGATTCATGACTCTTTTTCTTAAATTATTATTGTCTCACACACACACACACACACACACATGCACACACAAACACACATGCACACATACACACACATGCACACATACACACATACACACACATGCGTGCACACATACACACACATGCACACATACACATGCACACACAAACACACACATGCACACATACACACACATACATACACACACACGCACATACATACACACACATACATACACACACACACACGCACACATACACACATGCACACACAAACACACATGCATACATACACACACATACACATGCACACATACACACACACATATATACACACACACATGCACACACAAACACACACATGCACACAGACACACAAATACATGTACACACACAGCACACACATACACACACACTTTTTTAAAGGACACTTTCCATCGTAGTGTACAAACACTAGTTTCTTTTGGGTGGTTATCTTCATAGTGTGTCTCCATGAATATTTGTTTATCAAAAGTCTAAGAACATTTCAGACAAAGATGGTAAAACTCATTTTTTTCAAATTCCTTCCTTCAAAAAATTTCACAGGAAGTAAATGTAGTCTATTTATTCCTTTTGGTTCTGACTGCTCTATCCTCTGATGGCCACGCTGCCCCTCCTTCAACAGTGGTGGCTATGTTTCTATGAAACCTCCCTGCATCCCTGTATTTCTCTGTCCATTCTTCCTGCATGTGCTAACCACTGCTCACATTTTCAGGATCCACTATTCAGTCCCAGCCTTCTCCAAATATGATTGGACATCAGTATTTAAGATCAAAACTATTGAGGACTGGAGAGATGGCTCAGTGGTTAAGAGCACTGACTGCTCTTCCAGAGGTCCTGAATTCAATTCCCAGCAACCACATGGTGGCTCACAACCATCTATAATGGGATCTGATGCCCTCTTCTGGCATATAGGTGTACATGTCAATAGAGCACTCACATACATTAAATAAATAATAAATAAATAAATAAATCTTTTTAAAAATCAAAACTATTATGTAAACCATCAAACCAGGCTCACATGGTTAACTAGCTGAACACACAGTTCAGCTCCTGTATGTGTTTTCCATCTGACCCTGGACCACATTTGACTTCTCATTACCCTTGGGGCATGGGGATGACCCTCTGTTCTGCTGGCCTCTCTGGAGTTGGTGACAGTGAAATACTTCACTTTTACCTCCCCCACACCCAGCAGATGTGTTCCTTGCACATATGTCATCGCCTCTTATTTATCGTGCTGCATTATTGCAGAGGTCTATGGAGAGACCTCTTGTTTGCTGCATTTCCCTGAAGATAGATCCATTTGGGTCCAAAACCAAACATGAGTGTTTCTGAGCAGTACTAATGGATTCTGTGTGTCTCTCTTACCTTATGGATTCTGTTTCACTGAAGTCCACAGAAGGCAGCAAGTGGCTAAACAGGTCTCCATTCATGCCACCCTCAGCAAGAGGCAGATCAGCACTCAGGACAGGACTAACTCATTGAGAACAGTTCTCCATGAGCATGCTCTAATATGTAAATGTAAATGTTCCTAAATGAAAATGTCAGAGGTTCTGGGCAGTGGAAATATGTCTTGCAATAGGAAACATGTCTTACAAGTTACAGATATCTTAGGAACCAAGGACTGGACAATGATATCAGGCCCATAATGCCATGTACTTAGTTCCCATTGTGAGCTTACAGCACTGGGGCATAAGCTTTAGTTTTAGGAGGTGGAGCAATGACTATATGGTAAAGAACACATACTGCTCTTGGGGAAGGCTTGCGTCAGTTCCCAGATCCAGCCATGTGTGACTCTCAATGCCTTGTACCTCCAGCTCCAACAAAGCCGATGGACTCTTCTGGCCTCTGCAAACACCTGAACTCCTGTGTCCTATACATACTTGCAAGCACATACACACACACATTTTAAAAAAAAATTAAATAATCTAAAACATACTTTGTAGTTGCATATTTATTGATTTTCCAGAAGCCTTCCAAATGGACCCTTTGCAAGTCCCTTTTGTCTGAGGCAAACTGCTGGTCTTCTATACATCTGCAGGGTCACATAATTGCATAGACAGGCTCACCACAATTTTTCCGAATGGTAATAGAATCTGTGACATTGGGTAATAGGATCTGTGCCATGAATGATTCTGCTCTAGAGTTCAAGAGATGGGACATAGAGAGTTCCATCTGTGGAGTCTGCAGAGGAATTCATGCACCACATTTGATCATCCTTTTAGACACTTCCTCTGCAGTTTAGGCCGAGGTGCTTGGCATAGATGATTTAACAATCGTGACGTCATCTGACCAGGTGCTACTGGTTTCATGCACCTCCTCTTTCACCTCATGAGTTCTTCCACAGCGAACTCAGGAGGAAGCAGACTTCTTTTATGAGCTCATTATCCCCCTTAGCATATTAGCCGAAATGAAGTCTTCATCTAAGATCATAAAACCTGAGAGAGGAAAGACTGCTCGATTTTGTTAACAATACCCTCTAATGAAAGGGCTCAAGATTAGTGTCCTAGGAAGGTGATAATTACTTTGTACTTCATAGCACAGTTCTGTAAAGTAAGATTTTACTATGTTACAGATTACTAACAAGCAGATTTAGACTGCTGTCCATTCTTTCAATTCATTAACTCTCTTGATTGTTTATTAAATCTTGATTATGCACGAAATAGCACATTGGGAAGGACTAAACAGATGAAGGAAGAAGAGATGAGAACTGCTCTCAGGTGGCTTTGGAGAGAAATGGAAGATGTACCTGAGTAATTATGTATGATCCTTATGATGGTTATATATGCTTGGCCCAGGGAGTGGCACTATTAGAAGGTATGACCTTGTAGGAGTGGGCGCGGGCTTGTTGGAGTAGGTGTGTCACTGTAGGTGTGATCTTAAGACCCTCATCCTAGCTGCCTGGAAGCAAGTATTCTGCTAGCAGCCTTCAGATGAAGATGTAGAACTCAGCTCCCCCTGCACCATGCCTGCCTGGATGCTGCCATACTTTTGCCTTAATGATAATGGACTGAACTTCTGAACCTGTAAGCCAGCCCCAATTAAATGTTGTCCTTATAAGAGTTGCCTTGGCCCTAGTGTCTGTTCACAGCAGTAAAACCCAAACTAAGACAATCCTAAATAGACAGTTCTCACTAGTGAGAGGAAATCCCTCAAACATTTTGTAGTTTTTCTATGGACTGGACGTAGTGGACAGTGCAGACAACACAGTGGAAAAGGTACACAGTGTCTGTTTGGGTGCTGCCTTCCTTCAGGCTTCCTGCTAGCTATCTGGTGATTGACAGTGAGATTTTTTTTAAAGGTTGCATAGTGCATTGACCAGGTTTTCTAGGGAAACAGAACATGTGCATGTGTATGAGAGAGAGAATACACAATTATGGCTGCTAAGCATCTGTAAATGCTAAATATACAGGGTAGTTAACAGAGCCATCCAACCCAAAAGCCTGAGAACCTCAGGGAGCCATGCTGTAGGTTCTTAGGATCTGAAGATCTGGAAACCACAGAATCGGTCCTACTGGTTCATAGGATATGATGGCCTTGGAATCAAATTGGACAATAATATTTCAGTTCTGGCAAACAGGCAAGGAAAAGTAGGTCCCTTTGGTTCTACCGAGTCTCAGGGAGTGGGAGAGGCTTACAGTATTAGTTGCTTTTATTATTACTGTGACCAAATGCCTAAAGAGAAGCACCTTAAGTGAGAAAGGATTTATCATGGCTTGTAGTCCATTGTGGTGGGGAACATATGGTTGAACAAGCACATGCCTTGACTCCTTATGGCTTCACATCTCAATATAAGAGTAAACTGGCCTGAGACAGGAAGCAGGGTAAACTGTAAAGCCTAAGGCATTTGTACCAGAAAGATGATTAGCAGTTAAAAGCACTGGCTATTTTTTCAAGAGGACCCAGGCTTAATTCTTTTTGTCTATATTGAAACTCACAACTGTTTACAACCCTAATTCCAGGGGATCCCATGCCCTCTTCTGGTCTCTATGGACACTGGATATATTGTACATGTAGGCAAAAGACTGGTACACATGCATACATGTGTGCACACATAATAATAATAATAATAATAATAATAATAATAATAATTTAAAAATCTGAAGATCTGTCCACTTCCTCCAGTGAGGATCCACCTTTTCATGATTTTATACCCTGCCAAAATTGCACCACCACCGGCTTCTAAGCGTTCATAAACATATTACCTACAGGGAGATAATTTTACCATAAATTCATGTGGGGAGAACTAAGTCAAACAACTGAAATAAAGCACACTGAAAGCAAATGCAGAGTGTAACATTTAGTTTAGGAAATGAGTGTATATCCGGGGAAACCCCCAGAATAACCTTCTCAGTGTCCTTTGCCTACCTACTGGCTGCAAATGTGTCTCTGGATGCTGCCTTACAGTACCCAGGGAGGAGCAGTTATCTCCATCCTCACACACCTTCTACCAGCCACTCTTAGGGCATATCATTTATTTTTTTCCCTGCTATGGTACTCATAAACTTACTAAAAAAATTTCTTTAAGAAAACTTGTAGGACTACTATAAGTAATTGCCTTGTCTCTATTAGTTCTTGTTTGTTTTTATACTGTTTAAACTTTAAAAATATATTTTATATAATATATTTTGATCATATCCTATTCCCTGGGTCCTCTCAAATCCTCCCTACCCACCTAACTTGATTCTCTTGATTCTCTCTTTCTCTCTCTCTCTCTCTCTCTCTCTCAGGAATGGAAAAAAAAAACCTAAAAAGACAAAATCTCAAACCATAAAGAAAGCAGACACACACAAAAATATACAAAACAAACAAAACCATGTGTCTATTTTACTTTGGCCAGTTACTCCTATACACAGGTGCTGATCTGGGGGTGTAGTTGGAATACCTAGTGTCACTCTGTTGGACAAAATTGATTTCCCCTCTCCCAGTAGGCATAAATTGCAAATAGCTTCTATGTTAGGGGTGGAATTTTGTTTCCACTTTTGCTTCTATGTGTTAGGATTTTATCTGACTTCAATTTGTGCAGGTCTTGTTCTAGAGTGTCTTTTGTAGAGCTGGAATTGTAGGTAGACATTATTTAAATTTGTTTTTATTGTAGGTTTTGTTCCTCCTTTGATTGTGGTTGATAGTTTTGCTGGGTATAGTAGTCTGGGCTTGTTTTGGTGGGTATAATAGTCTGAGTTGGTATCTGTAATCTCTCAGAGCCTATGGAAATCTGTCCTGGCTCTTTGGTATTTTTCCACTGAAAAGTCAGGTGCTAAGCTAATGGCCCTCCCTTTATACATTACTTGATATTTTTTCCCTTGTAGCTTTTAATACTTTGTCTTTCTTCAGCACAGTTAGTGTTTTAGTTATTATGTGTCTTGAGGAATTTCCTTTCTTGCTCTGTCAGTTTTGTGTTCTATATGCCTCTTATACATTGATAAGCACCTTTTTTCTTTAGGCGTGGGAAATTTTCTTCAATGACTTTTGGTAAAAATATTTTCTGTGCCTCTACCCTGGATTTTTTTCTCCTTCTTCTATACCTATTTTCCTCAAGTTTGGTCTTTTCATAGAGTCCTAGACTTCCTGAATACTTTTTGCCTGTTTTTTTTTTTGTTTGTTTGTTTGTTTTTTTTAAGATTTAACATTTTCTTTGACAGAGCTATTCATTTCTTCTACCTTGTCTTCAAGATCTGAAATTCTCTCCTCCACTTTTTCCTCAGTTAGATGAGGCTTGCCTCTGATCTCTTTGCTTCACTTGCTGAGGTTTTTTTTTTTTTTTTTTTTTTTTTGGTTTTATTTCATTTTGGCTTCTCTTTCTCAATTCTATTTCCTTGTTATGTTCTATTTTCATTATCTCCTTCCACTGATTGTGGTTTTCCAGTCTTCACTAAGACATATATTCATATCCCTTTTAAGGCACTTAAACATATTCATAATTGTTCTTTCAAAGTCTTTGTACTGTGCTTCAGCTAAACTGCTTTTCTTAGAGAACATTACAGTGGCATTTTTGGCTTCTGGATAAGGCATATTGTTTGTCTGTTCACATTTGTGGTTTTGCCCTAGGATCTAGGCTTCTGGGGTTATGACATGAGTGGTGTTTCTTGGTGTGTTCACCTGGTCTCACCTTTGTTGGGTGAGTGTTATGTTCTTTGGTTGCTGTTACCTTTGGTTCTAAACCAGAAGAATGGTGCTTCCTTTCAGAGTTGAGGCTATTCTGGGTTTTAGGGTTCAGACTCTGATTGGTCCCAGATCTGAAATTCTGTTTGTAACTCTAGATGGGGTGGGTGATAGGCTAACAGGAGAAGAGACCTGATCTAAAAATCTCTAAATAGGAGTTAGGGTCCAGTTCCACAAGGGAAGGCAGAAGCAAAGGTACTGGTACCCTAGGTCTTGTCTAGGATGACAGCAGGTCCTCTACAAAAGGATACAGACTGGGAGGAGGTACTAAGGCAGAGCTGTGACTTTAATAGCAATATCCTAGAGAGAACAAAGTGGAGAAGGGGAAGGTGAGCTCTGGTAGCCTAGGTCCCACTGTATGTGGTGACTGTATAGTCCCTGATAGAGAGCAGTTCTACATGTTGTTGAGAGGCATGAAGGAATGGAGGTGGGCTCGGTGTGGCTTAGGTGGGCATTAAGGAGAAACTAGTGGGACCCCAGACTTGTGCTATAAGGTAGAGTCCCAAGGGCCTTATTTTTTTAAATATAATATTTATGTTAATTTCCTGACAATTTTATATATGTATACAATCTAGTTTCACCATATTTACCCCCCACTCCCCTCTCTAGCTCCTCCTGGATCCCATTTCCCATGCCCCCCTTTAACTTCATGTGTTTTTATTTTTTTTAAATAACCCACTGAGTTTAATTTATACTGCCCATATGTGCATGCATGGATGTGGGCTAGTCACTGGCATATCATCTACTTACCAAGGCTGCACCTATGAAGAAAGCCAGTTCTCCCTCTCTTACCAGCCACCAGCTGTCACAAGCTCCTCCCCAATCCATGCCAGACTGCTGAATGGCTTGACCTTGCCCAGGTCTTGTGCAAGCAAGCACAGTTGCTGTGAGTTCATGAGTGTTCCACCCAGGCCTTGCTGACCTCTGTCCCTTATAGTCTCTCTACCTCTTCCACCGTGGTCCCTGAGCCTTGAGTGGAGAGAGGATAGGAGTGGGCTGTGATATAAATGTCCCACTTAGGGCTGAGTACTGCACAGATACTTATTCTCTGCACATAGACTGGTTGTGATTCTCTGTACTGATCTCAGTTTACTATGCAAAGCCCCTTCTCTGGTGAGGACTGAGAACTCCACTAACCTATGGGTATAAAGATACGTATTTAGTAGATATCCTGATATCATGCCCATTTAGCAAAATAAAAGCAGTAGGTTTTTCTCTAGGGCCCCTGATCATCCCGGCCACAAGTGCTTGGCTAGACTGCAGTACCAGACATGGGTTTCTTCCTGTGGAGCAGTCCTTAACTCCAATCAGAGGGCACTCAGTTACCCCAGTAACATTCACACCAGTACCAATCAGAAGGCAGTTGGTTACCCCAGTAGGATCACACCACTACCACACCTGTGGGCATGTCTTGCCTGGGCAATCATAGTATCACTATTAGATAGATAGCCAAAACTAGTTTGAGTACCTTCCAAATGATCATTTTATCTCTGAAAGATCATTAGTTGATAGTGATTGCCTCTTTTCCTTCATCCATACTTTGGAAAAACTAAGGCACAGCCAGCTGTGATCAAAGGTGAAACCATCCATTTCCTCCCAATACTAAGTGGCTTCACTGAATCTTGGATCTGGGCAGGCTTATTCAAGATTCAGACTTTTTTTTTTTTTTTTTAATGGTTTTTGGTTTTTTTGAGACAGGGTTTCTCTTTGTAGCCCTGGCTGTCCTGGAACTCACTCTGTAGACTAGGCTGGCCTTGAACTCAGAAATTTGCCTGCCTCTGCCTCCCAAGTGCTAGGATTAAAGGCATGCACCACCATTGCCTGGCTAAGATTCAGACTTTTCTCTAGTGCACTGTGGTCCACTATAGTTTGTATGTGATGGTTATGTCTTCAGGGTTGCTAAGAGGGGACTAGGTGCAGGGCTGGGAAGCAGATGGCCTTTCCCAGAGTGCCTTATCCCTGGAACTGAAGTGTTGGAGATTCTGTGGGTTTTTTTTGGGGGGGGGTTGTTGGGGTGGGACAGTGATTGTCCTTAGCTTAGATGAGAGAGCAGGACACCTACCTGCCCATTACAGCTTTACATGGAAACATGTATTAGTTCCTAGCCTAAGCTTAGCTAGGATAACTTTCCTTTCTCTTTTCCCACTGAGAAAAAAGGAATGCCCCATATTAAAATAGTCCTAGAAGACCATTGATGATTTATCCTTTCTTGTCCCAATTGTATGAGTGCAATCTAATTCTAAAGAACAAATATCACCCCAAGTAGTTTATAACTAGTTCATTTATAACACAAGTCTGATGTGGCTCGGCAGGGGAGGTTGGCATATGTTGAATGAAGAACAGCTCCGACAATGTGTTTCAGCCATCGAAGGAGGGGGCATGGGGTCAGTGACAATTTAAAGTAGGAGCACACTCACACATACTTGGTGGATGAAGCAAGCTACAATGAGCAAGTTCCAACAACTTTACTTATGTATGTATATACATACACAATTTTACATATGTACATAATACATACATACATACACATACATACTTGATGGATTGAGCAAAGCTCCAACAACTTTACACATATACAGACAGACAAACAGACCGACAGACAGACATACTTTCAGACATCGACTGGATGGAGCTACTTCACATACATATATTTTTGGTGGCTGAAGCAAACTCCTAAGAGCTGGCTCCAACCTCATTACATACACATACATACACATGTTTAGTGACTTCCACTTTGGAATACCACTAGCATCTTTTAAGGGCCAACCTCAGGGATGCCACCTATCATACCCACTAACCTGCCTTTCCATCCTCAGTCACCTGGTTTCACTCACACACGATGATGTCGAGAAATGCCATGGAGGTTGTGTGCAGTGGATATGGGGATTCTGTATGGAGAATACTGACGTTGTCTGCTTGTTAATGTCTTTTGTCCCCTCCTCCCTCCTTTACTGATAGCTCTGTCATGAGACACCAATAGCCAATGATAAGAAAAACTATAATAAAGCAGCCATTTCCCATTCGTCTGACTCAAACCGGCAGTTCATATTTGGGTCAGGAGGCAAGTTTCGCTGACATGTTCTCAAGCATTGCAAAAGGATGTTGTGTGGTTAGACCCCTAAAGGAAGACACATATTTTTATTTTATATTTTTAGCAAATTAATAAAAATAAATAAATAATAGAAAATCTATTTGTCTCTGTGGAGGTTGCCATCTTATGTTTAGTAAGAATCATTTGTTACTTTCACCTGGCAGTGATGGGGCACACCTTTAATCCTGGCATTTGGGAGGCAGAGGCAGTTGGGAGGCAGAGGCAGGTACATATCTGAGTTTGAGGCCAGCTAACGAGTGAGTTCCAAAAAAGACAGGGCTACACAGAGACTCCATGTCTCAAAAAGAAAAAAGAAAAAAGAAGGGAGAAGGGGGGAGGGAGGAGGGAGGAAGAAGAAGAAGAAGAAGAAGAAGAAGAAGAAGAAGAAGAAGAAGAAGAAGAAGAAGAAGAAGAAGAAATCATTTTTAAAGTGTCAAGCAATCTAAGTTTTATGGGGTATATTTGAGAACAAACCCAAACAGGAAGCCTCTTCTACCTGGGACCTGAAATCCTGAAAGGGAGTCAGGACCTGAAGAGAGGGGCGGTGAATTCTGAAAGACTGCAACCCTGTCTTGTGCTTTTAAACATGGCGAGTAACATCACAGAATTCACAGCACCAAGAGTTACTAAGTTACCAGTCAAGTTATACAAAACACAATAGTTGAATGGGCCCCAGGAGGTTGCAGTGGTATGATGTAGGTGCAGAGGCAGGAGGGGGTGGGGCACAAGACCAAAGTGGCTGAAGCGTGCATAGACAGGTGACTGTGTTCTGGGTGACAGGGAAGGACCCTGGGGTCACGTCACAGGGCTCACGGTGATAGGGAGGTGGGAGAATATGCTCCCCCAGAGTGCGTGGCAGTGGTAGACAAGTAGGAGGCATATCTTATGCATATTTTTGGATGCTGAGTTTGATTTATCCAGAAGGACACATCGAACAGGCAGTTGGATTTTTGGGTCAGGAGCTCCAAGGAGGGTCCACACTGTGAGTCATCTCAACTGGGAGATAATTGACGCTGTGGGTGTGGATGAGGTGGCTTCGGCTTGCAGAGCAATGCGTGGGAAGAAAGGGCTCAAGATGGAGACTGGCTTTTTCACGGTCCATGGGAAAGCGGGCTGCATCTGGAAAGGAAGCCAGTAAGGACTGAACCCTGTACAGATGGGGCCTTCAGCAAGCTCTCCTGCTGGATCCTCTGCATAGCTGCTTTCCAAACTTCTGTTGCTGTGTTTTAATTTTTGCTGTTGTGGTTTGTTTGTTTGTTTGTTTATTTGTTTTGTGTTGTCGTAGTGTCTCGCATGTCCCAGGCTGGTGTCTATCTTGATCTAAGAATCACAGATGACTCTGAGCTGACCGTAGTGCCCACACTTCCCAAATGCTGGGATTACAGGTGTACTTCCCCCCCTACCTGGTTTATGTAGCCTTGTGAATGCTATGTAAGCATTTCCCAGCTGAGTCAAACCCCCAGCTCCTGCTTCAGTTTCTTCACAGATAAAAAACATTGCCATTTTATTTACCAGAAAAGATCTTAGCCTTACCATGAAAAAACAAAACAAAAAAAAAAAACCAAAAAAAAAAAAAAAAAAAAAAACCCAGCATGCAAGCGTGTTGATGCTCTCCACTGTGGACTAAGTCAGGAGTGGCTCCATATCTTCTTGTCAGAGTAGAACCACTGGCTACAAGTGATGAGCCATATTCTGATAAAGCTGTTATTTCCTATCTGACTGGCTCAATCTGGAGAGGTTAAGGTTTGGGCCAGGAAGGAAGTTTCACTGACCAAAGTCCGGTGTGCAAAAGAATGTCATGGATAGTTAGGGCTCTGGAGAAGAAAAAAAAAGACTTGTGTTTTAAGCAAATAAAAAGGAAGAAAGAAAGAAAGAAAGGAAGGAAGGAAGGAAGGAAGGAAGGAAGGAAGAAAGAAAGAAAGAAAGAAAGGAGGAAAGGAGGAAAGAAGGAAAGAAGGAAAGAAAGGAAACCAAGGTTCTCCTTCTGTAGGAGTAGTGATGTCAGTACACCTCAGCAGGTGGCTCTTCAGTCAGGTCCTCACATTGCACTCTCTGGAGATATCCCGATTACTGCTGAGGACAGCCTCAGCTGAGGACAGCCCCATAATGAGAGCATCCTGGCAATGCCTGTTTGTTTTCCAAATGCCTTACTCTTGCTAATTAGCTAACGCACCAGTGTTATTAGCCCATCTCAGATGCTTGTCTTTACTGGGAGGATGTGAGTTAGTTATGGGATATACAGAAGCCTGGTGGGGGGTTGGGAAGGTGGCGGGGGTGGCAGTGTTGCACAATACTTCCACGCCATGTTCCAGTGTGATGCTGTGTATGATATACATTGCCTGTTATTCCCTGGTGGAGCTGAGGGGTTGGCTCTCTCTTTTTAATCTCTGGGTCTCTTGTCACTCAAGTTACACTGGTCACAGGGACAGAAGTCGTCACCATGCAGAACTAATAATGAGTGGTTCTCAAGTCCGCAACATCGGAGAGGTTGCTTCCAAGGACAGGGAGTGCCTGATTTTATTGCCTCCTACAGATTTATTCCAGAGAATCCAGGGATAAAATGGGAAACATTGTGTGGCTGGGTGTGCTGGGATATAAGTTGCCTGAGCAGATGGCTGTGGGGGTAGGGGCAGGAATAATCAAAAGCCATCGGTTTCCCTCCCTCCGCAATGCAGCAAGAGGTTGACAGGCTAGGGACAGTCTGGGGAGAGCAGCTCTCGATCCTTTCTTTCACCAGCAATAACCAGGTGACAGAAACAGAGCATGGGCTCCTATAAAAGCAAAGCGATGCGGAAATGCTTTTAAAAGGATACATACACAGCCCCCTCTCCCCCCCCCCTTTTTTTTCAGTCTTCAGAGTAATTTGCTAGATCTGGTGTGTCACTTTTCAGCAATATGACCTTTTCAGGCATTTAATCACATCTGAGTCTCAATTCACACACCGGAAGACAGGATTTCTAAGACCCACCTTACTGGATTTGGGCACACATTCAATGGATAATTTATGTAAATCCCAGCGCTTAGCAGGTATTCCATATTAATGAGCAAGTGAGCAGATGTGTGAATTACCTAGCCTAGTGCCTGCCACCTAATAGCTGCTCACTAAAGATGTCTTTTGCTTGTGGTGGTGTTCCTTTTGAAGCCACTATGGAAGATCGGAAGATCTGGAAGGTCTTTTGCCTTGTAAATGGAAGCTGGGGATTGCCCTTGCAAGCCTACCTGTAGATGCTTAGAAGCTGGGGAAATGGGCACACATGTACAAAGAGCTGAGCTCAGATCCCCAACATCCACTCTAGCGTCTCAGGGACAGGCAACCCAAAGTATATTTTCAATGCTGACACAATTGTTTGCCACAAGCATTTTTCACCTGATATCCACTGGGTCCTAGGATACAGAATCTACAGATAAGCCTGACTGTGTTTATCTCCCCCTTCCTCCTCCCCCTCCTCCTCCTCTTCCTCCCCTCCTTCTCCTTCTCCTCCTCCTTCTCCTCCTTCTCTTCCTCCTCCTCCTCCTTCTCTTCCTCCTTCTTCTCCTCCTCCTGCTTCTCCTCCTCCTTCATAACATTTACATAGAGTGGAATGAATGGAATTTAAATGTACTGTTTGGAGCAAGGAAGATATCAAAGCTGGTTGAACATTTGCCTTCCAAGTGTGATACCCTGATGTTGATCCCCAGGACCCAGGTAGAGATGCTGGATGCATTTGCAGTCCTAATACTAGAAAAGTGAAGACAGATTCTTTTTGTTTGTTTGGTTGGTTGGTTGGTTGGGTTTTTTTGTTTTTTGTTTGTTTGTTTGTTTGTTTTTGAGACAGGGTTTCTCTGTATAGCCCTGGCTGTCCTGGAACTAACTTTGTAGACCAGGCTGGTCTCGAACTGAACTCAGAAATCCGCCTGCCTCTACCTCCCAAGTGCTGGGATTAAAGGCGTGCGCCACCACTGCCCAGTGAGAGATTCTTGCTAGCCAGCCAGTGCAGCCTAATTGATGGCTCTGAGCCAATGAGAGACTTTATCTTAAAAGAATCAGACAGTATTCTTGAGGGTGGCATCTAGGTAATCCTCAGGCCCCCCAAAACCCCTTTGGTTTATCTGTTTGCCTGCTAACAGATATCTAGGCTGTTTCAAGATTTGTTGTTACAGAAAACGGGCATGAACACTCTTCTACAAGACTCTCTTGGACATAAGTTTCTTACGTCTTCTGACAGCATCTAAGGATGGAGTTGCTCAGTTACAAGAGAAGGGCTTACTTTTTTTTTTTAAGTTAAGAACCCCCTGCGCTTTTCCCAAAGCCATTGTCCAGCCATACACTCACCAGTAACAATGTGTTAGGTTGTGGCTGCTTTCACATCTTTGCCCAAATTTGGTATTTTCAGTCTACAAGATTTTATTTTTAATTGTGTGTCTGTGTGTTAGCATAGTGGGCTTGAGTCCAGGTGCCCTCAGAGGCCAAAGGCATCAAATTCTCTAGAACTGGAGTTACAGGCAGTTGTGAGCCATCCCGCCTGGGTTTAAAGAACCAAAACCAGGTCCTCTGGAAACACACCAGGAAATCTTGGCTCTGAGCTCTCTCTCTCCATTCCTCTGTCTTCGAGGTCTTAGTCTTTCTGGTAGGTGGTGGTATTTCATCCAACACACGGCTTGCAATTCTCTCTTCTCCCTAATAATGGGGAGCAAAGTTGCATGTATCAACAGACTGTGAGTATCCAAGATGGTGACTTTGCCTCTGAAGTGCTAGGATGTACCCCTCAGAGACGTGGGCAAGTGTCGCCTCTGTGCCTCCCTCCCAGGACCCACAATGAATAGAACTCCTTATCCTGTAAATTTTGCTTATCAGACTCATTTGCATCTTACAGACACTGATCATTTGTTTGGTAAAGCTTTGAAAACATTCTCCCACAGTTGAGGCCTGTACCCTACTCATTTCATCACTTATTAATTACAGTTATCTGTAAGATATAAATTATTATCATTTGGATGTAACATATCAATTGATTGAGTGAAGCTAATGATCACATCCCCAGCTACAGATGTTTAATACTTATTGTGAACATGTTCAGATCTAGTCTCTCTTAGCATGTTCTCTTCATTCACGTTTGTTCATTTTGTGTTTGTGTGCCTTATATATGTGGACATGTGTTCCTGAGTGTGCGCACAGATGCACACATGCATGTTGAGGCCAGAAGCTAATGTCAAAAGTCTTCATTTATCACTCTGAAACTTAGTTTTAGGCATGGGAGTCCCTTACTGATCCTAGAGATCACCGTTTCAGCGAGATTGGTAGCCAGTGAACACTCAGGATCTTGCCATCTTTGCCCCTCCAGGACTGAAAGTGCAGCGTGCTCTGATACTGTGCCTGACATTTTACAGGAGTGCTAGAGATTTGAACTCAGGTCCCCGAGCTTCTGTGTTCAGCAGTTTACTGACTAAGCTCTCCTGCTAGCCTCTGTATGTGTCTTTAAAAATCTTCCTTTCTTCCTATCTCCGTTTCTTCCTCCCTGTCTTCTGAGGTGCCAGAGATTGGATGCAGAGCCTTGGCATCCACATCAAGGGTTCTCCTGAGCTGTAGCCCCAGGCCTGACTCTTAGCAAAAATAAATAGACCATTCTGAATTATGCCCCGTAATCACCTCTGATTTTGTAAGACTTGTGTACAGCTGACCTTAAAAATGAAATGAAAGAAAGAAAGAAGTAAAACAATAAAGCTATCCCTCTGATGGCTAGGGATGTGCATCGTCTTCGCCAGCATAGCTGGGTTTGCAGTCCACCCAGGAGAGCGGTCTCTGAGTGTGTCTTTGCGGGAGTTTCTGGGGAGGTTGAATGAGAAGGAAAGACCCCCCCCCCCTGAGTGCAGGTGCCTCCATTCCCTGGACTGGGAATATGGATGGAATTAAAATTTGGAAAAGAGAAAGTCAGATGAGCCACAGCATCTTCCTCCCATTGCTTCCTGTAAGCCCAGGCAGATCAGCCACCTCGTGCTCCTGCGCTATGCCGACCCTCCAAGACAGGCTTTGTCTGCTCAAACCAGGATCCCGAATCCATCTTTCTTTCCTGTGTTGCTGTAGTTGAACACGACCTCAGAACTAGTATACTGTCTCACCTTTATCCCTCCCACCGCCTCACCTCTGTCAAGGTAGCCTCTACTTCTAGGACTGTGGTAAATCCCATCCATCAAATGCTTGCTGAAATCTCTGACCCCTCTCCCTTAGATTATGAGATTTCTGTGGAGTTGAGTTCCCTATGCCCTTTGAAACTTAATTGAGGCTTTTGGAGGGCAGAAACTTTATATTCTGATGAAACAATTCTCGGGATGTTTACTTGTTTGTTTATTTAGTACGTGTGTGCACACCCTTGCTCACTACACCTGCCGCGGTGGACATGGGGAGGTCAGAGGCCAACTTGTGGGATTCAGTTCTCCATCCCCCCATCATGTGGGTCCTGGCACTTACTGAGTATTGAGACTCTTTGGCATTATGGCAAAGGCGAGCCTTAGCTTAATGTAAAGCTGCTTCAACACAAGGCTAGAAAGAATCCACTCACTGTTAATGGTGGCTGTTGCTAACTGGTGATGGTATGGTTTGGTTTTTAAAGGTACTGATTTCCTGTTTAGGGAGAGTCGGTTCTTCTCGGAGAGCCTTCATATTTGCTGTTAATATTCACAAACACTTGAGAAGATCAACACAGCCACTTCCTGGTAAATGTAATGTTTCTATGTTTTAAAAAGCCACTGTTATGGGGCTGGAGGGAAAGTTCAGCAGATAGGAGCACATACTATCTTCCAATACATCTGAGTTTTGTTCCTAGTACCATGTCTGGTAGCTCAAAAACCACCCATAACTCTAACTCTAAGGGGATCTGGTGCCCTCTTTTGGCTTCTCCCAGCACTGCACTCTCAGGTACACACACACACATACATATGCACACAAAATTAAACATAAAAAAAAAAAAATCTTTAAAAAAGCCACAATGGCCGGGCAGTGGTGGCACATGCTTTTAATCCCAGAACTTGGGAGGCAGAGGCAGGCGAATTTCTGAGTTTGAGGCCAGCCTGGTCTACAGGGTGAGTTCCAGGACAGCCAGGGCTACACAGAGAAACCCTGTCTCAAAAAACCACCCCTCAACCGCCCCCCCCCCAAGCCACAATGATTGTGAGAGAGACTTGCACAAAGGCTTTGGTAAATAATCTGCATTTTAATTTTAACTTATAACTGGATTACTACAGGATCTGAAGTCTTAAAAAAATTGAACTGGCTAAAAACTATCCTTACAAATTGATGCAGTGTTGGATGTGATTCGGACCGCTTATCAACCTAGTCTGGTGGACACACAGGCTGAGTCTCACACATTGAAGTCTGTATTGAATTGATTCTTCTGTAGGTCCCATTTCTCTTGTTAGTAGACTTTGACCCAAACCCTATTAGACAGTGGTACTGTCCGACCAAAGCAAACTGAACCATATTGTAACATATATAATTTATTCCTGCTGGCTTGGTTGCCCCAACAACTTTCCACACAGTAAATGGTCAGTAAAATGTCCAGTGTGGTAGAAGCCTGTCATCTCCATTTGGGTACTGATGCATTCGGGACCCCATACCAGATGGGGGTGTGGATTTGAAACACACTTCGCCCTCCCATTTTAAACTTGCATGGGTGGGTTTGGTTTTCATTGCCATGGAAGAGCACGTGTAACATGATAGCTGTGCAGAGCTGGACTGAGCTGAGGCCGGTCGAGCACACCTACACTCCCTCAGGAGCTCCTGCCTGCAACTCCGTGATGCAGGCCGCCTTTTCCGTGTCAACACCTGCTCATTAGGAACCGGACCAAGACTCCCAAGGGCTCTCAGATGGCTTTGCCCCTGTGTCTCTGCCAATCTGCCTCAGAGTTTAAAAATCAACCTTGAGATGAAACTCTGGCCTTTCCTCGTAGCTAATCCACCAAACCATCTGGCCCTGTGGTTTCTTGAATACCGTCTAGTGCGTGTGGAAAAGGGACACTGGGTAGAACCAAGAGAGCAGACCTGTCTACATGTCTCAAAGGAATATGCACCGGCACTGGAACGGTGGCTTGAATGGAATTCAACCTAGAATACAAGCCCAAGTTTGTCCTTCCGGAGTTTGTCTTTAGTTACAAGATGTTTGCTTGAAGCTTTTTACCCTGCTGGGAGAGTGTGGGCATGTCTCCAACTTTAGTTCTTTTAATAAAATAAAGGAGCATAATTATGATTTTTTTAAAAGAGATTTCCCCCTTAATTTCCTATTAGGTTTAATACATTATCACATAGGAAAGACTTTTCTGAATATTTATTGCCTTGCTCCCCAAAGTAATTGAATAACGTAGTAGGACACGTATAGAATATCATATTAATTCAAGCGCCCTGGGCATCCATTAAATCTGGGTGTCTTTAACGCACACATGGATTATTCTGCTTAAGCAGAGGATGTATCTAATACAAACCCTTTCAGTAAAGAAACTATAATGATTTCATCTATGTGTATATGGCTTCCACTCAAACCCACAGGATATATTCTGTGTGTCAAGTCTGTCTATCCACATGTGTGTCATGTGAATAGACAGACTTGACTCACATGTAAACATACATGCTCCTTGTGAGTATATGCAGAGATATATGCTCATGTATGTGCGAATGTCACATGCTTCAGGTTGTACCTCATTGTCCCTCTTTGTTTCTCAGAAACCTTACAAATAGTTTGCCAGTAATTGTGTGGAGTCTGAGGACTCAGCAAGTCACCAGCCCTGAGCCAGCTCCAGCCTTGCTTCCAAATACAGTTGAGTGCAAAGAATAAAACTTGTATTTATCGATGGTTCAGAACAGATCACAAAGTAATACTAGTGACATGTGACACTTATATTTGTGGGATTTGATTGGGTCAGAGCTAAACCTACCACTTAGTACCTCTGGGTGCATTGGCATCAGCAGCAGAGTCCAGCAGGCCTGAGACGAGGCCTGCCTCACCCTTAGGAAATGTGTTTGCTAACCTTCTTAAAAGAGTCAAATATTAAAAACTACAAAAATCCACCTCAACCAAACAAGAGCCCCTCGTGGTTGAAAAGCACTGGATTCTCTCATGCAACCTCCTCAGGGAGAAGTTAGGAAAGAGAACGATCTATCTCAAATTTTATCTTCTGTACGCCAAGTGTGGTGGCACATGTGTGGAAATCGCAGGACTTGGGAGGCAGTGCTCAGGAGGATCAGACATGCGGAGTTATCCTCAGTTACCTAGCAAGTGCCATGAAATCCTGCCTCAATAAAAAGTCTCTAATAGTTTGGTTTTTTTGTTTGTGTGTTTTTTTAGTAACTTCATAACATGTCAGGGAAAGGCAAGTAAGAAGCTAGAAAGTTGTAGAGAGTGTCATATGAATCTTAGAGATTTATTTTTGTTTTATAATTTGTGGTATGTGTGCGTGCCCGCTACATTGACTGGGGTGTGAAGAGTTAACTCATAGAGTTGTAACTGGGGAAAGGCCCGCATTCCTGACCTATAAAATAATGCTTTGAGAGCTGGCCTGTGATTCTGTCCTGTCCACCCTGCCTCTGCTTCCACGGTGCCTCATTATGTGCCACCTTTTAAAATTACTGTTTATTTATTTCATTGTTTTCTCTCATTGATATGTAAGGGACCAAGTCTTATTCTGTGTATATGACCCAGGGACCAGACATAGGACCAGCACAGGGTGTAACTGGGGTTTGGAGAAGGAGGGTCACATGACCAATGTGTGAGTAGTGCCTGGTTAGCCAAGTGCCTGGAAATCAGGATATGAGTTTAACTCAAGAACTTCCTAGTATCTGCTCTGTGTTCTTGGTCACTCTTTGAGGTACACTGATACTGCTATCCACCATAGGTGTGAAATAAACCAGGTAAATGTTCCATTCTCCAGAAACAAAAGCCTCCCCTTTCTATGTATTCACACTTATAGAGTCTGCAAATGCTAGAGGCAGGCGCAGGCCAATATTGCTTTTTATTTCTCTATTTCCTTATTTATTTTTTAGAACAGGGTCTTGAAGTGTAGCCCAGACTGACATACTCACAATCTTTTTCTCTCTAGTTCTTGAGTTCTGGGCTAGTTAGTACTGTTTTATAGAGGGAGCACGTGCTCCCTTCTTGAGAGAGTGCGTAATGACAGCTAAGTATCCTTTGATGCTTGTTTTTGGGTCATATCTACTTAGAGGAATACAACTTCTGGCAAACCAGGTCCTCTCTCTGTAGACACAAATGAATCGCTTGCGTGAACGACTTCTGTTCCGGAGAGATAGAATATCCCAGGCAAGTCATTTCTTCATGGTACATTTTGCAAGGGAGAGACTCTACTTTGATTAACTCAGTGGCAACCTAGATCAGGTGGGGACAATTATTTTGATAATTTACATTTTCTTAAGTTTAAGCCTTAAAACACGGATCTGTATTTTATTTCATGGAACTTAAGGAGAGTAAACTGACGTGTACAAATTGCCCCAGATATGCTGGGTATGTTCAAGTCCCTGAATTGAGTATAGGTTGTAAACTTGAACTTTTTAAGTAAATTAAAAATTACTGTATCTAGCTGTTCAGACCCAGCAGCTACCTATGTGCTCAGACAGCAGCTGATGAGTTCAGGGTAGGATGTCTGCTTAAATAGACCATCCCTAGATAGCTTCTTTTATTTAAAACACCCAGTGACTTCTGTCACCTAAATGGAGAACACTCAGGAGTAGTGAGCTGGTGTCTTTGAAGTCTTCTGGTCTGCTTCCTCCTCCTGTGGGAACCCAGAGAAGAAAAGGCTGTCAGATTGGTTCTGTTTGTGTACCACCCCTCTCGCCCGCTAAGCATTCATTGCTCTGCCTGGTACTACCAGTGGCTTCTTTCAAGTAGGCAGACACCAGGGGTGTGGCTTCGGGGCCTTCCTCCTGCATTTAAGATCCCCCATCCCTGTGCTGGCCTGTGTGTCTGTGATGGGAAGATGATGGGGGAAGCCATCCCCTGTGTATCTGTCCCCGTCTGTCTGTGTGAGGTCACTGAGGCAGCTGGCGTGCTTGGGACAGCTGGCTCTCTCTGCAGTGCTGAGGTCAGCCCCAGTTAGTTGAATGGACTGTCTTCTCAAGGGATGGAGGGTAGAGCCAGGGCTAAGACAGATGGTACCAAGGCCAGTGCTGGTGGGCCACAGGTGTCGCTCCCCAGGAGGAACACAGTCAGGGAGTCCTTCAGAGATACCCTGCTTTGCCTCTCATACCCTTTAAAAAGCACATCGCCTGTTTCATTTGCAGATGAAGAGTGAATGTGGCTGAGTTTGGAATTTGCCAAGGTGGGTCCTCACTGCTTGCTTTCTTGTTTCTCCACATCATTCTCTATCTAGAATGCCAAACTTAATGAAATAAAAATGGGTCCATTTTTCTTTGTGAGGGAACAATATTTTAACTTTGTTAGGATGAGCTCACACTATTTATGAATAACAGAGATATGGACTCATCAGGAATACTGTTCATGCCATCTGAGCAGACAGATCACTACTGACAACCTGAAGTCAAACTGGAGTACCAATTGAATCTAGTCTCCATTACCCTATAGTATATGTATAGAGAACTGTATCGATTCTATACACTGCCCAGCTTCCATACCTCTACTGCACAATATCTCTTTGAAGGTCAGTTCTGGGAGGAATCGGAGATGTGTTTATGATCAAAATACATTGTACGAAATTCTCAAAAGAAATGATTTTAAAACGAGGGAGGGAAAATACACAGCTCTCCTAAACTTTGGTCACCCAAATGGTCATGTTATGCCCATAGAAGTCACACACACACATCGTCAATCTGCCTGTAGACCCAGCTCAACAATATAGAAACACAATGTGGAGTGAGTGATAACCAGGAGAGGGCCAAGTATCAACTGGATGAGCTAGTGAAGTAATCAAAGCGTGCCTTGAGATAACGAGGAAGATGTAACAGTGGAGGATGGGGAGACAATCCAGGGACATGATAGCTTTGTCAATTCTCCTATCAATTGATTTGAGTTGTTTTCCTGCCGAGCATTTCCTCCCAATTGTTGAGTCTTCACTGAATATTACTTAAGGAATAACTCGTACTCCATTTAGCAATTCAGAAAGCAATTATTACTTTGATTTAGTAGTAGTTTCATGGTCTGATGCTGCATCTACAAGAGTTATTCTGAATGAAACTCATTCGCTCTGGTAAGCAATCAAGAATGACTTTGTGGCCAGGCGGTGGTGGCACACGCCTTTCATCTCAGCACTTGGGAGGCAGAGGCAGGCAGATTTCTGAGTTCGAGGCCAGCCTGGTCTACAGAGTGAGTTCCAGGACAGCCAGGGCTACACAGAGAAACCCTGTCTCAAAAAAATAAATAAATAAATAAATAAAATAAAATAAAAGAATGACTTTGTGAAGAGGAGTCACTTTCTGACATCGGTTGTGGTAACAGGCTGCCCACAGGGAAAGACCAAGACTCTTGGTTGCAGCATGCTTGTTTGAGGGTCACACATCAAATCCAGCTTCTAGAGGAAGGTGGGAGGAGCCGGAAGGTTGATGTTCTCTGCCCCTTCTCAGGACCAGCCAAGCAGCTGGAAGGAGCCTTGCATCCGTGTGACACGTCTCTCAATTGAAGGGATGGATTAGGAATTCTTTAGCTGAGACTTTCACAAACTAAGAACAATTTTCTCTTCCTTGAGTAAAGTCCTTGAGCTGGAACCTCACTTTTTAACAGTTCGACGGTCTTTGCTCTGGCCACGATCCTGTCTGTTAGGAGTGGGACTGGAAAGGTTGCTCTAGATATGAATGGCCACTGATCTGGCTTTCAGATGCTCCATCTTGCTATGTAGCTCTACATCAGCAACCCATTCTTGTCGCTGTTGGGGACCCACCACACCCTCCAGATGTATATGGTCTGTGCCAACCAGATCGTGGGCTGGTCTAACGGACATTGGAGCAGGATGGCTCAATGAAGCTTTAGTCAAGAAATGAAGAGACTGACTCTCTAGTAAAATGCTAAAAATGTAGGATGCACAGGGATGCCCTCCTTGGTAGACTCACTGTTTGGGCTCAGGGCTGTAAGCAGAGGGTAAAACCATGAATTTTTTCTAAGGAAAAACAAAACAAAACAAAACAAAACAAAACAAAACAAAACCTCAGGCTGGTGAGATGGCTCAGCGGTTAAGAGCACTGACTGCTCTTCTGAAGGTCCTGAGTTCGAATCCCAGCAACCACATGGTGGCTCACAACCATCCATAATGAGATCTGAAGCCCTCTTCTGGTGTGTCTAAAGACAGCTACAGTGTACTTACGTATCATAATAAATCTTTGGGCCAGAGTGAGCTGGGCCTGAGTGAGCAGAGGTCGCTCAGAGAACTCTCACAACCACATGGCTCACAACCATCTGTAAAACTACTGTGTATTCATATATGTAAAATAAATAACTAAATCTTAAAAAAAAAACTCTACTAGCTTGTGCCTAAGATTTTATTTTTGATGTGCTCCTGACTTACTAATATAAGTAAGTAGCCGATAGAATTTTCCTCATTATTGGGTCATAAAAGTCATACTACAGACTCAGCTTCTGGTCATTTTGGAGAAGCAATGGATTCCCCTACTGGGGAGTGCCCCAGCTTATTCTCTGTTACTGGTGGAGATCAATGATGGTATATTATTGCTTTGCCAGCCTCCCTTGGAAAAGTTACCTTGATCAAGGGTACGTATAAATATGCTACACTTTAAAAGTATCATTAGTGTCTATAAAGGGAGGAAAACAGATCGGGAAGCCAGAGGGAGAGTAGCCAGTTTTGTAGCTGGCTGCCCTCTTCAGCTGGCTGAAACTGTGTGAATATTCCTGAAAAGTATAGGACTTAGAATGATGCCACACAAAATTTTCACGTTATCCTTTCCTCTGCCCCACTTACATTTTGTGGAGGAAAAGACTCCTGGTGGGAAACCTAAAGCCACTAAGGTTTCCCACCAACCCAATTAGGGCTCGTCTGCTATTGAATTTGAGTTAGAATTAACTCTGTACCTTCATGGCCTTTGTCTGCTTCTTGCTAGATAAGATAGTCTGATAGGCAATATAGAATATAGAATATAGAAACCCTGTATGTAGATGTGCATGTGTATTTGTGTATTTGCATATGGACAATGTGTGGATATGCACACAAGCACGCACACACATCTTAGGTATTACCACCTCCCTTTTTAAAGGCAGTGTCTCTCATTGGCCTGGAACTGACCAAGTACACTGAGGGGGCTGGCCACTGAACCTCTGGGGTTTGCTGTCTCTACCTCCCCAACTTGTATTACAAGTGTGAGCTACCACGCCTATCTACTTTGTATCCACTGTGGGTTCTGGAGACCATAGGCAGGTTTTTATGATATGCCCTTTCCCCATACCTGAAATGCCTTCTTTGTGAAGATACTTCTGTGGAAATCAAGCTTGTGTGAATAAGTGTGCATAGCAGGCCCTCATCTACTGTGTGACCAGGGTGCTTCTCATTTGACCTCAGCGGCATGTGCCATCTACTTCTAATAAGACTATGGGCTGTGGGTCTTCCGGGTCCTGGAACCTGCCTGGCAAGTCCTTTAACACTGCCTGGCAATGTCTAGAGGACCTTCCATGGAAGAGAGGGGCCTCTGATGTCTCTAGCACAACACTCTGTGGGTACTGCTGCAAGGAGTTCCACTCAGTGTTCTTGATGTAAACCAGGTGCGAAACAGCTATGTGGAACCCCAACCCCATGGGCTTAATGGTCCATCTGTTGTGCAGCTCAGAGCTTCTTCCTCAAAGCCCAGTGTATCCACCTTCCAAGCTAAGGCCTGCTGTGCTCAGACCACACTAGGGAGCCTCTTTCTATTCCCCTTACTTTCTTGATGATACGGAGATGTCTTAACTTGAGCCCACAGGCTTTGGGCCCAGTCTAGCATTTCGGATGTTTCTTGCAAAAACGGTCAATGTTAGTGCTGGTGTCTGTGTGTGTTTGTGTGTGTGTGTGTGTGTGTGTGTCAGTGTATGTGAGTGCCTGAGTGTTTGAGTGTGTCTACGTGTGTGTGTGCACATGCATGTGTATGTCTGTGAGTGTGTGAGTGTGTCTGTGTGTGTGTCAGCTTGTGAGTGTGAATATACATGTATGTATGTTTGTGTCAGTGTGTGTGAGTGCCTGAGTGTTTGAGTGTGTCTATGTGTGTGTGTCAGTGTGTGTATGTATGTGTGTGAGTGTGAGTGTGGGTGTGTGTATGTTTCATTCCCTATTTAGGAGATCTCTTCCAATGCACGCTCAGAAGACCCCAGTATCTCTGAGCCTTCTTGCCTCACTTCTCACAATGAATATTCAGAGGCTGCAGTCACCAAGGACTCAGGTCCTACTACTACAGCCCTAGCATGAAAGCTACCAGGAAACACTGATGACAGGCCCGCCCTCCCCCCCCCTCTCTGCCCCTCACATGGCAGTAGAGGAGAGAGTCCTGGGGAACCTCTGAATCAGGCATCTGTCCCTCCCAACAGTGGGCTCACGCCTTTCTGGATAGTGTGTTGTCATGAGCATGTTGTTTTAAAAAGACAACAGACCCTTCTGTACTCCTCCCCACAGAATGCATCAGGACTAACTGGGCATAATGGATGCCCTGTTGAGAGCAGCAGTGCATGCATTGTTTGCCTGAAAATTCGCTCAGCATCTCCCTGGGAAAACGTGGCTGATTTATTTTATATATTTTGCCACCATCAGCAGTTGAACTCAAGCTGCTCCGTTCTCTGAAGGGTTAATTTTCGCTCGGTGCGGATCTAGGCTGATGGATAAATTGCAGCTCTCTCTCTCTCTCTCTCTCTCTCTCTCTCTCTCTCTCTCTCTCTCTCTCTCTCTCTGTCTCTCTCTTTTTGTGGAGGATTCTGAAGCCTTTTCTTCAGGATTAGTGCTGGCTTCTCGGCTGCCGCATGTGGGGTGACTCCGGATCTTTCTCCTTTACAAGAGCCACCCTTTGCAGCATTCCCCCTTTGGAGGAACCACTTAGACACTTCCAGCTGGTGGCAGGGGATGCGGCCATAACACAGCTCCTCCGGTCCCAGCTGCCTCCACTACAGCCTCTGCACCAGGATGGCTGCGCTCTCCTCAAGAGGGGAAGGCTCAGCAAGGTGTAGGATGAGATCTGGCCCCTGCTGTGGTGGGTTTTGAAAGCTGCAGTTTCCCCAGCATCTCTGCCTCTCTGCCTCTTGGATGCCTTTCTGCTCAGGCTTCTCTCCTGTGAGGGCTATGCTGCTCTATGCCTGATTAGTGGTACCCAAGGAGATCACCTTTCTCAGAGAAAGCTCTGCGCGCTTGAGACAGGGTCTTTTTTCAAATGCATTATGGCTCATGCCGCCTCCCAGTTAAAGAAAAACAGGGATTTAGAAATCAATGCGGAAGAAGAGACTGAGAAAAAAAGGAAACACCGCAAACGGTCCCGGGATCGCAAGAAAAAGGTAGCTATGTGTGCCATGGCCTCTCATCTTTGTGTGTGGATCTCCTTTGACATCTGTGGCAAGCATGGAGAGATCTTTTCACGTGCAGCATAGAGCGTAAATTGGGAGTAAAGATGGGGGGCTATTGGTGAAGCATGGTTACAGGCTGGGCTTGGGCCAGGGATGCCTTTCTCTGAGGGGGCTGAGTGGGGGTATGATTGCAGGGCTCTGCAGAAGGTGCGCCTCACTTTTCAGAGGCTCCGGCACGTTTGTACAACACACAAGGGTGTTGTCAAGGAGTTAAAGTTACTTTCTTTGCAGCTGGGTCAAGGTTAAATCGACTGCAGGTGACTTGTGTTTGTGGGAGAGCCGGCCTTTGTACTTCTTAGAGGTCCATTGTGCGGAAAAGGAGCTCTGTGTTGAAAGTGTGTCACATGTGTGCCTGTCCTGGGCAGCTTTGTGACCTCAAGCTAGCTCCTGTTCTGCCTTCTTGCTGTCCTTGGGCCTCTTATCTCCAGGAGGCATTTTTTTCAGCTGGGGTTCTGCCATGGAAATGAGCTACTAGAAATAACTTTGTGTGTGTGTGGTTAAATAGAACTGAAATCAGAGGTTTGAGTCTTACCTGCTGGGCGAGAGTGATCCTAAATGGAGGAATTCCTGTGACATGGGGGTGGAGGAGAGAGCCCTGCAGCCTTTATCACTGATGGCCTGAGATCAAAGCCCTGATGGGGCACTGTGTACCCCCTTCTGATGTCTAGGATTATGGGAGAGGGAGACACAGGAGAGAGATTCTGGGCCAGTGGTATATTTCATTGCAGCTAAAGATTTCTTACTATTTGATAGCTTTGCCCTTTAAGATGACTCCTGGGTACTGGCTGCTCTGCGATGCTCCAAAGGACTTTCCCTGCATGGCAATTAATCAAATTTGACCAAACCCAGTGATCTGAATATAGAAGCCAGTCATAAAGCATTGTGGTGTGTCTTTGTGTGAATACCCTAAGGAAAAGGAGGCCTCTCTATAGTTCTCTGCCTTGATCTGTCTGCTTTGCAAATGACATGCAAATTCCATCCCCATCCTCTCTTCAAGGGAGAGATGGTGATCTGGCTCGGGTATCTTTCCGGGTTCCTTTGGGGTTAGGAGAAGGTCTTCTGCCTTTTGAGAGGGAGCAGCCTGTAGGAGATAGGATTTGGAGGGCTGCGGTGGTTTTGCGGCAAGGTGTTACATTTGCACAATTTCCCTTGGGGTGTTGGTGTAAATAAACTCCTTGGCTCTGCTTTCATGGAAGTACAAACTTGGGGTAAGGAATTCTGTGCTGGTTCGTTTCAAAACCTCCTATAGCAGAGTTGGGAGATGACCGTGGTTTGTTAGGCTCTAGTCTTGCTTTATTCTATGGGGTTCGGCTAGGAGAAGGTCAGTATGGATGGCCTCTTGCCAAATAGCCCTGCCTCCACTCCCTGATGCTAAATGGCCTTCCATGACACCGAGGTACAGGGACTTTTTTTTTAAAATAAAGATTCAGTGTCACCCTGAAGGTTGACGGCAGGACCTATGTAGCACAATGGCTGTCCTGGTCCCCCGTGTGACTAGGAAGCCACACGGGGGAAGGGTGAGGTAGAGTTGCTTCAGGACTCACTGAGCTAGAGCAAAAGCTTCGTGGACCAGAATGCTTTGCTAGAAGTGTGACAATCTGCCCAATGTAAATCTCTTAGCAACCGGAGGGCCACATAGCGCAATATCAATATCGCCATTGTGGACAGGCAAGCTGGTGTAGATACATTCTTCTCAGGACACTCAAACAGGAGCTGCAGAAAGTGGCTTAGGAATGACACTATCACAGTGTCACAGATGTATTACCTGAAAAAGATAGACCCTGTGGTCAGATTTTTTTTTCATGGATGGCTCTTAGTGTACAGGGTAACAGTTTGATTACTTTGAAGACAAACTCCCTATCCACTTTGTATCCAAATGTAACTTTCATTCTCTGAATTGTTTGGCTTTGAGCCTCTCCTGAACCTTTTCCTAGAATTCTCATCAGGGCCCGTGCGCTACTTTGTTCTGTAGGACAGAGCCTGTACCAATAGAAGGGGGAAAGCTGTTTGTAAATACTGCTTTGTGGTTACTTATGCGGATAGTTGTTCATAAGCAGAATTATCCTCTAGGATCTTCTAATTCTGTAAAAGCATAGTGGACACTCTCAGACAACCCTTTATAGAAAAGCTTAGGAAGTATCCAAGTTGCTGTTATATAAAAGATCCTCTGACTTAGACATGGAAGACTTTGGTCCATGGCAAACCCACAGTTCAGGCTTAAACAAGCCCAAGATGACCCTGTCTTGACTTTTATGACATAGCAGCAAACATCACGAGATAAGATTAAGTATTATAGTCTAATCAGAATGCCTAGGAACTATAATGCCAGACTGTCCTCCACCGGGTTTCTTGAAGCCAGTTAACTGCACATTTATTTTGTTTTAGATAATGTTAACTAGGAGCACAGACTCTCTCTCTCTCTCTCTCTCTCTCTCTCTCTCTCACACACACACACACACACACACACACACACACAGGCACAAAAATGCTAATGAATTTGTAATTAGTTGAATTTTAATAAAGATGTTTTATTTTGAGTAACTTAAGTAGTTTTAAGTGGGTTAAAAGAGAAACGCATCTAAGAAATTCATCTTCAAGCCTGTATTGAGGGTTGAAGGTGGGGAGGCTATTGGAGATGGACCCCAGGTCCCTGCACATGCTCAGTGCCCACTCTCCGGCTGAGATCTATCCAGGCCCCTCATTCTGTTTGAAGTGACTACAAGCAAAGTTTTAATGGATATTGGTTTAAAGACAGATAGTTCTTCCCATAGTTCCCTGTGGATCTTTCTGACATAGTTCTGTTTCCCTGCACACACCCCTCCCCTAATGGGCTGCTTAGGGCTTTCAGCAGAAGAAGGCAAGCCAAAGCGGGCACAATGCCCTACCTAGGTGATGCCAGGTCTCTGTTCTTGGCAGCTTGCAGAGAGAAACGATGTCACTGGCCCATAGGTGTATGTAAGTAGAAGGCCCACCCTGCCCCAGACAGAAGGAGGCATGAGCTCACTTCTGGCAGTGCCCTGCAGTTTCTGCATGCTCCTTGCTGCCATTATCCATGGTCTCTGCATGTTCTGCCCTTCCCCTCAACCCCACGAGCTACTAGCATTTCTGCACTGAGAACCATCAAGAAAAATAAGTCTAATTTATGTAGTACGTTGTCACCAGACATGAATATCTGCTTGTTTATATTTGCAATATCTGGTAAAAAAAAAAATCAAACCAAAGCAAGATAAACAAACCCTTGAAGTCTGCCTGAGGGAACACCCAACACTCAGGTTCTATGGAGATTCTTCTTTATGTCTCTGGGCATAGCTGACACAGTGCTGGGTACTGGCATGAACTGGAAATCATGTGAGTAGTTCAGTGTTGTGAGCACTATCATTTCTGATTGCTAGATGTTGAATTTGAATAATCAATAGTGAAGTAGGAATAAATTCTCACTGTTTCATTCTTACATTTGTTTATTCATTCAATCATTGTGCACGAGATGAGTTCTACCAATCAGATTTGGCAGTGGATGTTAGCTACAAAGTTAAAAAAGAAAATAGTTGTAACAGTATGATAGCTCCCAAGAGAGATGAGAAGAGAGATAAACCCACCTTCCATCACCTCCTCCTCGGGGCAGAAAAAGCACCCAAGAGCTTTACAGAGATCTCCCTACTTCAGTTTTCTACAACAGGTTCAGAGAAGGGTCTGAGCTTTGGAGGACAAGACAGGAGTGTAAGGACCCCAGGGGTCAAAATGGTGACCACAGGAGAAACCGCTGGGCTACCTGGAAAGCAGACAGTATTTTGGAATGTTTTGGGGGAATGGAGGTCTGAGTATCTGGCAGAAAAAGTCAGGAGGAAGCAGAATATGCAGACCTGTGTGTGTGTGCCATCCTACAGGGATTGGCCGGATTCCTGCTCCAAGGTGGCAGGGTGGCTGTTCTGGAGCAATTCATTGCTTGTCTGTGTTGTAGACAGCAGCGGCAGAGCAGTCAGGAAGCTGGGATGGTGATCCAGGCAGGAAGATGCTGGGAGCCCAACCTGGGGGAGGGCGGGAATGTGCCAACAGAGAGGGGGTGTGGCATGCGAAAGATATTTAAGGGAAGATGCAGTAGAACTTGGCAATGGCTTGTAGGTGGGAAGTGAGAAGAAATCAGATTCTAGGGAAGCTGCCAAGTTCCTGGCTCTAAGGGAGACAAAAGAATCACAGTTCCTGGATCCAAGCCTTCGCTCCCAGGCCCATTTGCTGACCAGGTACCATGCACCAGGTGGGGCTGTCTTTGCATTGCCTGGTGGCCAGAGGCTCATTTAACATTCTCAAGGACCCAGCGAAGTGTGTGTTTTTAGTGCCTCTATATTGCAGATGAAGAAGTTGAGTCATAAGCCAGTAGACTGATGTCTGGAGTTCCCACCCCTGGTCTCAGGAAGCTCCAGTGTGGGCTGTCCAGTTCTCTTGACACACTATTGCATGATTGCTATGAAGCATCCATTCTGCCACTACTGTATATACAATAGACTTGTGGGGATGTGGCTCAGTTGCTAAAGTGCCTGTTGTATAGTGCCTGTTGTATAAAGCGTGATGACTGGAGTTTGGTCCCCAGCATCTACATAAAAAAGATGGGCATGCTAGTGTGTGCCTGTAATCCCAGGACTTGGAGAGGTGGGGGCAAGCAGATCGCTGTGACTCACTGGCTAGCTATCCTAGCTGAAGGTGCATGCCAGGCCACAAAATGAGTTTGAAAAGAACAAAAGATTGAAGGCTCTTCAAGTATGACAAGAGAGGTTGACCTCTGACCTCTATATGCACATATCTGCACACATGTGCACCCACTCGAACACATACAAACACAAGAAGAAAAATTTAAAACTTATAAATGGCCTTCTTTCAGAAAGTTTTGTAAATGAGAATGTATTGCTTATATCAGAAATCTCAGGTTAGTGGGCATCTCAGAATAATTCAGCATTGTCATGTGTCTTTCTTTCTCATCCTCTGGGTCATGTAGTTTAAGGTTTTACCTGAAATTTCTGCCTTTCAGTGTTAATTTTGAGGCATGTAAATGTTTTACCTGCATGTATGTCTGTGTACCATGTCTGAGGCCAAAAGAAGGCCTCAGATCCTCCCTGGAACTGGAGTTACACAGAGCCACCATATAGTTGATGGGAATGGACTCAGGGTCCTAGGAAAGAGCATTCAGTCCTCATGACTTCTGAGCCATTTGAACCCCCTCCCCGCCCCAAGTTCTGTGTCCTTAAAATGTATTTGAGCACTGCAAATGAAAATTACCAACACTAGGGCTTCAAAGGCCAGCTTAATGGCCTCTCAGGAGTGTGCACATGCCTGTACTACGTCAAAGGGATTCTAAGAGATTAATGTTTTATCTCTCTTCTCCATGGCATGGATATTATTTTTTATCTCCATTTGTTCATAAAAGGATTTGCCTAATGTCTTGTAACTAGTCCGTGGTGAACGTAAACTTCTTGGGTAAGGTCAAAGCAATGAAGGGCTGAGAACAGACTTCAGAATACGTGAACTGTGTCTCTTGCTGGGATGTTTCATGCGTCTTGACACATTACAGTTTCCCTCATACCTAGCCAACTAGATATTTATGTCGTAAGGTGCTGGGTTGTGCATTCACCCTGCAACTGGGCTTTTACAGGATGCGATTGCTCAGACCCTCAGGAGCTTATCCTGGTTCCTTATTTATCAAGAAGAGAAATCCCAGGTCTCTGGGGGAGCCCATTCTATCTGTTGCTGAGCTTGTATGCTGAGCTGTGATATGTGTTTTCATGTAGTTTATATGTGTTTTCATGTAGTTTCGTGTAGTTTATCCAGGAGACCATGATCTTTGAGGCCAGGTGATAACAATTGGCTATAAACGAACTGAGTCTTGCTGCATCAGGGTCAGTTGATGGGGTCAGTTGGCAGATAGAGGATTGAAGGGGTGAATGGACGGTAGCCCTGCGTAATGATCATGAGCACAGAATGGAGGCTGTTATGCGAGGTTGGATGCTGGCATTATCACTCAACTGCATGACCTTGGGCCTCAACCTCTTCATCTGCAACGTTGTCTGTCATTGTAGTGAGAATGTGCATGTGCGTGTGTGTGTGTGTGTGTGTGTGTGTGTGTGTTAGCAACAGGCCGTAGGGAGAGACAGTGAATGTCTGGAGAGCATAGCGGATGAACCACATAGAGTTGACTGTTGCTGCCATTGAGGACGTACAGAACAGAAAAATAAACTACATCACTCGAATCCAGCACTTTCGGGAGTTATACCAGTTATAACTCCCAGAACCCCACAGGTCAGCTCCTGAGGAACATCTTGCAGAGCGCAGAAGGGTGCTTAACTCCCTCCTAGGAAGCCTGCAAGCCTTTGCCCTTGACTGGCACACCATTATCCTGGGGATACAGAATACATCTGCATTAAGACTTGTCAGCCAGCAGGCTGGTTTCCCCACCTCATTCATACCATGCTACTATGTTTCCTCTATAATTTTCTCTCATCTGTTCATTCAGAGCACTATGCACTCATTCACTATTGATCAGCTAGTACGGCGAAATCATATTAGACATAAGTGATACATTTATTAATAGGTCTGAATGTGTTTTATAAACTCAGAGGTTTAGGGCTTTCCCCACCATGGTTTGTTTTTGGTTTTGTTTTTATTTGTTTTTTCCCCAAGATAGGGTTTCTCTCTGTAGCCCTAGCTGTCCTGGAACTCCCTATGTAAACCTTGATCTCAGAGATCCACCTGCCTCTCTGCCTTCTCAGTGCTGGGATTAAAGGCATGCACCACGATATACAACTTTATTTTTTTATATTTCTAAAGATACTTTTGTTAGTTCTTTGGGAATTTGAGTTTTGAGCATATTCACCCCTCCTCCAGCTCCTTCCCTATTTATTCTCCCCATTCACCCAACTTTGTGACTTCTTTTTTTTTTCCCCCACCTGTCAAGTTCGGTCTCTGTTTCCCATCCTTTCATAGATGTGTGGCCGTCCAGTGGAGTGTGGTCAGCTTACCGGTGGCAACACTGTTAAAGACACTGATGCTGCCCCCTTCCAGAAGCTAGATCACCAGAAGTTCCTTGGCCAGGGGTGGGACCTTCCTGTTTCATGCTGGGATTTGCTCTGGCCCAAGCTTGCACATGACTTGAGAATCCCATAGTAGCCACTGTGAGTTCACATGTGTAGCTGCCTATTGAAGGAAATATTAAAAAATGAACCTGCCAACTCTCCATCGAGCCGGACAACCTTGCTGCGCTCCTGCCGGCCCACTAACTCTCCAGCCATGTGGGATCACAGGGCTCCTGCCAGGCCATCTCTCCAGCATGGGCCCCAGAGTTCCTCTTGATACCACACAACACCCCATGCACCCCACAGTCAGCCATCTCAACACCTAATTACCTGGTAGAATCAAGACTCTTAAAGCTTAATTAACCAATCAGATTTATGGATCAATAATATCACAATTTACAAGATGCCAATACAATAATTTCAGAGCCAATTGATAATGATAAAAGCTTTATCCCAATATTCCTAACCTTGTGAAATCATAGCTACTTGTGTCTGGTAAACACCATACGGATTCACATCCACAGCCATCTTCCTTCTCTTCCCTGTCTCTGTAACTCTTAGCTCTGCCTCCCTTTTCCCTGTCTAATCACAGGCCTCCTTGGCACTAATGTACTTAGACAGGGAAAATCCTGTGACAGCTGCCCTGCTGTGTCCTGTACCTGTTTACTGCCTCTGGCTCTTAGAGCCTTTCTGTTCCAGCAATGCATTCATCTACAGGTATAACAGTGAGTCACTAGGAGTAATTTTAATATTTTGCCCACTTAGAATAACACTAGTAGGTTCGCCCTGAGACCTACGACTTGTTTAGCTACATATTCTTGGCCCAACAATGATGCCAGGTATGGGTTTCATCCTGTGGAGTAGAATTTAAGTCCAATCAGAAACTGGTTGGTTGTTCCCATGGTGTTCATGCCAGTATTGCACCAGTGAGTGTGTCTTGCCAGGCCAGTGTTATCATAGCTCTGTGAGTCCTACTGTAGCTGTTGATAACTTTTTTTTTTCAATTCCCCTTCAGACTCATAATCTTTTTGTATGCTAATTTTCCTTTTTGCAACATGATACATCTATAATCTGTGTATGTTGCTTTCTGGAATCTTAACACGGAAAAATGTTCACTTTTCATTAGTTTTCTTAGGGAGATTTCACCAGCAGGTAAGTGTGTTTTGACCCTATCACATTTTATTTGCATCTACCGATTCATGTAATAAAACCATCAGTGGAGTGTGGTGGCCCATACCTTTAACACTCGAACTCAAGAGGCAGAGGAGTGAGTTCCAGTGCAGCCAGGGCTATATAGTGAGTCCTTGGGCTCGGTACTGGTATCACAAAGGAGGGATTTCTAGACCACCCCCCCCCTTCTCCCACTTAGATAGAGCTTGCCTTGATCTACACAGACAGGTAAAAGATGATAAGCAAACAAAGAAATAAGTATTTTTGTGGATTTCCTGTGTGCTCAGGACCTTTTGAATTCTTCATAGTCTTCATGTTTATGTCAGTGCTGTAAGAACGCAGTGTAATTCATGTATTCAGAGATCAACACCTTGGCAGCCTACCCTGGGTCTGTACCATTCTCAGTCCCGTGTTAAGGCTGTCACAACCTCGGGTGAGGTTTTCTTAGGGTCTCTACTAATGGGAGTCCAGGGTAAACCCAACATCAAGAAAATAATGATCCCTTTTTGAGAAACTAAAAGTTAAATGTCTTAGGAGTTGAATTTTTTATTAGTCCTTGATGTTTGGATGCAAAGGCCTAGAGTTGTACAAACAACTGCCCTTTCAGATAATGCAGTTATACGTTTAAAGTAGTGTTTACGTGGACTCTAGTCACCGAAAAGTGTTTATTTATAGATGTTGATGTGTCGATTCAACATGAAAGGGGAATGCCTGTATACATCATGATGTTGTGTTAATTTCACTCTGAAGAGGCATTTGCCTTGAGAGAGAACTTTTAAAAGCCAATAGCTCCTTGTAGTTTTGCTCAAATTGGGATTCTTCTGCTCTGTATACATTAAAAGAGAGCAAAGCAGTAGAACCCCACTTTGAATCTTTAGCACATAGTCAGGATTTTATTCTGGGCCCTGTCGGATTCTTGGAAGATGTTGGGCTGTTGGGGAATCTGCCGTGTGGACCACATAATAAAGAATGAGAGAGAGGAGGGATGGGTGGAGGGATGGAGGGGTGGTGGTGGAGCAGGCCATGGGGCAGTAGGAAGGAAATTACTCCAGAATGTTCTAGGTCCTAAAGGTAGAAATATAGACACATTTGTTACCTGCATGGAGCTGTCTCTACAGACCCTGCAACTTCAGTCATTCAAACAGTAGTATTTTATCCCGGTGAAATGTAGTTTTGTAAGAAGTCTAAGAAGGACAAGGGAGATGGTTCAGTGGGCCAAGTGCTTGCCTCAGAAGAGGAAGAAGCTGAGTTTCTATCCCCAGAATGCACCTAGCACTCTCTCAAGGGGATGGGAGAGAGAGAGACAAGAATCCCAGTAATTCAGGCCAGTTAGTGTAGTGTAGCAGTTGGGGAAGCAGAGACTGTGACTTAAGGAAGATCTAAGGAGAGGACCGGTACCCATGGTTGTTCCCTGACCTCCACACTGTAGAACACATGTGCTCATAATCACACACACACACACACACACACACACAGAGAATAAAACCAGAAGTCCATACAGTTGAATGTTTGAAAGCATGGTTAATTTTAAGAGGACCAGGACATTAATAAGGCATGTAAAACGGGTGGTATATAGAGAGGCGTGGGACTGAGGGGTGAGTATCACTCACTGTGACCAAGGCTGGATGTTAGTTCACAGTGAAGCTGCTATTGATTGGTGAAGGTGCTATTGATTGGCCTGGAACAGCACCTCCCTGGGTGTCAGTTCCCATATTGATCAACAGGGATATTTGTTATTTTAGTAGAGACACGGTAAGGCAGCTCATGTTGCCAGCTTCCTGGAATCCAGGGAGCTGCTTAGCAAGGTTCCCAGCCTCTTTTCCTGTCACATGGTCTTAAATGGAACTGAGCAGCTACAGCCAAAGAGAAAGGGGGAGGAGCTCTAAGAAAACCCGAGAATGCCTCTGAGCTCTCTGGCAGCTCACAAACAGTTGTTATTACTCACTGAATGGACTGGTGGATGACATTGTATAAATACATCACTGACCCCCACATAGCATTTGAGTGCCTCAGGTTAGCTCTTCGGACCCTCTTCCCTAGACCCTCTGGGAATTAAATCCACCATTCTGAGAACTGCTCCCAAAGACTCCTGTGTTAACTACACTTTGCATTCATTAACACCCATGCTAATTAGTTTCTCCGTGTCTGCATGGTCACCTACGTAAACACTCAAGAGGGCTCAAGAACCATATGCACAGGGACTGGCAAGATGGCTCGGCAGGTAAAGGCACTCGCCCCCAAGCCTGACACCATGGGTTCAATTCTTGGGACCCACGTAGTAGAAGAGAAAACTGACTCCCTCAAGTTGTCCTTTGATCTACACAAATGTACTATGGCACATCCCCTACACAGAAATCAACATTTTTTTTTTTAAACAACTGTGTTTACAGGCAAACGATTCCCTGAACAAGTGGCCTTCATTTTGCAAATTGAGCCAGATTTCTGTTGATGTGTTTATTTGACTAAAGGTAGCTCCTCGGGCTGTGTGACCCTTCACTGTTTACAAGACATGTAATGCATATGTGTGTGTGCATACATTTTCAGATGCATATTTACATGTATAGGGGTCATTACCAGTTTTCCATGCCCTGTATAATGGCCACAGTAGAGTTAATGTAGCAGTTTTATGCTCATTGTGAACTGAAGGGAGAATGAATGTTCTGTCCTGCATCATGCCTATCTCCAGAACTCGTAGGAATCTGTGGGCTATCTTCATCAGCCTAACCACTTCTGCCAAATTCCTAAGTTACTGTGATCTACAGCTTCTGTTTTAATCAAGTGTCTGTTGCTGCATGGTCCAGAGCAACTCAGGAAAGAAAAGGTTTCCTCTTAACAACTCTCGAGTCAATGTCCATAAGTGAGGGAAATCAGGTGGGGAACTCAAGGCAGGAACCTGGAGGCAGGAACTAAAGCAGAAGCCATGGAGGAGTGCTACTTACAGCCTTGCTCCCCAACACTTGTCTGGCTTGCTTCTGTACACCATCTAGGACCACCTGCTCAGGAATGCGATCACCCTCAGTGGACTGGGTCCTCCCTACCACATCAATTAGTAATTAACATAATACCCCCAGACTTGCCTACAGGCAAATCTTATGGAGACATTTTCTCAATTAAGGGTCCCTCTAGCGAGATAGAAGACAGTCTTATCATTTTACACTCATGACTTTTATATATATATATATATATATATATATATATATATGAACTCAGAGGTAGAATGTGGCATAGAAATTACCCCTTCCTTTATTAATTGATCCCTAAGTCATTGACCTAAGAGGGTCAGATTGGGCATGCAAAGTGAATCAATGTGTGGAGTTCCTGTGACAATGAAGATTACAATTTCCTGTTTAGGAGAATCGAGCCTAGAATGTCCCAGCGTGTTACCTCATGTGCCCTAACTCACTGCTGTAAAGGGGAAATTCAAGCCCAGCTGAGCCCTCTTCCCATCCTGAGCCTTTCCCACCACCCTAAACCTACTATAGCGGTCTCATGTCACTCCTGGGAGCACGTCTTCTCGACAGCCAGTCATAGTGTGCTGTGCTGGGAACCCTTGCTTGAGACACCACCACCACCACCTCCCCCAACCCCCACCTCTTATCCCTGTCTCCTGGGGACACGACAAACTGAGACATTGTGAATGAAGGCTGACAACTTGATGTTACTTCAAATCGTCTTCTCTTCATTCTTTGCCAATCCATCTTCCCTGACGAAGGCTAAATTCCTAACAGTGATAAAGAGCTATACGTGCTACGGATCCCTAAAATGTTTGGTTTTTTTTTTTTTTTTGAAGCATAATAGCAAATAGTTTTGCATATCTGACTGGCTCTTTTGGTTCTTCTTTAATAAGTCTTATTTCCATGTTTTCCATGGTTTTCCATTTTATCCTAATGGTTCAATGAAATGACTAGCTTCTGTTAGTAGCTTACTCAGCACAGAGAGTAGAAATCCAAAGGCAATGAAGAGAGAGGTAAGAGGCGGGCATCAACATCGGAAAGCTATTTGAAAAGATGACAGAATGTTAAAACTGAATTCCAGTGGGGTTTGTCAAACATTAAATGAAAACATTTAATGATTTTCATCATCATCAAAAAAAAAATCTCCTGGCCTTATCAGTGGTCTTAGCTTCCCCTTAACTGTGAGAACAGCGGGCACAAATGAGGTCTAATTTTAGGGAAACTAGAGAGATTAGCTAAGACAGTAGACATAAATACTCCAAATTAATGGCTTGTGGGTTCCGCTAGCAAACTCAGCTTGATATCTTAGGAAACCCACCAGCAAATGTTAGACACGATGTTTAGTAATATGATTGACAGGTACCAAAGGCTGTTGTTTCCATTCATGCTTGAATAAATCTTTTAAGAAAGCTGGACCTAGTCCCACTTTGTGGGAGAGAAAGGGAAGAAACGAGGAAGAAAAAACTGAGTCTTGGAAGCTGAATTTATCAATGATAAACAAAAAATAATGGCAGAACCCAAACCCTTGTCCTTGAGAGTACGGGGCGTCCATCTGAGCTCTGCTTCACTATTCTAGTGACAAGATTTTCACAGGCAGAGGGGAGATCTTCACTCTGGTTGTTTGGGGTTTTGTTTCCTAATCAGTTTCATGGCATTCATATGCCTCTAAGCATCAGTGATAACTCGTTACACAATAGATAGCTCAAACGGTGCCTTTTAAGTAATGGCGCATGGCCTGAGCTTCGGGCTTTCAATCTGCAGTTGCAAAAGGGACATTAAACATTATTGCCAAGCGCAGAACCATTTGAATTGGGGGGTGGGGTGGGGAGAAAAGACAAATGCCAGTTGGACAAACGCCAGCTGGACAAAGGCCAGCTGATGTTGGAGTGTGGAGTTCTGGTCTAGAAGACACTGAGAGTAGGTCCAAAGGTGAAGACATCATGTTTTTCATAATAATATGTCTCCTCTTCCTCTTTTTGGCCACATGATTGGGTCAGGGGTGAGGAGACAGGGTGTGCTTGAAGTGAGCAGGGCTTCTGAAGTCACAGGGCATCCTCACTGCTCTGTTCATCTCCCTGAGGACCTGGCCTGCTGTCCCCAGGCACGGTGGTCCAGCCACCACAGCCTGATTCAATAGGGCTTCAGCGTGTCTGCTTAAACCTGTCGGTACAGTACCCTGCCTTTCAGTAACAGGAAGATAGCCATATCAATGTTGAAAACGGCTAAATGTAATTAATATCTGCCCTTTGAAGCATGGCTTTTATTAAAGACCCCCCTGCTTCCCATGATGGTTCAGCTGGAGTCACCCTCTGCTCTCATAAAACAAATGCGTCTGTTATGCACATTTCTTCCAAATGGTGCTGATGTGTTAATGCGGGGAACCTGGGCTCACGAGGGTCACAGAATCACTTGTCTTTATTACTGGAGAACTGGTGATCCGGATAATCTTCCTCGGTTCCGCTCAGTGATTCAGTTCAAAAGGCTCTGAATGTGCCTTGTCTTGTCTGAAATTGGATCTTGGATTGGGAATGGATTTTTAAAATGTGTTTGCGGCTAGAGATGTAGTTCGGTGACAGGAATACTTGCTTAGCATGCACAAGGCCCTAGGTTTGAACCCAGGAACTACATAAAAAGTGTGCATGTGTGTGTGCATTCATTTGTGTATGTGTGTGCGCATGTGTGTATATGCATGTGTGTATGTGTGCATGTATATGTGTGTGATTGTGCATGTATGTGTGTGTGCATGCATGTGTGTACATGTATGTGTGTGTGTGCGTGTGTGTGTGTGTGTGTGCACGTGTGTGTCCTCATTCCCAGCTCATTCTGTTAGGACCTGGCCAGTGGGAACCACGGTCTTCCTTTCCCACAATCCTGCCACAGACACAGCGTGACTTCCTCTCGCTGCCGGGTGTGTTAGCCCAGGTCTCTGTCAGTGTCAAGCTTCCTGTGGAAGGGCCTTGTTTTTAGAAGCTGATGACTAGATTTTATACACGATCTCCCGGTGCATTTTCTACACACTAGGATGGACTAACGATGCGGGCGTCTGCTCGGTGTGTGATAGGCGTTCTGGTTTTATGTCCTTCCTGGTGGATTAGTCAGGATTTGGTTTGTGGCAGAGACGAGGAGAGCACTCTTAACATCCATTTGCCATTCTGGGCTTTGACCTGTTTTCCTGAAGCTTCATTTTAGCTTTAGTGGGCCCTAAATTATTAATACAATCTGGGCTCTGCCTGTTCAGACAGCTTAATCTGCCCCATCTTTACTTTTGTTATTGTTGGTGGTGATGAGTTTTTGTTCGTTTGTGGGTTTTTTGTTTTTGTTTTTTGAGGGTTTTTTTTTGTTTGTTTGTGTTTTGTGGTTTTGTTTTGCTGTTGAGAATCTCTGTAATAATAAGACAAGTGATTTTTGGAGGTCCCGTTCAATGAGAACAAGGGCTTGGGTAAGACCCTTGGACCTAGGTCTGGAATTGAAGGTTACCCCAGTTCTTCCTTCTCTGTGGCACCTGAGGTCAACAACTAAACCTGCCTGAGCCTCTGTGGCCTCAGCCTACCTACCTGCCACCTACCACCAAGAGATGCTGGAGACACTAAACTAGATTGAACCCGAAGTGGCCAGCACAAGGTGGTGACTCACTCAACGGCTCATTCTTTGCCTCCTCCCCACCCCCACCAGCATCAGAGGGATGAGACCTTGTTTTCTACCAAGCATAGTTAGTGGGGGTTATCTGTTAAAGTGGGAAAGGGCATTTGCTGGAGCGAATCAGAGCAGGAGGCCAATACATAGTAACTGAGAAGGGCGTGTGCATGTGCTGCTGTCTGGGGGAATATTACAAATAGGGCAGCTTAAGCCATGGAAGCAGTGTGAACTGTGGAGACATCCGCTCTGGTTCCAAAGAGGTTCTTGGCCTTTCATAATGCCTAGAGTCAGCGTTGATTCTTATACACAGTATTGGGCTCCATCGAGATACTTCTCCCAGCACAGTGGATAGTCCCAATGCCCCTTGCCCTCTGCAGATCTGTGGGGTTTACTGTCCAGCCCCTCCGGAGAGCCTTCCTGTGGCCATTGCTGTGGGATTCAGAGTAAAATCCACTTGCAGGAAGTGCACCTGCTTAGTTCTATCTATTCTCAGTGGAACATTAGAGATTGTGTCTCATATGCAGTTTCCAGGGACCACTCAAGGGACCTACACAGCCCTCAGAAGCATGGAGTTTCTTGCTGAACAATAACTGTCAATCAGAGAAAATGTCTGTGAAATGCCTAGCAGCCTCTAGGACCCATTAGACCACTTCTGCTTGCTGCTCAGTCTGTTATGATTTGAGAGAGGGTTCTATCATATATCAGACATCCAATGGAGAAACAACGGGAGAATGGCTGTTAAATATTTCCAATGATATCTTTTTGTGTGTGTGCACGCACACACACACACGCACATGTAGATCCGAAGTCAACCTTAGTGTTGTTCTTAGATATTGTCCACCATGGGTTTTTTGTTTGTTTGTTTTTGAGCCAGCGTTTCTTGTTGGCCTGAGGCTTACTGATTGAGCTAGACTTGGTGGCCAGTGAACCCCAGAGGTTCTCCTTCCTAAGCCTCTGCTGCACTGGGATTGCAGGATTGGGTTCCAGGACAGAACTCAGGTCCTCATGCTTAGGAGACACGTATGTCATGGCGATGCATCCTTTTGAAAGCCCTTTCTCTTCTCTTTTCCTCACCTTCCCTCCCTGACTCAAATGACTAGATGTGTGTTACACTGGCATCATCTGTGTTGGATTTCTTCTCAGAGTATCTCTTGAACAGAATTCAAGAACATACATTCATTTCAGAGAATGTGTTTCTACAAATTGTTAATGGGTCTGTAGCATTCCCCTTCACTAATGTGCAAAGATATATCTGGTTCTCTTCCTCCTTCTCCTCTTTTTTCTCCTCTTCCTCCTCCTCTTCCTCCCCTTCTTCTTCCTCCTCTTTTTCCTACTTTTTTTCCTCCCCCTCTTCTTCCCCTTCTTCCTCCCCTTCTTCTTCATCTTCCTCCTCCTCTTCCTCCCCTTCTTCTTCCTCCTCTTCCTCCCCTTCTTCTTCCTCCTCTTCTTCCTACTTTTCTTCCTCCTCCTCTTCTTCCCCTTCTTCCTCCTCCTCTTCCTCCCCTTCTTCCTCTTCCTCATCCTCTTCCTCCCCTTCTTCCTCCTCCTCTTCCTCCCCTTCTTCTTCCTCTTCCTCCTCTTCTTCCTCTTCATCCTCCTCTTCCTCCCCTTCTTCCTCCTTCTCTTCCTCTTCCTCTTCTGACCCTTCTTCTTTTTCCTCCTCTTCTTCCTCCTCCTCTTTCTTTGTATTTAATGGAGTCTACATTTTGTCACTGCAGAAAAATACTACCCAGGACAGTGGCATTCCATCTTTTCTGTAAGCCATGAGTCTCTGGTTCCATCTTGTGCCATTCTCCCAAGAGCATGTAGCAAGCCCAACTCCCCCATTTTAAGGGGAGGGGTCAATCCAAGATCCCCAATGGATGGCTGAAACCACAGATGGTATCAACCACGTATGTATACTGTGTTGTTCTGACACGTACATAGCTATGTTAAAATTTAATTCATGATTTGAATACAGTAAGATTGACAACAGGTTGTAAAGGAGATAGAATACATGACATAAATGTGCCTGTGCCTGTGCCAGCATCCTTGTACCCAAGAGCTATTTCTAACTCAAACAAGAGCTCCATAAATACAAACACTGTGAGTACCAAACACACAGCAGTTAACATGATGCCTGAGAAGGGGGCAGTAATGATGGCAGGTAGCCCATACGAGGCAGACATGATCCACTGGAGACCAGTCTCCCCCTCTGCTGGGCAGCACCAGGCCTGGTCCTCAGCAGAAGCAGGGCAGCCTGAGATCTCACCACACTACTTAGAGTTCTCCACCATTTACGGTGCATGGGGTGTTTATGTGTGGACATATTTAGTACTATTTTGGCTTGGGATTGGTGGCTGGCAAATGGAAAGGTAGAATATAAGAAGACCACATCTGCCTGGTACAACTGAATGAGCTACAGAGTGGGGGTGGGATTTGTACATCTTACCGGCCTCTGCAGCCCTCTCAGCTCTGCCTCTGTGACGGCCACCCACCCCTTCTGCCTGTCACTACAGGCTGCTGTCCCCTTCCCTCTGAGAGTCTAGCTAATTATCATTACTATTATTTCTTCTGATTTCTCTAGCATCTCTAGACCATTTACACACAAACACTTCTGCCCTGACTCTCTCTCTCTCTCTCTGTCTTTGCTTTTACCCTGACTCTCTAACTCCTTGGGTCAGGTGTCTCACCCGCTGGCCCTCCTATTTATGATTGCTTTGAACTTTGACCTTCCTACTGCCCACCTCACCTTAGCTACAGGAAGTATACTTAAAACTTCTAAGCCCACAGGCTTACAGGGCCTGGCTGGCATCTTCTACCAGTCAATGAGGTATTTGATTCAAAGACACGGGCTCATGAGTGCGTTCGAATTTAATTATCAGGGCAAGTAAATTTAAATTTGTTTTGATTGTTTGTTTTGCTCTGCCCCCTCCTGAATTATAGGCCAGGGATGAACCCCGTGGTAGATTATTAAATCCCAAGGGGTCAGTGTATTCCTACTTGAATTTTCATGTCCCACCTAGAAAGCCTTGACTGCTGTTCATTTGGGAAGCAATGTGCTGGAACGGCTACTGTGTTCTGTGACTTTATTGTCTCTTGTAAGAGGGAATAATATTCACATCACTGAGACAACAAACAAGATTTCAGTCTGTTTTGTAGTGAATGCTGGGTTCTAAATCTCCACGGCAGGCATCACACAAATTCGATTTAATGTATTCCTGATGGTCTTCGCGGAATATAGGCTAAAATCGATTGTTCGGTTACTTCATTAGAGCGGATAAATGGATAACTTCATTTATTTTATGTGGGTGGAGGGGGCTAGTGTTGAACTGTACGGGATACACACACACAAAGGATGAGCGCATCTGCTGTGAAGGAGAGGGAGGTGCATGGAAAATCCCCAGTCTCTGGAGTCAGGGAAGCATAGAGGGAGGAGGGAGCCTCAGGGTCACTCAGCCGGGGCCTCTCTCTCACCAAAGCTCAATCTTCATTAAGAATCTTTCATTAAGTCTGCATATGAATTTTCCATGAGTGAAAATACCCTACTCTTAACACAGTCCACCTCTGAGAAACTCATTGTTACAGTGTACTCTCTCTTTTTTTAAAATATAATTTTCTAAAAGATTTATTTATTATTATATGTAGGTACACTGTAGCTGTCTTTAGATACCCCAGAAGAGGGCATCAGATCTTATTACAGATGCTTGTGAGCCACCATGTGTTTGCTGGGAATTGAACTCAGGACCTCTGGAAGAGCAGTCAGTGCTCTTAACCGCTGAGCCATCTCTCCAGCCCCTACGGTATACTCTCTTATTCAATACTAAACCAAGTACTTAGTTACTTAGTTACATCCACCTGTATTCTGCTGTTTACATAGTGAGGGCAGTTACTTATGGGCATCGCTGACCTTCTACGCTGAACATTCCTTTTATCTCTAGACATAGTCACGAGACTCTTCATCATTCTCCAACCCCACTCAGCCATGATGTGATCCTTAGAACTGAAAACAATATCTCATGTGCAGGCTATACAGCCTGTGACAGATTGAGGCTGTATGGCCTTCAGGTTGTCTACTTTCCCTAGAGGGGACCAAGATCCCAATCCTTTTGGGGGGAAAGGCAATTGAGCCCTTTCAGTCCACTCTCCCATGAGAGGCGTTTCTGTTTCTCAGGTGAGGTTCACCCTCTTTCCTTAAAGCTTAGATTTATCTTACATGTGATGTGGACACACATATGTTTGTAACCAGACAGGAACATTCATCAGCACGGTCATCCCCCTGTATGAAAGCTGTGCTTTACCCAGGTGCTACATCATCTCATTTTCTGTTGTAATTTCTCCTAGGGTTTTTATTTGTTTGCTTGCTTTGTTTTGTTTTTTCCTCTTTTGTGGAAATACTTGTTCTAAATAAGTATTAAGGGCCAGCCATACACATTACATTATTTTGCTCCCCTTCTCTTCCTACTGGGCTTCTGTTCCAGCTCCCATTTTTCATTCGGCTCCCACCCCTTGCCATCTTTACCACAGGAGTAGTCTCTGGAACAGATGGACACATTTTAGTATCAGTTGGATACCAGAGAGAAACAGATTATGTTATGTATTACAATTTACCAAGGCTGATTGTTATATACTTCCGACTAACCAATTGAATAGGTAGACAATTGGCTCTTTGGGGGCTAGACTTTAGGGGTGGAGTCTTTAGAAACTAGCAAGTATAGGGGATTGTTTTCACCCAAACAAGTAGAAATGACAAGGGCATAAATGAATCATTTGTAGTGATGAAGTTTATATGGAACACGCACTGTCTTGACACAGAACATTTCAGTGAGGCAGATCTTTCTAGGTCCTGGGGATTCCAGGAGAAATGAACCATGTGTAGCTGTTTGGGGACTGGTGGCCCTGTAAGGGAGTCAGACTGGTGTAGACGACAGAAGGCGAAGTTTATGATGAATAGAGGCAGTAGAGGAAGTAAGTAGGCATGTAGGAGGACATAGGACAGAGAGCCGCTTGGAGACTGAAGGGAGTCCTCAAGGCTAGTCATGTGAGAACAGAGGTAGATCATGGTTGGCATACCGGCTCTCTGAATATGGCGAAGAGGAGAAAGGTCGGCGCAGAGGATGGAAGGAGGGGATAAAGGCTGCCCTGAGAGGGGATGCAGAGGGTTGGCTCATCTCCGGGCCATCTCTTTCTGCTTTCCCCTGCTCGAAACAGTTGCAAAGAACGATTTGGAGGTAGGAAGTACAACGTGCTCACTGTGAACTTGGTCGTATGACTTCTCAAATGTCAGTCGGTTTTCAGGAGTTGGAATAAAAGCCAGAGCCTTTCTGAGTAATTAACCAGTAACCTGGACAGCGATTACTGAGCTGTTCTGAGGTACACTGAAATCATAGATGTTTGACTCAGAGGCCATTCATTGAGTGTGAAGAGTGAGCAGTTAAAATTACTGATTATGATAGTCATCTTCAGTCTTCCTCTTCCTCTTCCTCCTCCTCTGCCTCCCCTTCTTCTTCCTCCACTTCTTCTTCCCCTTCTTTTATTTTCTTCTCATTTCTCCTTCTCTTCATCCCCTTCTTCCTCGTCCTCTTCCTTTTCTTTTTCCTCCTTTTCCTCTTGTCTTTTCACTTCTCCTCCTCTTTCTCCCCTTCTGCCTCCTCCTCCTCCTCCTCTTTTTCTTGAAACAGGGTCTTACTATTTTGCCCTGGCTGACCTAGAGCTTGCTATATAGACCAGGCTAACCTGGAACCCACAGAGATTCACCTACTATTGCATTCTGGGAGCTGGGATTAAAGACATGTGCCACCAAACACATCCTTTTAGCAGTATTTTTCAATTTTCCAGCACTCTGAGAATTCACCTTCCTCCCTATGCCAAGCTCTTGTGAAGTCATTGTGCATTCTGGATGTCTAATTCAAGTTCGAAGCCACACTTTAAGGATTCTAGTCAAAAATATTCATGTATGCTCAGTCGACCTTCATATAAGAAATTTTTAGGCAAGCATACTGTCTTAGTCAGGGTTTCTATTCCTGCACAAACATCATGCCCAAGAAGCAAGTTGGGGAGGAAAGGGTTTATTCAGCTTACACTTCCACGTTGCTGTTTATCACCAAAGGAAGTCAGGACTGGAACACAAGCAGGTCAGGAAGCAGGAGCTGATGCAGAGGCCATGGAGGGATGTTACTTACTGGCTTGCTTTCCCTAGCTTGCTCTGCCTGCTCTCTTATAAAACCCAAGACTCCCAGCCCAGAGATGGTCCCACCCACAAGGGGCCCTCCCTGTTGATTACTAATTGAGAAAATGCTCCACAGATGGATTTCTTGGAGGCATTTCCCCAACTGAAGCTCCTTTCTCTGTGATAACTCCAGCCTGTGTCAAGTTGACACACAAAACCAGCCAGGACACATACCTAGTACTTTAAACAAAAAAAATTAAAGTTGTATATATATATATATATATATATATATATATATATATATATATATGTGTGTGTGTGTGTGTGTGTGTGTGTGTGTGTGTGTTTGTAAATATACATACACATATAGATATATAAATATACAATATTGTGTATATTTTATAAACATATATGTATATGAGACCTTAATTTTATGTATGTATGTATGTATGTATGTATGTATGTATATGTGTGTATATTATGGTCCTAAACACAGTAATGAATTGTGTGACCCAGACTTCATGGTTTGTTTTCTAGTTCTTTCTCTTTTTCTAAGTGTGCTTCTGTGTCTGTTCATGATTTAATTCCATCAACACGAGAGCTGTTTATCAGTATTATTCATAGCTATTAGTTCTGTTAGAAATTGATAAATAGATATGTGACCAGGTGAAAACACTTAACTGAGAGAGTCATAGTGAACTAATACTCCCTTACATGCACGTGTGTGTGTGTGTGTGATGTATACATACACGTGTGCTTGCTGTGGATGAGAATGGGTGTGTGCATGCCACAGCACGTGTATGGAGACCAAGTGACAGCTTTGGTGTTGGTATCACTTCAACCTGTTTGTCCCAGGATGCTTTGTTGTTCCCTGTTGTCTGTGCCAGGCTTGCTGACCCTAGAACTTCTGGGAATCCTCACACCTCCCATCTGTCGGGTAGCAGCTCTGGGAATACAGATGCCTGTGACCACCCCTGCCTTTATGTGAGCTCTGAGGATCTGAACTAGGCTGTCACACTATCACAGTGAACACTTTATCTGCTGAGCTATCGCCCTAGCCCCGCAGTTCATTTGTAAGATAGGTGACCACCACATGGTGCAGAACATAGGTATGTTGAGGAAATCCTGTGGATGAAATGATTATGAGAGATACGATGGCGCCTGGCAAATTTAAATAACTTATTCTAGGTGTACTAATTGTGTATTTTGTACAGTTGAGGCAAAAGAGCAGAATTTCTTGACCCGACCTTTTTCACAGCTAGTCTATGTCCAGAACTGCTGGACCAGGACTGTCCTTAGAGTTGTATTATTAATGTTGAGAGAGTTTCTTTAATTGGAAGGTAATTTAAATACTGCCTAAGACACTGGTTCTAAATGCTAATCGGACAAACCCATCCCCCAGAACACATCTCAACCCCCTAAAATTTTCTTGCCCCACTCTGCCAGTCTCAAATCTCCCCTTCACTGGAAGCAGCCATCGAAGGTTTCAGCTTGGCTTAGAATCTGAGTGTTCATGCTTAGAAGTGATATGTCAAGAAGATGCATTATGGAAGAATCTTTACACCTGGGTATATCTTTGAAAGATATTAAGACTGATTCAGACTGGGCGCTGGTGGCTCATGCCTTTAATCCCAGCACTCAGGAGGCAGAGCCGGGTGGATCTCTGAGTTTGGGGTCAGCCTGGTCTACAGAGCTAGTTCCAAGGACTGCCAGAGCTATGCAGAGAAACTCTGTCTTGAAAAACAAAAACAAAAACAAAAAATAAGAATCCAGGAATATTTTCAGAGCCTGTGAGATGGTTCAGGAGGTGAAAGTATATGTGTGACGATCTGAATTCAGTCCATGCCCAGAACCTGCTTACAAAAGCTGGGTCCAGTGCTATGAATCTATAACCCCAGCCCTCCTGGGAGGAGATGGGAGGTGGAGACCAGAAGATCTGTGAGTTTGCTACTTAGCCAGTCTAGCCAATCAGTGAGTGCCATATTCAGTGAGCTACACTGTCTCCATAAGTAAATCCAACACGGAGAGAGATTGAAGGCACCTAGCATCAACCTCTAACCTCCACATTTGAGCATGCACACATATAAACGTGCACACACAAATACTACACATTCATACTTATAAAAAAATTTAAAAAGGAATGAGCTAATGTCAATTTAGGAAGATCAATAATAGTCATGGCTGAAGCCCTATATCCTAGGATACTCCCAGGGTCAGAGAAGCAGGGCTTGCGTGGGCCTCCTATCTGCCTCTCTCTAGTAAGAGGATATCAGTCAAACCCTGTTTACATATCAATGCATACACAGGCATCCTCTGTGCCTGCAGGCTGCTGCAGAAAATGATGGAATCGACCCCTGAACTCGTGATGACCAGAGGATACTGTGTCTTCTGTCTGCATTCAATGTTTGCAGTTAGAGACCTCCCCATCCTGTTCAGAGCCAGTGTGATATTCTTGAGAAATCACCATTAGGTTTGGAGTAAACCTCACCATGCCAAGAGAGGGGAGCCCAGGACAGAGGGCTACGTTGATTTCATTACTGCAGCACATGGGGAAGGGAATGAAATCACACTGCTGTTGTAATTTATTCTCTTCATTAAAATAGAAAAGCATTCGACAAGCCATAAAATTCCCATCTGCACTCCCGGCAGGCCCTCGCCATCTGAAACACACATGTCTTCCCTCCGTGCTTTGAAAACCCAGAGGACAGAAACATTTAGTATTGGGGGTTGGCAGGATCCTAATATTTAAGTTTGAAAAGCACTGGGCACTCTAGTCTGCTCCTTGAAGGGCTGCATCCTTTATCGAGTGATTGCTGGTCTAGATTTAAATGTCACAGGGGACAAGGGAGCTGGGTCGGGGACCTCCCGCAGTACAGCAGTGGAGAGTGAATGGATGGACCCGCAGTCTGTAATTGATGAGGCTTCTGCCACCTCACAAAGTAGTGGAAACATTGCAAGGTGAAACAATGTTCCACCTTGGAAAAGAAACAAAGGGCTTTTCACCTCATAGAAATGAAAATTCCCAAACCCTGGCACACAGTGATTCCTACAGCCCAAAGGACAGAAGCTTTTAAGAATCGCCACCTAAGGTGTGTAAACTCTCGCAGCCCAGTCCAGGAAGAAGTCACTGTTTCTTTCCCTCACTCAGAGTCCAGAGCTTGGTTGGTATTTTAGGCTTTGGAAACCCAGCCCCATAAAGATGGCTTCTGAAGTAATTGCAAGTCCTTGGCTCATTTTTACCGAGCTATTCCTCTACCTCGAGACTACATATTCTGTTTCAATTTTTTATAAAGGCTTCTGATGAAAAATTTAAACAAACTCTTTTAGAGCAGGTCCTCTGTCAGATGTCGTGCGAGGCCTGCGTTTAGTAGGACAGTTATGTAAGGTAGGTCCTGTGTGTTAGCTTTCTTATAAGCAGGTCCTTACTGTGACCTCAAGGTCCCAGAGGCTCTGGGGTCTGTCTCTGTAAGAACTTCCTGTTGATGCTTTTTGTGCCTTGGCTAACTTACAATAGTGATAGGAGATTTTTAGCATTGTAACCTTTTGAAGTATGGAAAGGTAGAATGGCTGCCCTTGTGGGGATGAGGCAGGAAAAGGATTGTGTGAGTGTATAATTAGGTTCAGGTCATGAGAGATATAAACACTAATAGTATGTTGGGACCATTTTTGTGTATTCTATCACATCGGATCCTAATAACACTATGCAAAGGATCTTCTTGCTCTCATAGAAGTTACACTTCTGGCTCAAGGTCAGTTAGCTGCTAGGCTTCAGGCTTCTGGATTTCTTTTCCCCCTCCCCTCCCTCCCTGCTTTCAATGCCAACTGTAAAATGTCTGCAGAGTACCAGCTCAGGCCTGACCCTGCAGAAGCTATGGCAAGGAAAGGCCATTTCCTGTCAGTATGGCACCCTAGACTCCAGGAGCCAGGCTGGCAGCTTTTCCTTCCTGGCAGGATCACACACAGCAAGGTAAGAAAAGAGAAACTGGCTGGTCTCTGACAAGATTTCTAAGCACTGTGATTGAACATATCATCCAAAAAGCAAGTATATCTTTGCCCTTGGCAAGAGAGAGACGTAAGGAAGTTTTTCATACTCACAGAGATTAAATATCTGTGAAGTGGCTTCAGCAGTATGTTACAATATGTTCTCTGTATGTTGCAGCTTATTTTTTTTAATTGTATTTATTTTACCCGTATGGGCTTTTTACCTGCATGTATGTCTATGGACCTCTTGTGTACCTGGTACCAACAGAGGCTAGAAAAGAGAGTCAGACACCTTGAGTTTGGAGTTATAGTTGGTTAAGACACTGGGAATCATACTGTAAGAGCTACCAGTTCTCTTAAACACTAAGCGAGCCATTTCTCCAGCCTCTGTGTGGCAGTTTATCAGTATCGATGACTGTTATAGCTGTTCCCATCTCTGATGCACTGGAGCGTTGTCGTGTTTGGGAGGGTCAGTTCTGGGCGAGGCTCCTGGATTCTGTATGAACCTCACCTCCACTCTTCACCTGACTTTAGGACCTGTGAGCTCAATTCTCATGTGGTATTTTATCTGGAAAATGCAAACATCGGTGAGTCTCTCGAGGTAATGGGCCAGTTTCCTGAAATGACCGGTCAACTATAAAGCGATGTGTTAGAGTGGCGGGCCAAGTCTCAGCAGCACACTAGGCCATGGCAGTTCCACGTGGAAGAGGTTTTATTGGGGAAAAAGAGAGAGGGTGGTGGCAGAAAGAGCAGAGGGGGAGAGAGAGTGAGGGAGCAGTGTTCTCCTTATTTATATGGAAAATGACATATCACAGGTAAAGGTGGGAGGTGAGCCAAGTGAATGTTGGGAATATGGTGCCTGTTGTCTTGGCAACCGGTCTACAGGTGGCAGGTTGCACTGTCACCTATGTGATGTCATAGGTTTGGGATGTCCTGATGCCAACATAAAGAATTTGGGAAGTCATTTGTTGTCCCATCAAAGAACATTGCTCAAGTTCAGTCTTGAAAAGGTCATAGCCAAATTGATGAGCATCTTTTGTTTACTAGAACTGAGAAATTATACTTACATATTTAGTGAGGTCTGAGATTTCATTGGGTTTGAGTTTTGGCTTGGTTTGGTGAAGAATCTTGACAGTATAGCCTAGGCTGGCCTTGTGCTCGAAATTCTCCTGCCTCAGTTTACCAGTGTAGAGATGACAGTAATCCTCTAACAACCCTACTCAGAAGATAGTTTGAAATATTGGTCAACTGCATGAGAAATGGTCTTAACAAGTGGCATATTCTTATATTGAATATGGATTCAATACTTTGCAAGTTCAATGTTCTCTTCCAAGTATAGCATGCCTGCCTTTTGCTGCTCTGGAGGTATAATCTGCAACAAATATCTGGAATGTATTCTGTGGAAATAGTGATGTGGGTGTTTTCAAATTGTGACTAGTAGAATATAGAATCTGAGAGTGGCCTTTAAAACAGGTGGAGCCATGTCTCTCTTCGTTAGACAGTATCTGATATCGCTTAGCCATTTGGGCACATTTTAAGCACAGTGAGACTTCAGTGTCTACAAACAGCTGGGTTCTTTTGAGGCATGTCTGGCCAGGTAAGAACCAGTCCATTTTATCTCATTCTCCTTCTGGTCTCTTCAGCAAATATTTTAGCTTCTGTTCTGTAGCCACCTCACGAGATGCTGGGAAGGAGGAAGTGCTCAGCCAGCCATCACTTCCCTCCACTAGATCTTAAAGCTCTGTCTCTTGGGCCTTGAGTGGCTCACATAATCACATAATCTTCATTTCTTGTGTGCTTATGTGGTGATTTTTGCATGATAGCTTTCAAGGAAGTGGGTCCTCAGAACAGTACAAACTGTGCAGGGCTGTCTTATCCCAAACCTCTGGTGACTCCTGTGGATTGGTTACCTTGTGTCATTCATTTTAGCATCGATGAAGATCTCCTTCTCTTGTTACCGTGGAAGAGTAGTTTGCACAGTGGCTAAGCGGAGTTTTAGAATCCTTGTTTTATTTTTTCACTTTTATTAATTTTGATTGCTGCATGTGTGCACCCACTTGCTGGTATGTGAACCACATGTATGCAGTTCCCACAGAGGTCAAAAGAGGGCATCAGATCCCCTTGGATCTGGAGTTACAAGCCACTGCGAGCCACCATGTGGAAGCTGGGAACAGAACCTTGGTATTTTGTAAGAGCTGTGAGGACTCCTAACTCCTGAGCCATCTCTCCAGCCCCTTGTTTTCTTTTTCCAGCAAGCTGAATACATTCGTTTTCACTAGCTCTCATGAGATTCCTGCTTTATGGCTTTTCACATCACTTTGACAGCCTGAAATAATAAGCCAATAATAGGGCCATTGGGCCTAGATAGATGAAGATTGTCAGGTGTGCCCAGTCTTTGATATTGCAACACAACAATGTTATCTATGAAATTTTTCTATGAGCCATGCAAATAATGAGAGAGAGAGAGAGAAAGAGAGAGAGGTAGTAGTATGGCTTGCTCTGGTGTGCACACATGCAATGTGCATACATGTGAGTGTGTGTAAGTGTGGGTAAAGGGATAACACATGATGCTTATAGAGGTCAGGAGACAACCTTGGCTATTACTCCTTACCTTCAAGCTTGCCTAAGACAGGACAATTCCAGGCTGACTTGCTCACACACTTTCAGGGATGATCTCCTGTCTCAGCCTGGCCTCTGGCCACAGGAGAGCCAGTGTTAGAGAGGCTCACACCACCGCATCGAGCTTTGCTGTGACTTCACTGGACTCAAACTCAGAGCCTCACACTTGTATAACAAGAACTTTTGCTCACTGAGCTGGGTTTTTTTCCATCTATGCTAATGTCTCAGGAAGTTAACTGTATTGTATTGTGCCTCAGGCATGGCTGTCCTACAGTGCAAATGGCCCTATGGACAAAGGCTCTGTGTGTGTGTGTGTGTGTGTGTGTGTGTGTCTCAAAAAAAGAAAAAGAGAAAGAAAGAAAAAAGAAAGGAAGGAAGGAAGGAAGGAAGGAAGGAAGGAAGGAAGGAAAGAAGGAAGGAAGGAAGGAAGGAAGGAAGGAAAGAAGGAAGGAAGGAAGGAAGGAAGGAAGGAAGGAAGGAAGGAAGGAAGGAAGGAATGTTTTTCTTTCAACTCTAGTAGATTTGAAGCAGCCTTAAAAATGGGTGTACTATTTTCAATTCCCTCTGCCTGGCCTTTCTGCCTGCTTGATCATCATCTTATATGTCTATCCTATACTCACTCTTTAATAATACAATTTGTGTCACGTTTGCCATTGTTTGGGCTTGGGCTCTTTTGAAGTAGTTACATCTTAAGAGAACGACGCTCTCTCTCCTGTCCATTACTGGTCAGGGCCAACATATTTGTTTCTACCGCAAATCTACTCTTAGGCCCTTTAAGCTTCCATACCAGGAATAAACACATCTTCATACACTTGGCCTTGCCACATGGTAAGAGTATAAGGACAGATGTTTAAGCAGGCATTTGGAACCCTGGAACAAGTCCTTCCTATCTTTCTCTTCTCTCACTCCAATCGAATCCTCTTCCCTCTCTTCAGACCCCAATTTGGTCAGAGAGATGATGCTTTAGTGAGGAATGTCTTTTCGCTTCACTCCAGGTACGTTATTGGGCTGACAGCTGGATAAACAAAGGCACACCATCTCAGCATCCAGGCAGTGAGGGTGGACCGCTGCTGAGCAAGGGGAGGGATTTCCATGATGTTGGCTTCATCCCCTTGTGTCTGGTTCCATATCTCAGTCTGTTTGGGACAGAAGTAAAACCCAAGGTTCACTACTTCATTTCCTTTATGTAAAGGTAGGGTGGCTTCCCAGAAGATAATAGTCAATCTGTGTTTCTAGGTCACTGGCCAGAAGTGTATCTGATAACTCATCCTGACTGACCACTGGAAAAATTTAACAGTAAGGCATCATTTTTTTCCAGATAGCAAAAGAAGGAGGGAGTTGGGAATATCCAGTGTATAATTAGAAGTTAGGTCCATGATGGCCCCTTTCCATCCTGCCTTCCCACCATCTGTCTGTTATCCCTCCTGCAAAGCCTTCCCAAGTGCTCACACCATGTCCATAGTGATCCTGAAGTCACAGTCAACCAGACAGGTGCCTCCATCCCCATGGGACAGAGGTCAGTGGGTCTTGCTGAAAGAATGAATGGGCATGAGGGTGTGCCTCTTGTGAAGAGTGCCGGAAGGCAGCTGCTGGAGGGCAGTGAGGAGTGCTGAGTAAGGCACTCTCCTGTCCACCTGGCACCCCGTTCCTGTCCACGGGCATTCCCCTGGTGAAACGCGAAACCACAGTCCTGACCACTTGGATTCATTAAAGCACAGTGGGGAGCCTTGTGCCAAATCCCTACATCTCACGTGTGCCAGGAAGACACGAGTGTCGGGTGGTAGACTTTCTGTCTTCTAAGCTTTGTATGTGTAACTTTTAAATAGTCATTTGGTCAGTTTGGATAGAGCTCTTAGCTCAGTATAACAACATGTACATTCATTTATTTATTTATTTATTTATTTATTTATTTATTTATTTATTTGGTTCTTTTCAAGACAAGCCTTCTCTGCATAGCCCCTGGCTGTCTTGTAGACCAGGCTGGCCTTGAACTCAGAGATCCACCTACCTTTGCCACCCAAGCACTGGGATTAAAGGCATGAGCCACTACCACCCACCTTAATATATACAGTTCTTAAAGTGAGCAAAACATTCCTTCAAAAGAGCTTTTCTTGGTTATGCATGACTGAACACTCAATTTGAAATGCAGTTTACACTTTTGGGACTTTCGCCTAAAAAGATGTTTCAGTGCATATGCAAAGAGGTATATAAAAAGCTTTAATATCCAATTTTTTTTAATCTATGGTTCCTTAGGAGTTGGGTAAAGTAGGAGATGAGACACTGTAGAAATGCACACACTCACACACACACACACACACTCACTCACACACACACACATATTCATGATCACACCAGACATCATAACAGTACAGAAATGTCACCAGGTGTATCAGGCAGACCCTGTCTGGATCAGTTGCCAAAAGTGAGGTTACATATGTGCACAGAAACGCTTACCAAAATGTCAGACCGTAGCTATCTCTTAATTCTTCTCATTTTCCTGCATTGTTTGATATTTTAACCAATGTGTGTATCTTTCTTTTATACTTAGAAGAAAAAAATGCATTTTCATCAGAGTCATTGTACACACATATGCTTTGAGCTCATGGAAGAACATAGTGGGGAATCCCTTATGAAACGCCAGCTATTAGAACCTAAACGATCCACCATTTCCTTCTTGCTTTGTGGTCAGGGGAATGAGAAACCAGGTGAACACTAATGGGCATCATATTATAACTCACAGTCCTCAGACGTGGACTCCGGAGCATCTTCCCTGCTCGCCCAAACCTCCAGTGAATGACAGTGAAGAGTACGGACTCTTATCACGCCTCTTACTGAGTAGAGGGGGCTGGGAGCTGTGCAAGCTGATTGGTGTGTTTAGGAAAACCTTTCAACCTCAAAGGTTAAGCAAAGAGTATTTTCTGTAAAATCCTGAGTGGAACCAAAAATTGAATTCACAAGTCTAGTCCCTGAATGAAGTGAGTGAAGCATTTAGCACAGAAACCTGGAATAACTGATTTTAAAAAAAAAAAAAAACCAAATTCCTCTTTGAATTTCAGATTTCAAAGAACAAGTATGAAAGACTTGGGTATAAGTGCAACAGAGAGACAGTTACTGACGCAGGGTATTGCTCTGTTTTTATGGGGGGTGTTGTTGTTGTTGTTGTTGTGTAGGTAACATGATAGTTAGTAGTGAAGTTCCAGTGGACTCATATAAAAAATATATTAGAAACCATAAGGTCAGAGCCCAGTTCTACAGAATACCCCATAGCCTCCTGTACAGCCAACCAAGTAAATGGGACCCTGGAATGAATATTGGAAACCACTGAACCACCCTTGCCTGCCGAATATGCCTGTATCATTCATCACGTTGATAGAAACCTCCAGATAAAGGAGTTTCCAAGCTTAAATAAAGATTTAAAAATATGTGTTCAAAAGTTAGCTGTGTCTGGGCTCCGGTTCATACTAGTTTGCCTAGGGTGATTTTCATTTTCACTGACCTTGCATAGAAAGAACCACTGATCATTTTCCATAGATCTCAGCCTTTTCTTTCTTTTCTTTCTTTTTTCTTTCCCTGTTTTCTTTTTTATGGCTATATCATACACAGAAATCCCAAAACATAATTGAGTTTCTCTTTTTTAGATAAAGCTCCACCATAGTAAATTGAAAGATGAAAGTGATTTTCCTTCGAGGGGCGGTTCTGATGCCTGGTTCCTTGGATCTCCTGCCACCAAAAAAGGAGTCAAGGAAATTGAAACAAAATGAAACAAATGTCACGGTCTGGTCTTTGTTAAGTTTCTTGCTGTCTTAGCAGGATGCTCTTGTCAGTCAGTCTCTCTAAACTAAAGCAATAGTTGCAGTGAAGTTGGACCAACACCTATTCCCTTAAGATCTCAATCAGAACACGAATCCAGCAGTTCTATCTCCCCTCCCACACAGCCATGCATACAGAAGGTGGCGCAAGATTTGAAAATGTAATGTCAAAGCCCTCTGTCAGCTGGAAAACTCGGGAATCTTAGACTTTTCCAGAAATAGCCAGTTTAACTTTTTCTTTTTTCTTGTTTTCATTGTCAGGGTTAAGAAGCCTGGAAAGACTTCCAGATGGCGGGTGAGAGTTTTAGAAAGAAGTACCAGAGTCTCTGTTAACCCCCGTGTCAACAAAGCATAAATCACACCAATAAAATGAAAGGCAGAGGTGAAGAATTTTAGTCACAGGCTGGGAAGATTGCTTAGCACAGGCAAAATGACCAGAGTTAGGATTTCTGGTACCCACATAAATGCTGGGTGGGAGGGGTAGCTAGTCTCCAGTTCCAGCCTGGGACAAGGAGACAGGATCCCTGGAACTGGCTAGAAACACTAGCCATATTGGTGACATCTGGATTTGATTGAGACACCCTGCCTCATTGAATAAGATGGAAGAGCAATTGAGAAAGATTCCTGACAGAATCCTTGGGTCTCCACATAAGCACACATGTATACACACACATTATCTCTGTGTCTCTGTGTCTCTGTCTCTCTCTGTCTCTCTCTCTCTCTCTCTCTGTCTCTCTCTGTCTGTCTCTCTGTCTCTCTCTGTCTGTCTCTCTGTCTCTGTCTCTCTCTGTCTCTCTCTGTCTCTCTCTCTCTCTCTGTCTCTCTGTCTCTCTCTCTCTCTCCATCTCTCTTATTTTCTTGCCCTCTCTCTCTTAGAAAAAAGAATGCATTCCATGATGTGGATTGGTATATATCTACAGTTAAACTTGTCACACAGGAACCATTGTGACCTTTTTTTCCATTTGAGGCTTTCCCTACTCTCCAGGTGCTGAGGCTTCTGATGTCATCAGGTCTCCATTAAACTTGACAAACTGATGGTGTTGGGGTGGCGGGGGGCGGGGGGTGGGTGGGGAGAAAGACTAGTCTAAAGAATTCTAGTCACCACCCTGACTCCTTATGACCAATCTTGTCAACACAACAAGTATGCGATCACCACATGGTTTTGAAACCACAGGCACAACAGTGAACAAGAGGCTGGGGCCTCAAAGGAGAGACAGGATAATGGTAGACAATGAGTTCTTGAGGCAGGAGAATCGTGCATGGTGTAAGCAACTGATGCTCGCATAAAAGGGTTATCCTCCGTGTCAGCAGGGGCATGCCTTCCATTGCAGAAAGAGCAGAGTACCTGAAGCTGGTTCTAGAAGTTGCTAAGTGGTCTGAAGATGAAGTAGAACTCATCTCATCCCATGGGAAACCATGATGAGTGGGAGGCAGATGGAAATGAGGCATGGAGGCTTTGGAGGGTGAGGAGAGGGTAACATTGTAACACTGTAACATTGTAATGCTGTAGCATTGTAGCACTGTAACATTGCAACGCTGTAACATTGCAACACTGTAACATTGCAACACTGTAATATTGTCTTTCTTGCTCTGGAAAGCAAGTTCACTGGGGAGATTTTATAAAATCTTTTCAACCCTGTTGAGGCCCTATTCAATATTTATGCTAAATACTGGGAAATGTCTTTGCCCACCTACCTTTCTCTGAAATTGTTCAAATGACCAGATTCAGGGAGCTTTATTTAAACACACTCAGCAGCTCCCCCCACACACACCCAGGATGCTATGATTAAAGACTAAGGGCAGACTATATACCAAATGAGGAGTTGTGTTGCTAGAACTTAGAGCAGAGTGGGATCGCTCATGGGGATTGCCTAGAGTTCAGAGTGGCTAGCTGAATCAAAGCACAGGCCTCCTCGTGCTTCCCAACCACTGGGTATGACGAATGGACAGAGGTTTCTTAAGAGAACTGCCTGTCAGCTTCCTAACATGTGGGCTCGCTGGGAGATACCTGCTGTGGTCATCTGCTCAACATCCAGAATGCTGATGCTTCACATATACATATTTATGGACTGAGTCCCGTGTGGAAATGCAACAGCTAAGTCCCAAAGAGTCGTAGTGATCCATACACTATATATGTGTATTTGCAGTGCATTTTCCTTTGTTACTTGGGCTGTGACAGTGGAGAGCAGCATTTTGTCTATGACACGTGTGAGACAGTGGATGTCCGGGAGGTCAGCAGACACTATGGTCTAGACCATCCTTTTGACTGTCTCTCAATTCTCATTTACATGCTTCCCATTAACAGACAAGCATGTTTTCTTTTTTAGATTTTTAGATTTTTTTTTTTATGTCAATATTCCTGGTTATTGGGTTGGAGAAACTTTAAAGGCTCCTGCCTCAACATCCACTTTAAGGTATTCTGAGAAACACCTTGGAATATCTGTTTCTGTGTCTTCTATGCCCTTTTGGGGAGGAGGGGGCACTAGGATCGAGACAAGAGAAGACAAAGGGACGAAGTAAAAGACAGAATGAGACCCACACTGTCTTCACATTGATGCTTCCGTCTGAAGTGTGGGACTCCCTTGGAAGCTTCCAGACAGTGAGTAGGTACTAAGTTTAGTCAGAGTCAGGAAGGAGCTGAGAGACAAGTGTTTCGAGTGGTCCAGCGTGTACCTGCAATCCATGCTCAGGAGAACGTTGCACATTGCCTTGGAGGCCAAAGCTCTAAGGTGTTCAAAGGTATTGATGATAGAGCCTTCAGTGTTTTAAACTTTTGTCTTCTCCTCACTGTGTCCTTGGCATCAGGTCCCTCCCAGAGACTAAACCAATCCAGGGGCTGAGGGAGGAAGGTCCTTGTGCTGTCCCAGGCTCCATTTTTCCCATCTGTCTTTCTTGAAAACCAGGCCAGGGCTAGCCACTTGGCTGCTCACCAATCAGGATCCAGAGACCTGTTGCCCTCTTCTGGCCTCTATGGGCACCTGTGCTCCTGGGTACATAGCTTCCCCTACAGATAAAAGTACATGTCTGTCTGTAGTGGTGGCGTTAGAAGTGAAGGCCTCCCATGCCAGGCAGGTCCATTACTACTTAGCTGCGAATAGTGCCCAGTAATGTTGACTTCTTCTCAAGGTTTTTCTTTTACTGAGCTTCTTGCCTTTGTAGTCCAGGCCCCAAGTCTTCTTGGTCCTCCAGGCCTCCTGCTGTACCATTCACTGTCTTCCTGAAGAAGAAGCACTAGTCATTTTTCCATATATAATTTTTAAATCACCAAGGCATATTCTATAAAGAGAATTTGTAATCTGTGTATACATGAAGCCAAAAGTAAAAGTAAAAAGAGCCATTGTTGTAGAATCAGTCGTGAAGGATTTCAGATTCGGGGCTGTTTCCTTAATAGAAATGTTGAAGGTAGAATTCTCTTTGGGGAAAACAGAAAGCCATCTGTGCCTTAGGTATAAATCAAAAGGAAGAATGTTTTTAATGGAAGATCCATAGACTCAGATTATACATGGCCACTAATGTGCACCTTTTATACCACCACATTTTTGAGGAGATGCTAAGGGATCTCTCTCTCTCTCTCTCTCTCTCTCTCTCTCTCTCTCTCTCTCTCTCTCTTGTGACTAGGACAAGAGGGGAAAAAATTAACATTAGACACCCAGCTTACATTCTAGTCCTTTTCCTTAAACAGTGTCTAAGCAAGAGCCAAGAAAACTAGGGCAAGGGCTATTTTTAAGGCATTTTAAAAGTTCTTTATTTGGGGGATTTGCAAGCAAAATGGTGTGAAGATTTGCCTGACTGCGGTTGTTAGTTCTGCCAGATTTGGAAAGCAGTGTGAAAATAATATTGATTCCACTTATTATTTCCTATTAAGAACTTACCAAATCTTATCAAATCGGTCCAATCCCACGTGCGTTTGTGTCTGAAGATAAGACAGATGCGGTTCTGTGGCGATGGAAATTTCCTACCTAGAAGAGCAAGCGCATGTGCCTTTTCTCAAAAGCCATAACTCCAGTGAGATAATCTGCAGGGCCTGAAGTCCTCAGCCCTACATACAGGGTCTTCAAATCTTCTCTCTCATTTCGTGCAACAAGTATATCATCTGTCTTAGCTAGCAGAGGTCGAGGGAAGAGAAGAGCATCAACCTCAACCCTGTCTTTTCATACTCATGGAACAATCAGCAATTCACAAAGCATGCTGGGGACTCATCTAGCTGACTGTATTATAGGAGGTGGACCAGGCTGGGGGGCGGGGAGGGGATGAGCTGTTTGAGACCTTGATACATTGTGGCAGTGCTCTGTGGAGACAACACTGTCTCCATGACATCATGGAGACACAGAAGCCAAGCACAGCTCTTCCGTGCTGCTCACTGATAGAATTCAGGGTGGTTATTATTCATATGGCTCTCCTGGCCCTATGGCTCACACCTACCTGCAGGAGAGCCTAAGGGTCTGTGCGTACGGAGGGTACGCTGTACTTGATGAGATGGGCCTACAGACTGAGACAGTGTTCCTGAGGTTGAATTTCCTTCTGAATCTCTGGCCTCCTGGCCTTGGTGTTCAATGGTCACCAACTGTTCCTTGCTTTCTCCTTCTTGGGAGAGATAGGGCTCTGTCCTCGGTCTGCCAGGCTGGTGCAATGGGCCACAGATCTTAGTCCCACAGAGGGTCACTCTCAGACAACCCAGACTTACACAAAACATGTGATGAAAGGATGAGGCTCTGTCATGAGGTCCTATGGATACAAAGCAATATGAGAAGCCAAAGGAAGATGGTGGTATACTCAGAGCTTCTGAAAGCAAATGCTCTAAGAGATACAGGAACACAGATCTCCTATTTGAAAACCCAAAGTTACCATTTCAGGCTCCTTTGTTCATTCGCTCTCCCTCTTTTCCTCTCTCCCTGTCTTTCCTTCTCTCTCTACTGACAGTCCAGTAGGATTAGTCCAACCAAAGCATCATTTGACTCACCATACATGTATGTACAGAAGAGCAGACATGGCCGTCCTAGAGTCTTAAAAAGCGTGCTAAACTCAGAAAAGCAAATGGTTCATTTGCTCACTTATATCTCCTACTTGTTAATAGATCCTGGGTGCTCTTCATTTGGAGCTGTGATGGGGGAGGGGAAATGCACTCTCCTCCGAGGGTGGCAATAGTCACCTCATCAGTGTGTGCTGGGAACTTGACCTAAGAGTTGGTGATGTCCTTAGCCAGTCTAGACATCCTCTCTGTCTTTCGCTTTTAACTGTTCCTCTTTCCGTCCATTCCTCCCTCCCTGCTCCTTTCTGGCTTCCAGAAGCAAAGCTTTCGGTAAGACTTTATTATGGGAAGTGTCCTTTTCAGACTTCCTTTAAAATTTGTGACTAATTGTAATTCACAGTTCAAATGAGCAGGAGAAGAAATAAATGACCATAACGTACCCACATTTTACCTTGACATGGGACACACTTTTAATCTTAAATGCATTTTGGAAGAACTTTCATGTGTTGTCAGTTGAGCTCTTAGTTTTGTAACCCTATCAGAAACCAATTTTGAAACTCTGGAAACATACCTTTCCACAGCCCCCTCCCCCGACACACATACACTTCTAGGACAATCCCATGAGACCTTGAGGCTGCTGACAGTTCATCCTCCGCCCTCTGTGGCTGCTCAGTCCTCTCTTAAGGTCCCTGGGTCTCATTCACCAGAACTTCAGTGGTTGGTGCTCATTTCCTTATCCAGCCTACAGTTTCTTCCCGAGACACTGCTGTTCAACTGAGCTGAGCAGAGCACTTTGACCGGGACACAAATAATGCAAACATGTGTCATTTTATTTTCTCACCTCCCAGAGGGACCTTCCCACACGCTTCTGCCCCTGGATGGAGTGCTGTATGACTGTGAATAATTCACTGGGGTGAATAATTCTGCATTTGGCAATCCTATGACAAAATGAGTCCCGTGAACACAGCAGATGTACATTCTGAGTGGCTGCCATCAGCGTGCATCTGGGGAGTTATTTACTGGTTATTGGCAGATTTGGGGGAGGGGAATGGGGGAGGCAGAAGAGCCAAGGACTCTGCTCTCTCCTCCTTTCTTTTTCTGACAGTTGCCCCAGGATGGAACCTTCTCAGTCTGAATCCTTCCATGGAACTCTTAGAGGGAAACGTTTATGCTCCTGGTTTTCCCCTGAACCAGGAGATGTGGGCCCTGCCCTGGCCATTATATAAACTCCAGTCACTCACAGGAAAACAGTTGGGGCCAAGCTCTGTGGCCTCTGTGTGGCATTGTCCAGCTTTACCCAAGTGAATTGGGGGGATTTTTCTCTCTGAAACTTGGAGGGCAGCTTAAGTAATTAGAGGTACATTATTCCTCCTGGAGCCTGCCAGGTCAGTAGCCCCGATAAAGCATGGAAGGAAACCCAAACGGGCAATGGTAGGGACACACCATCATATCTTGTCCCTGTGCAGATACTGCAGAACTCCATGCCTCCTGTTGGCTGTGGTCCTGCTGGAGACAGTGCTTGTGCCTCACCTGCATTCCTCACACTGAAGTCTCCCTTCCTGTTTGCCTGTCTTCCTGTATCTTTGATCACAATAAGACTGACGTGCAGTCAGAATATCTTCCTGAATTGTAACATCACTTATCTCCCACATTGCTAGTGCTGGGCAAGAGTGAGCAGCTTGGCCTTGTCTGGAGGCTTCAAAGCACAGGCCTTTGAAGTCATGACTCTTTTTTTGGCGATGTTGTTGCGATTCCTCCTGTGTTCCTAGTCTCCTATGTCCCCTCCCTGCTTGCCCTAGCTTGCTTTCTGTCACTATAATAAAGACCACGACCAAAAGCAACATTTGGTGAAAAGGTTCGCAGTCCATCATTGAGAGAGGCCAAGGCAGGAACTCTAACAGGGCAGGAACCTAGGAGTAGACACAGAAGTGGAAACTATAGGGGAATACTGCTTCCTGGTTTGTTCTCCAGGGCTCATGCAGTTTGCTTACTTATACCACCCTGGACTATCTGCCCAGGGGTGATGTCCTTAATCAAGAAAGTGCTCCACAAATTTCCCCACAGGAAATCTCTCAATTGAGGTTCCATCTTTCTAGATGACTCTAGCTTATGTCAAGGTGACAACTGACTGGTACACTGCACTAAAAAAATAAAATAAAATAAAATAAAATAAAATAAAATATCAGGACCTTCTCAGAAGCATGCATCCAGCCATGCTCTGAGCCCCAGAGTTAACAGCCTACACTCAAATGTTTGCTCAGGCTCCCAATATATATATATATTTAGATGCATATATAGATATTTAGATAGATAGATAGAGAGAGAGAGATAGGTAGATAGATATTTAGATACATATATAGATATTTAGGTACTTATATATGTATATATTTAGATACATATATAAATATTTATATTTAGATACATAGAAATATATAGATAGATAAATATATAAATGTATTTAGATACATACATACATGATCATCTTCTTGCCTTGCCCATCCCTAATCATAAGTGACAAACCATAATGTAACTTTGACTCTCTTTACCGTAATACTTGGTATATAGTAAGCCCCACATCTAGCTCTCAGTGTTGATATACATAAATAGTAAATCCTTTAGCTGTCAGCTGTGTAGCCTCAGCACAGTGGCTGCCTTCCGGTCCTTCCTAGGAAGATGCTTGGTGACTAGACCACGCCTTTTCCCCTCTCCCTCTTCCTTGCCTGTCATTTTCTTACTGTTTCCCCTCTAATTCTCCACCTTCCATGAGACTTGGCTAGAGACCCTTGCTGTTGAGAACTTTCTCCTATAATCCTGGTGCACCTGGAAGGGCAAACAGTCATGGTATACATTTCATGTCTCCCTCAGCCTCCCTCCAACTCAAACTATGGGTATTTTTATATCCATGCCTCTGTTTCTTTGTATTCAGTCAGAATTAAGGTGGCTTTTTAACAGTCATTCTCATTCAGAGAGCCGAGTTATTTTTGAGTCGGTCTTTATGAGAGGCACTGACTGTGAGCCAAGCGTTAAGGATTGGGATTTTATGTAATGGGAAGGAGTGTGTGTGTGTGTGTTTGAAAAAAAAGATGATTCTAGACACAGTCCTCCACAAATGCGTTTCCCGAGTTGTTGTGTTTGAGACATCAAACAGCCCTTGCTGATCAACCGTTGCTCATTACAGTTGTGAATATTTCTTTTGTGAGTTGACTGCCAGAGTAACAACACTGGAGGTCTTTGTACCCCTCCTGAAGTCGATGGAATCAGGCTGTCTGGTCGCACATCTTGCAGAATGTAATCTGTTCTCCCAGTTCTTTGGGTTGAGTTCATGAGATTATGGCTTACAGGAAAGGGTGAAGTTCAAGTAGCGGTGAAAAGCCCTGTGGAACCGCGACCAGTCTGTACCCATCATGCTTTGCTCTTCTGGCCTTCTGGGAACAGCTGTGCTGCTCAGCTGTGAGGGGTGGTGTTCGTCCTCTCATCTGCTTCTCTCATGAGTCACCTTATTACCATTTGCTCAGTGATCACAGAGCGTGGCTGCCACAAGTTCAAGTTCATGTTGGAGTAGGAGAGAGATGGGAATCTGCAGAGGTGATTTACACAGTGCCTGGCTGGGAGTGTGTGTCTGTGTGTGTATACTTGTGTGTCTCAGTATGTATCTATGTGTGTGTGTGTGTATGTCTGTGTGTATGTGTCTGCTTGTGTGTTTCTGTGTGTATCTTTATGTGTGTACGTGTATCTGTATATCTGTGTGTATCTGTTTGTGTACATGTATGTATGTCTGTATTTGTGTATTGGTATGTGTGAGTGTGCCTGTGCATGCTGTCTGTGTGTCTGTGTGTGTGTGTATGTGTGCCTGTGGGTATGTGGTGTCTGTGTGCATGTGTGTATCTGTGTGTGTGCATGTGGGTCTATGTGTGTATGTCTGTGTGTCTCTGTATGTATATGTGTTGAGTACCTCTGTGTGTATATCTGTTTGTGTGTCTCTGTACGTGTCTGTGTTGTGTACCTCTGTGTATGTGTCTATATGTATCTCTGTGTGTGTACCTCTGTGTATGTGTCTATATGTATCTGTGTGTGTGTGTGTTCCTGCTTTATAACCTCCTTATGCCTTATTCCTTTGAAGCCTAGTTTTTCAGTGAACCTGAGATTTACAGGTCTCTTGCCTAGGCTGGCTGGCCAGCAAGCCCCAACAATCCCCTTGTCTCCACCCCGCACAGCCAAATGCACAGCACCACCCAGCTTTGGGTGCAGATGCCGGGACTTTGAACTAAGGTCCTCATGATTGTGCGGCAAATGCTCTCACCCACTAAGCCGCCCTTCCAGCCCGCCAAAGCTTGTGTCCACCAGTTCTCCATCCTTCGGTGGGTAGTGAGTATCTGAGTTTCCACTCTCATTGCCAGTAGGGTAGATCCATCCTATGCATGTCTGTGTACCAGGCGTATTGTGCCTGCCTGACCTAGATGAGTCTAATGTGAATTAGTTTCTTGTGTGGCCTTTGAAGTCTGTACATCTTCTTTTAGGGATAACTTTCCGTAAAATTAAAAAAAAATAACAAAATCTCATGAGAGTAACAAAGAAAAATTTACTCTATCACCTTACTGCTGTGACCTGGAAGTTTTCAGATGCGGGGTCCCTATTCTGTATGAAGCCCTTCCAGTATAATATCCTCTGGAGGTGACTCAGCCCTGTGACGTGAGTAACATGTTCTTATTTAACATCAAATGTAACACTTCCACATGGCTGACCGAAAAGTAAGGTTAAAAAAAGGACAAACCGGAAGAAGTCTGTACAACTGTTAAGAGGCGCCTGCAGCTCTGAAACACTAAATCCCTAGACCTGAGTAATTTGTTAATGTGTTTCTGAGCTAGAGTGCAAACCCAGGGCTGTCTTAATCCAGGGGGTTCACAATCACAGTCTCCCTTGGAAGTACTGACAAATGCCAGAAACAGCTAGTTAATCATTTCTTGTGTGTGTGTGTGTGTGTGTGTGTTAAGGGAGATTGAGATTGTATGTTAATGCAGTCGTGTGTGTGTGTGTGTGTGTGTGTGTCAGAAAGAGAGAGAGAGAGAGAGAGAGAGAGAGAGAGAGAGAGAGAGAGAGAGAGAGAGAGAGAGAGAAACTAAAATTGTATGTTAATAGAGTTACTTTCCACTTTTGGTATGGATAAAAACCTGCATGGTGGACTGGCTGGCCTGCAAGCTTCTAAGGATGTTCCTGCCTCCACCTGCCACCTCAGCAGGAACACTGGGACTCTAGACTCTCCTTTTACATACCCTGCCTTTGTATATGGCTCTCCATGATTTAAACTCATGGGGGTCCTCACACTTGTATATCAAGAGTTTCTACCAACGTAGCCATCTTGCAGCCTACTTAATGGCAGAGTCTCATAGCAGGACCCTAGATGCAAGGACTGAAGCAGAGGCCATGAAAACAGTGGTACTTACCGGCTTGCTCTCCTTGACTTGGTCACCTTGTTCTTTCATATAAACCTGGACCACCTGCCTAGGGGGTGGCCTCGCCCACAGTGGGCTGAGACCTCCCAGAGTCATCATTAATAAAAAGAAAATGCACTCATAGGCTTGCCAACAAACAATACAATGAAGGTATTGTTTTAACTGGAGTCCCTCTTATCAGAAGACTCAAGCTGTGTCAGGTTGACAAAGGAAAAAAAAAGGTAACCAGCACACTTCTTTTCGGATCTGACCCATGTTCCTGGGATGAAGTCTAACTTCATCCATCAGGACAGTTAGCCAAGCAAAGAATAGAAAACCCTCTTTGTAGACAAATTTAATTTTCCTTTCTAAATTGAATATCTTCCTCCTGCATATGTTCATACTTATCTTCATGAAAATTCAACCAAACTGACATTTCCCTAGAAAGTATTCACATAAATCTTTTACACTGAATTTAGGTGATAAGATTAAGCATGTATCCTGTGTAGAGTGATGGCCGTGAGTGGCTCTCCCTGAAATCCATGAGACATTTGAGCACCCGAGAGTGTGCAGGGAACTTGGAAGATACATCTCTTACGTGTGTAGCGTGCTACATCTGTTGATAGGGACTGAAAAATAATAGATGGTCTTAAGTTATTCCAAAGAACAGTTATCATGAGTCTATTGGAAAGCAAGAGAAGCCAGGCCAGTGGGACTGAGAAACATGAAGCAGCAGAGACCGCATCAAGGGTGAGGGCCCTGAGGGGCAGAAGATAAATTCTGTGTAGCTCAGACCGCCAGTCTTTTCCAGGAGAATAAGCATCTGTAATCAGTAAGTGGGAGACGTTCCTCTGGCTTAGGGCAAGAAACACGAGGCTCAGCTCACTCTGTGTATGTCTGTATGTGTGTCTTTGTCTTGGTGTCTTTGTAGATATATTTCCAAACTTTGCGTGGCTTGGAGCATTTAAATTTTCAGTCATAATTGGCTAGCAAATAGTTTTATATTTCTTATAATAAGACAGTTATCTTTCTCTTGGTGATTATCAGCATTTTAACCTCTACTAGTTTAGGTGTGGGGGGAGATAGTCCCTAGGTTTTGTATGTAACCATTTCAAATATAAGAATAATTTCCCGTGCTTCACTAATTTCCACCCTTCCCCTGTCACTCTTCCCTGGAAAATCAGTCAGTGAGAAGTGGGTACTGTGTGGATTGTACTGTGGGAGGTGTACTGTGTGGATTACACTGTGTGCATTGCAGCCTCTAGTTATGAGTTGCATGGTTTTTTCTCTCCCAATTGTTCTTTCTTAACCTATTCTGTGAGCGATATAAGAATGGTGTGTTTTTACATGCACAAAGCTATACCTGTATTCTGTATGAATTTTGGATTAAGCCCATAATTAGACTTGCCTGATTCAGGGCTGGAGAGACGGCTCAGCAGTTTAGAGCACTGGCTAGGTCTTCCAGAGGACTCGGGGGCATTTCCCAGCATCTCCATGGAAGCTCAGAACTGTCTGTGGCCCCAGTTCCAAGGGAATCTAACCCTCTTACAATGACATACATGCAGGCAAAACACCAATGCACCTAAAATAAAAATAAATAATAAGTTAAAACAAAAAAGAATTCCCTGCTTCAAAACTATAAAAATGTTTATCTTTATTTTCTCTGTGTCTGCTTTCTGGTTTTATTTTGTGCCAAATTTTAAAAAATTAGTTGTGGTGTTGTATGAATGCATGATATGTGTACACACACATGTCATAGTGCATATGTGTAGGTTAAGTGATAATTTGCAGGAGTCCTTTCTCTCTTGTATATGGACCCTAGGAATCAAACTCAGGTCTGTAGGATCAGATTGTAAGTGACCTTACCCACTGGGCTATCTCGCCAACCCTCAAATAGCTTCATATGTCTCAAGGGCAGCCACAGAGAGTCACAGGCTCTAGTCACAATCACAGTAAATGAGTCCCCTTATCCTGCTGATTTCAAATACCAGCTCTCTTACCTATTAAACTCTCAATGTATTATTTTAATTATTCCTGAACTAGTGATTAGATTTTTCTGGCATTTCCCCCCAAATCAGTTCATGTGATACTATGTTTCTCAAAACATCTCCCCATAAACATTAGGAAGGGGGTGAAAGTCATTTGGAAAAGATATTTGTGTCAAGAATACAAGATGATCTGGGAGGGACCTCACAGGTGGAGTGTTTGACTAGCAGACTCAAGGGCCTGGATTCTATCCCCGGGACAGTGTAACCTATGATTGTATATCCCTTTAATCTCAACACTCTGAGGAAGGGCAGGAGCAGAGGCAGGGAGATCTCCGTGGTTTTGAGGCCAGCTGGGTTTGCATACTGAGTTCCAGTTCAGACCAACTTTAAGATCCACTCTCAAAACAGAACAGAAAACAAACAAAAAATCCCCAGCACCAATGCATGCATGGACATGGTACATCAATATGTACGATACAGTATGTGTGTATACATATACATGCCCTCTTTATGTATTTGGTGCTTTCAATGATGCATCCATAAAATGTTTAAATCCCATAGGTGCCTAGGGAAGAAAAGTTATTAGTATATACGGATTAATTCCTATATTGTGACTTTTCATTCTATAACATGTTAATATATTTTATTCAAGTGAAGAAGTCGTTCCCTTGTATGCATCCAACCCAGTGATTTTGAAGTTTATGCTGTGACTGAAGCCATAAAACCTAAGTATCTACCCAGAGGCAACTAATCAGAAGAGGGAACATTGAGTGAGTAAAAACATCTTCCTATAACACTTACAGATCAGCAAGATGCCAGTAGTGAGTACCATTAAAGACCAGTAAGGTGGATTGCTTAGAAAAGAAATTATAAGGAAAATGCAGAAACTAGTAATGTGCTATGTCAACAGTGTGTGTGTGTGTGTGTGTGTGTGTGTGTGTGTGTGTGTATGTGTGTGTGTGTGTGTCCATTCACAGGGAAAAAAGCCAGAATAAGCTCAGCTGGGATATTAGCATTCTTATTTTCGGGATGTTGGTCATGATAGCTTTCTGCTTCTGCAATAATAAAATAAGTCACACCATAAATCGAATCTAATGCTTGCTCGAGGCAGGGAGTGTGCCGAGCAGCCCTGACAGGAAGACTGTGCCCCTAGTGTCCTCTGCTGAGTCAGTGTTTTGAGCACTACGCAGGGAGGGGACAAAGCAGGGACATCGGCAGCCTTCTTCTTTGTTCCAGACCACCTCAGAGACTCTGCTGGCCATGGAGAAAGAGAAGCCTGTGTTTATTTTCCAGTCTCTGTGAGCAAACGTGACCCGTTTCTTGAACTCCTTTCTCTCCTTTCCAGTTGACCAAGTGTCTGTCTGTAGGTCCTTCTGTGTTAGCAAAAGGAGGAGAGATATGAGCATTGCCTTTAAAGGATTTCTCATTGATTAAGTTTAGCACCCAAAGGCAAGGGTTTCGCTACAGCACTGTCCTGCAAACTGGATCATGATTCACTCCATTTTTATTATCTAGCGATAGCTTGAGACACATTTGTCACACTATATTCATAATTGAATTTTTTTCAAGGCTTTTTAAGAGTCTCCATTTTGTGTTGAGGGTGGTTATTGATAGCCGTTGAGGGAAGCATTCTTTAGAGTGGACTATGTCCACAGGAATCTGATGGAGTGCAGAATTCTTTGTCTCTTTGCTGTCTCTGTAGTTCTTTAAGCTGTGTGTCTTTGTTCCTCTGGCTTACCTGAAGTCTAGTAGTATCTGAGTAAGAGATGGAGCCTGGTTAGTAAAGAGCGATACTACTTGCCTGGAATTCCAGCACTTGGGAGAATAAAACAGAGGATCCCAAGCTCAAGGTCATCCTCAGGTTGAAGCCAGCCTGGGATATATAAGACCATAAGACCCTGTCAGAGGGGGGGGGGGAACAGTGATAAATAATAGTAGCAACGACTTGGATATTCTCTGGATCTCTGGCATTTAACAAGCTGCCTTAATCGCTGTCTTGCGGTTTTTTGAAGCAATGAAAATATCTCTCTAGATGGCGTTTGTCTTGGCTTCCTTGCAGAATGTGAAGTCTCTGTAGACACACTAGACACTCCTAGCTAGACTCCAGGTGACTTTCAATGAATACTTCTTCCACTTTGTTGCTGACTGAATTTGGATGCTGGAAACATGTCCCTTACATAGAAATGGCAGCAGTGGCCCCGCAGCATCTGTTTTTATGGATCGAGTTTAATACTAACTCCCATCACTGTTCTCAAAATAGGGTCCCCGGATCATCCACACCAGTATTGACTGAGAGCATCATTTGTATTTAGAAGTCCAGGTGCCAGGAGCAGCTCACTGTCTCCTCCTTCCTTTGTGATTATATGATGCACTCACATGTGTGGATGTGTTCTCCCCCTAATCACCCACATGATGCATAAGCCGAATTTTAGATTTAAAAGCAAAGGCCCCCTAGGTTAACCTCAAGTCTCACCACTCAGATAAAGTATTTTTGCTCACTTTTGGGTTTTGACACATTGATAACTTTCCCTACTCTAAAAAATTATGTCACAAGGAGCTGGAGACATGGTTGACAGCACTGGTTGCTCTTTCAGAAGACCCAGGTGCAAGTCCCAGCACCCACATGTTGGCTCATAGCCATCTATAATGGCTATCCTAGGGCATCTGTCACTGGCTTTTGGCTTCCGTGGGTACCAGGCACACATGTGGTACACAGACCACATCAGGCAAAACATTCATATACATAAAATGAAATAAATACATCATACACACACACACACAAACACACACACGTGCGCATGCGCACACACACGCACAGTAAACCTTTAAACCCAGCACTTGGGAGGCAGAGGCAGGTGAAGTTAGATGAGTCAAATCTAGCCTTGTCTTCATAGTGAGTTCTAGGCCAGCCAAGGCTACCTAGTAAGACCCTGTCCCAAACACACATCAGAAATATTTATTTCTACCTTTTAAAAATATTTCTCAACTCCTTGAAATTTTTATATTTGATAATATTTGGCCCTCCCCCTCCCCCACCTCACCCCCGATTTCGATTGTCAGTGTAGTGACTGCGCTATAATAAATCACTTGAGAATATGTCGCCTCTTAACGTTGGGAGCTGGGATTCTTGCAGGGTGGGTGGCCTGGTATCCACTGCCGCTGAAGAAGGATGTGACTGGTCGCGCTTTGACGCCTCTCATTATGTCTACTCTGATCTGCGATCGCCTGCTTTGGCCTGGCTCATGGCCTCCGTGTTGCATGATGAGTTCCCTGAAGAATTTTTCTGTAGATGTTAAGGGGATGCAGAGCTCTGCGATCAGGGAATCGCTGGAATCTAAGTTGCTCGGGATCTCTTCACATCCTGAGAGACATTGTTCTCCCACTGAAGGGTGGGGACTTAGGGTTTTCTGGGCCAGGAAACTTCATTCATGTAAGATCTTCCTCGGAGTTTGTCATACACAGAACTTACCCTTGGGGAACGCTGTCCCGGGGGATGGCTGATGATCTCATTCTTCCTCCATTCCACTTGGAGCCGATTGCCTATGTCACCTGGTACACTGTTCAGACGTCATGGCCTTGACCAATGTAATATCTGAAAATCCTTTCTTTTGGAAAAAAATTCAGCCATCTAGTAATTTTCTTAAAATACTCTTTTAATAATGAGGGAAACCCCCAGAAATACACTCCTGCTTGATCATTAAGGCTCGTGATTTAGCATGCAGATTTGTAGCTGCTGAAATAAAAGGCCTGTTTGGAGATATCTGGCTTTGAGATACTCTAGTATAAAAAAATGTTTGGTTTCCATTGGCAGTACTAGAGACGAATTCACGACCTTACATGTTCTGGGCACATGCTTTGCTGCCGAGCTACACCAGGCCCAGACATTGAGTTCTTGAGGAGGAAGTACCCTATTTCAACCTACTGCAGATTGTAGCAGGCACTGTGTATGGACATAGAGCAGATAATGAACAGAGATATTTATTAGTTTATTTTGACCAAGGGAATATTTCCTTGATTTCAATCAAAAACTTAAGTTCCTGCTTCTGTGCCTCCCCTGCCCTTCTCAGGAATTCTTAGTCTGTCAACTTGAAGGAAACTGGTCCACATTTATCTTTCTGGACATTACTCTCAGCTGAGCCACCTCTGAGACACACACTCTCATATATAAAAATGACCGCCACACCAAGAACCTGACATTGAAGTGAAACCTGTGTTCCATGTGACTAGATCCACTCATGGGACACTTAAACCAACCCAGATATTACAACTTAAAATTAGGAAGCTTCCTGTTATTTAGAGCAGGCGAGTGTCAGGTGACACATACTTTTAATCCCAGCACTTGGGAGGCAGAGAGAGAGGCAGAGGCAGAGGCAGAGAGGCAGAGAGGCAGAGGGGCAGAGGGGCAGAGGGGCAGAGGGGCAGAGGGGCAGAGGGGCAGAGGGGCAGAGGGGCAGAGGGGCAGAGGGGCAGAGGGGCAGAGGGGCAGAGGGGCAGAGAGGCAGAGGCAGAACAGATCTCTGTGTGTTCAAGGTCTACAGAGCAAGGATTTTAGGACAGCCAGCGCTATATGGAGAAACCCTATCTTGAAAGACCAAAAATAATAATGATCATAATACTATATTAATAATAATTAATAATTTTATTATTAGTGATATTATTAAAACAAAACCTCCTCTGATGCCTGCTAATTACGAATGCTAATTGGTAGATTCTGGGATACCTGAATCTACCCTTGTGTGTTCCCTTGAAATCCTGAACATGAAGCTAGACATGAGTAAAGCTATTCAGATTATATTAAAGGAAGCAAAAGTTATAGGAAAAAGATATATGGACCATCACAGAACAGAATGTTACTATCACCAGATAATTATATTGTCATTTCTAAAGCCCTTCATGAGGGTACCCCTGGTGTTTTAGACTCCGTCAAGAAATAGAAATGCCCTGATGCTAGTAACAGGACACAGAGCCCAGCACCCCGTGTTGAGGCTGGAGAGAAAAGGAAGGTCACATCTCTCAGCAGCAGTACTGGTGTGTAAGGAAGAGTTATGGTGACCTGGCAGAGTAGGGTTGTGTCCTGGTTAGTCTTCACTGTCAACTTGATAAAGAAGAGAAGCCTCACTTGAGGAATTGCTTAAATCAGATGGGCCTATGGGCAGGTCTGTAAGAGATTGTCTTAATTGTTAATTGATGTAGGAGGGCCCAGCCCACTGTGGGCAGCACCATCCCTAGGCAGGTGGTCCTGATAGTTAGTATTACCCCATTGCTGTCTGCTTCATGTTTTTGCTGCCTTCCCTCCAGGATGAACTGTGACCTGGAAGCATAAGCCAAATAAATACTTCCCTCATCTAAGATGCTTAGAGTCATGGTGTTTGTCACAGCAAAAATAAAAGAATAAAACCAGGCCAGTATGAGAGGGGAGGAAAGCCACATAATGCAAAATAAGATTTCAGGTTTTCTGCTGTCCCATCAAATAACCCTGCATATCAGCTTCAAGTCTAGGCTGCTCCTGTTGACTATGAAGTGGATAAGTTTCCCCATCTCTGAAACCTTCAGTGTTCTCACCAGCCAAAGGGTAATTGTAGATTTCGTAGGAATTTGGAGATAAATGGAATTATGCCAGGGAAGTCCATGGAGAAAGGCTTATAGAGATTAAAGCCATGTGAGCTGGCTGTTCAGAATTGGTGTCCCTAGCCTTTCCTCTGATCCATAGATGGAAAAACCAACACTTCTGCTGGCCTTTTTTTTTTTTTTGTAAGAATTAAATGAAATAAAGCATTTCATTTACTAGTTATGTAGTGTTTAAGTCTTGGATGTTTCCAGGTAGGTATCAGTCCTGTCCCAGTTATCATGAGAAACAGTTGCTTGGGGCAGATATCATTGCATCTGCTGCCAATGGGCTCTGAGTTTCTGAAAGCACCTCAGAGAAAGTACAATTTGATCCCTTGGGCTCTTGGCTCTGATACTTTCTTTCCCTATACCCAAAGGCCTCAGCCCAGCTCTGCAAGGTGAGCATTCTCTCTACAAATCAGCAGACCCAGTCTGACATTATTCATTTTATACTTCTTTTAAAACATGATGTAAGATAAATACTGTGCTTTGTGTCTGTGGAAGAGAAGACTTGGCACTTGGCTTGAGTGACAACATATGAATATAGACAGAGAGACTATGATAGACAGAACTGAGTGACTGTGGTATGTGCAGTGTGTACATGTGCAGTGTATACACACACATGCTCGTGTGTATGTATGTGTGTCAGAGGAGGACTTCTGGTGCTATCACTCTCCACCCTATTCTCTTGATCAGGGTCTCTCACTGAACCTAGAGCTAGGCTGGCAGTTCAGTAAGATCCAACAGTCCTCCAATCTCTGCCCCCACAGGACTGTGCTTACAGGCATATGTGGTCACACCCAGTAATCTGATCTTTCTTAAAAATCAATAAGTCCACCAGACAAAAAGCCCATTATTGTTTTAAATGACAAGGAGAGCTGACTCACAGGCCACGTTACGGGAGGGGCTGGGGGGGAATTACTGTCAATGGTGTGTTCATGGGGGACTGGAGCCACTGAGAAATTCCCATTAGCATTCATTGGTAGAGATGACAAGGCCTTCTTTCCCCTCCTCAGAGGACAGTCTATGAAGACTCTCTGCTGTTAGTCCCTGTGCTGACATTTTCATCTCCTTCCACACTGCCAAAATAATCTTGGTCTCTGAGCAGACTGTATTTCCCTAGCCTCAAGAAGGGTTAAACTCCCACAGATGTTAATGGAAGCCAAGGAGATATACAGCACTTGGAAAATGTACCACTTAGTGTCTGAGCCTTTGAATCATACTAGAACTATTTTTTTTTCCCAGCGAATAAACATAGATCTATTTTGGGACTAACAAAGAAATCAACAAGAACCCATTCTGCTTTGCTCAGCTCCTAGAGTATATTCTGATCCTTTCTTTGGACAGTCACCAAATATCTGTAAGGGCTTCCTCTGCACCCGGTGGCTTCTCGACACAAATGTGGCTCCCACACACTGGGTGGAAAAAAAAATAACCAAGGATAAAACCTTCAAGGAAATAAAAGCTTTCTGCTTTAAAATTTAAGAGAGAAGAAGATAATTGTAGGAAGATATATATATACAGAGAGAGAGAGAGAGAGAGAGAGAGAGAGAGAGATATGTGTATATATGCAGTGAGGCTGTCTGCCATTTGTTTAGAAAGTTAACAATGATTTTATGAGACAAAGGGGCATTTTTCTTTATATCCTCTTCCTCTCTATCTTAGTCACCATAGAAGATGATGAAGTGCTGATAGCTTTCACAGTGCCCAGGACAGACAGACTTTTCTTAGGAATGGAGGCTTATCTTCTGAGGTTCACCTCCATATGTTAGCAGTAGGAATTCCTCAGTCTCCACAGCTGGTCAGAACAGTCACAAACTCAGTTGTGTTCCCTTTGCTTGGCCCATGTCCACACATCAGGAACGTGTCCTGATGTTGTGGACATTATAAAACAGTAATTGTTCTGACCTTCTAACCAGGCATGGTGACACACACCTTTAATCCCAGTACTTAGTAGACAGAAGCAGGGAGATCGTTGTGAGTCTGAGTCCAATCTGGTCTACTTACTGGGTTTCAAGTCATCCATAGCTACATAATGACACCCTGATGAAGAAAGGAGAGAATTGCGTTTTGTTGTTATGGTTGTTGTGGTGGTGGTGGTTGTTGTTAGTGTTGTCTGTGATCACAGTCAGGAACTGACTGAGAAATGAGCTTTGGTCTGTGGCCATACTATGCTGAATGATCTCGGAAGCTAAGCAGGGTTGGGCCTGGGTAGAACTTAGGCACGAGAGGTGAGCCCTTATATTGAGCAACTGTTCTATCTGTAGCTGCTCTCTAATTGAGATCCTTGAGGAGAGTTGCAACTTTGGGACACTTGTTATGAGTGGTACATGCTGTGGCCCCCAAGTCATATACACCTCTGCAGGTGGAGCCCAGCAATGGGTGAGTGAAACAGGCCCTGTTGCTGAAACCTGCTCAACCTTTAATGGCCGCTAGTCTAACAACCAGCCCAGGTATAGCATCAACTGATTGGTTTTATGTCCTGGGTGATAGAGAATCCTTCTAGTCTATTGTTCACCTTTTCTGCTGACCCCATTTCACTTTAAGTCACTGCATGCTCCAGTTCATGCCATGCTGAACCTCTGTGTACACAAAAATGGGACCCACGATACAGAAGGAAATCAAAGATAAAGCAAGAAATAGGGACCCAGGTGTGTAGCCTCGGGTTGCTTCCTAATACACACACACACACACACACACACACACACATATTCATCCTATATTTATTCTTACATCATTTTTACATATATATACATGTATACACATACATACATAATTCCATTGCTTTACTACATCCCCTTAGTGTATATAGAGAGAATATGCATATATTCTAGATAGTATATATATATATTATACATATATTATATGGTACATATAATATAATATATATCCAAGTGAATATGTATAATATTATATAATATATAGTTACATGTTATATAATATATAATGATTTATTTGATATCTAATATATTAGATATATATTAGATATACTAAATGGATGTAGTAAAATCAATGGAATTAGATAGAATATCATCGGAAAGTCAAATGTGAAACTCAAAGAATGGGATAAGCCAGCGCCCCAATTGACTTCTCATGCATCCATCCAAGATAAAGTGTCCCTCACCGAGATGCTCAAAGACCATCTAACAGCTTGCCCTCATCTCTCAACAACTGCAGGGAACCAAGCTCATCCACCTTCAGGATGCTTTAGTCCACACCAGCACTTCCAAGTATTGCCACACCTTTTCAATGAGTTATGGGATAACTGTATGCTTGCTGCTTAGAAGAAAATAGAGCCATTCCTGAGAGTAAAGGGGACTGAGCAGAGAGGACCAACTTAGAAGTAGTCAAAGAGATTGTGTGGTTGGATGAAAATCTAGAATTCAGACTGGAAAATATTCAGTGGGAGCCTGGTAAGAGAAACTGCTGTGGTTGAAGGAAGAAAGGAAATGTTGGTCTGAGGGTTGGGTGCTGGGGAGAAAACAGAAAGGGTTGTGTGTAACCAAGGAGAGCATCGATGTAGGGTTCAACAAGAATGGGGGATTGAGGTGGGGCTGACAAAGTCTGAATGGAAGAGAAGGCTGTGGGTGGGGAGAAAAGATAAAAAACATGGGGGAGAGGCGTCATCTAACATCAGATTTGTCCAGCTGGGCCAAAGGGCTTCAAGGCCCCTTGTTGTCTTATCATTTTATCATCAAAGGAAAGTTCCCCCCACAATGACAGGCTTTGTATCTTCACAAGCACTCCAGTCCTTCTCTGAGAGCCACTGTTGTGTATTTTGGTCCTTGCCCACACTATCTGGGCACTATTGGGTCTACAGGCCTCCTTCCATTTATAGCCACTCAGTGCCAGTTCTTTCTACTGCCTGAAGATCAAGCGGGCAGGGCTCTCCTGGGTCAGCTGACCTTGCAGTGGCCAGCACTCACCCACCTTACCAGGAGAAGAGCCGATGGTATATAGCATAATGGTCCCTGGATGGACTCTCTCTTTACAGCAGGAGGCCCTGTGCTGTTGTCCGGTTGTAAGCCACTTCAGCTAGGCATGAGCTCTGCGATCCAAAGGTCAAAGGCACAGCTTGCTCTCTATAAAACACACAGCTAGCCATTCGTTAAGTGAGACATATTTTTAACTTCCTCACTAATAAACCCTGCTCCTTTCTCTCTCAAAATGCACAAAACCCTTAGAAAAAGAGAAGCCATCAAAATAAAGTAAGGAACATAAAGATCTCTGCATGTTCAACCTAACCGGAAACAAATCTTATCACCAGCTTCCTCTCCAGTACATGGACATCTTAAGGTTCACTCCTTCCCAAGCTTCTCACGATCCACTGCAATCATGCCTGTTTCTCAGCAGCCCCCACACTGTCCTGGTGGCCCAGGCTCCCCATAAAGGCTGCTCTCTGCTTTTGCTCTCTTTGCCAAGACAACTTAGGGCTCTGAGATGGCCCAGCAGGTACGGCACTGACTTCTTCCACCTGGTAACCTGTGCTCGATCCCTGGAACTCATGAAAAGATGGAAGAGAAAAAAAATAATTTTCCCCAGCATTGTCTCTGACCTCCATATGTGTGTATATATACAATTAACTAAATTAATAAATAAAACTTTTTAAAAGAATATCTTAGTTGCAGCCTTTGCTGTTTAACCTGCCCCATAATGACTTCTTTTTGCCTGTTCCCTACTCGGGGCCTCCCCTCTCTTACAAGTGGGTTTAAATGTTTTCAGTGACCACCAGTGATCACAAATCTTCAAAACCCAAAGACTGTACTCCAATAGGGTCTTCCCCACCCCCGACCCTGGGCTTTTTTAATGTCGCCATTGGCCATTAATGGTTATTGGGCCTTGAAAAAAAAGAATTCTAGTCCTGTGGCTCCCGTGACCCAAGCTGGGTTGGCATTCTCTCTTTGCCACCCAAGCAGCTTTGCAGCTGTGGGCAGTGTCTGTGATGTGTCTGACGAGCTCATTACAATTCTGATCTGTTAACTCTAACTCTGGCTTCGGTTGCTCAGAATTCCAACTTTTGAGGAACCCCGTCCCCGTGGGTGTTTGTAGCTTGAGGCTTTGCACTTCTTAGCTGTTCAAGAGTTATATGCCGTGGCTGAAATACAGGCGAGTGTGCTTTCTTCACGCTACAGACAGTGGCAATGTCCAGACCTAGCATGTCTTGTTTGATGATGACAGTAGTTTTGTAAATTGTCTAGAACAGTTGCAGCCTATCTGGTATAAAATGAAAAAAGGAACCTCTCTACTATGTGTTGTATCCAGTTGTGCCATGTCTTGGCATGCCGTTATTACTTTGAGACAACAAACCCTTTCCTGACCTCTAAGAAGATGAGATCAAAGCATTTAAAGTTTACCTTTAAAGACCTATTTGTTGTCCTCCTTACAGAAACTCATTCCTGGCCACCCAGATACTGCCACTGTTCCTTTGAGAGATAGTGTGTGCCCAGGCTGTGCTCTCTTAACCCTCCCACATAAATCTCCCAAAGTCCTATTTCGCCAAGTGGCATATATATCCTTTGACTGAGCCCCCAGGACATTATAATAACAATCCAGAAGCCAGATGTGATGGCTTTAAACATGTAGTCCCAGAGCTTGGGAGGCTGAGACAGGAGGATTGCCCTGAAGTTGAGGTCTGACTGTGCTGCAGAGCAACCTGGCTTAAAAAAAAAAAAATCTAAATGACTCCGTCAAAGTGACAGGGCAATATGAATTTAATGGCACATAAAACCAGAATGTCATACCCTGGAAATCCAATGAGAATGGTTGACTCAACAGGCCCAGATGGACAGAGGTACATCAAAGGGCATTTCAGGAATACTTGGATTTGCTCCAAGTCCAAACTACTATGCCCAGGTTCAAGAACTACCTATGCCTATTATGCCAAGATTCTTAACACTAGAGGGGTCTATCCTTGGCTCGTAGTCTCACTCTAGGGCAAAGCAGCTTCAACAGTCCTTAGTATAGACAGATTAAAAATGACCCCATTGCTGATGACTCCAGACACCCTTCCTCTTACATTAGAAATGTAAGAGAGCTGGAGAGATGGCTCAGCGGATAAGAGAGCACTTGCTATTCCTACAAAAGACCAGCGATCAGTTCCCCAGTACCCAGGTCACATGGCTTACTATTGCCTGTAACTCCAGTTCCGGTGAATCTGACCCCCTCCTATTCCCTACCTCGGGTAACTAACTGCACACAGCTCAGGTGGCATACAGACCGACAGACATGTATATACACATACAAGTGAAAATAAGAACTCTTTTATAGTTTGAAAAAAAAAGCCAGCAACCTTGGTCAGCCAGTAAAGAAGCTTGCCAGCAAGCCGGATCTGTGTTCAATTCCTGGGACCCACATGGTAGAAGGAGAAGATTTACTCCAGAAGGTTGTCTTCTGCCCTCCGCACATGTGAAGTTGCACACCTGTGTGTGTGTGTGTGTGTGTGTCTATGTCTGTGTGTGCCTGTGTGTGTATACACACCATGCACACACATTATATATATATATATATATATATATATATATATGTATATATATATATATATATATATATATATATATATATATATATATATAAAATGAAGCTGTTGCGAAGTACCCAAGCCTACTCTTTCCTTTAATACCTCCTACCAACTTTGAACAAATGAGGAAACTTACCAGTAAACACTGAAAATCACTGCTTCCCCCTCAGTGATACAGGCTGAGCTCCTTGGAATCTTCACATCCACTGAGGTAGGGCTGGGAGATGGGATGGCTAAGATGGAAAAGCGTAACCATAGTAACAAATGCTTTCTGGAGGACGAGGGGAGGGCAATGTTGTAGTGTAGCTTGTGTGCCCTGAGTATGGACCATTTTGAGCAGGGGATGTCTATTTTCCAGAACCACACTTTCAAATTAAATAAACAGTAAAAAGCATTCGGTGTGGCTGAGCTGTAGACACGTGAAGCCCGTTTATAAAATCTCTGTTAGTTGAACAAATGTTTGGCAATTACTGCACAGCGTATCTGAGATATCAAATGAAGTGCATGAGGCACAAATACTAACCAGAATTGTTTGAATTCCTGTCATCTGTTCTTTCTTTTTACCATATTATTCTTCATTGCTAATTTCTCCCCAGTGAAAAGCCTATAAGGGCTTAGCAGGAAGAATTTTTTAAAAGGATAATTAAGGTGTGCATGCGTGTGTGTATATGTGTGTGCGTGTGTGTGTGTGTGTGTGTGCGTGCGCTCTATGGGTAGCTGACAGAAACAGAGAGGGTAGCATCAGTATCCTCAGCCCCAGACAACATGATGTGTGTATGATTGGTGCTTTTCTAGAAAAGAAAATGCACTTTAAAATCACTATGGAAATTTGGGGACATCAGGTACCTATGCTTGTGTCCCATTGAAGGGCTTGATCGGAATTTGAAAGTTTCCAGGAGCTTATTAAAACCCATCAAGCTAGGGATACACATGCAGCTGAGTGGGCAGAACACGTATTGCCCATGCTCAAAGCCCTGGGTTCAGTGTTCTGCACTGTATAGACTTGGATGGTGGCATCTACATGCATTCTTAGCACCCTGAGAGGGAGGCAAGGGGATTGGATACTCAGGGCCAGCCTGGGCTACATGTGCACTCTATTACAAAACAAAACAATGTCTAAAGTTGTATGTATATCCTAGAAGGAGAATTACACTCACGTTCTCCCTGCCTGGAGGTGGTTTAATATGTAACTCTGTGATAGCATATTCTGTTCTCCAGTGATCCTCCTAGCCAGTCTTCCCCATCACACCCCAGTTGGCTGTATCTCTGATTCCATCTTAAAGGTTTGACTCTTTGAATGGTCAACATTAAGTCAGTCTTAGAAACCCCAGAGGTGGCAGGTCCTGAGTGTCTGTCACAGGCTGGTCACTACAGACAGTTGTCAAGCTATCACCATGCCTTTGTTCCTTAGGGCTTGGGCCTCGAAGCCTGGTGCTAGCACATGTGTTTATTTTGGCCCTTCCCTCATGTCTGTCTTTGTTCCATTTGATCTTTCTTCAGTAGCTATTGCCAAGCAAATGTGTAGTAACACTGACAGTTGCTGCGCTGAAGCAGCCCCTGCTCTCCCTCCCTTCCATGTGTCCCAAAACTGGGCCAATCATGAGGCAACATCAAAGGGTTACAACTACCAGAAATCAAGAAATATTGAAAAGGAAAACTATGTGTTTGGTGCTGACATGAGACCCAGGGAGACAGCACCCCAGAGCTCAGCCCTGGCCAAGCTCATGCTGCATTGGGTGAGTGTGAACTTGAACGTCTGCTTCCATTTTTCTCTGTCTATTGGAGTCAGATATTTTGCATATAGATAAGCTGCATATGTTTCCATCAGGAAATATCGTTCTGAATAGAGCCTGGAATGGCTTCTTTATATCCTTCTCAATTTAAAAACAGAACATTAAGGAAATGTGCTCATTTGTGTGTGTGTGTGTGCTGGTAATGGGGAAATGTCTTAATTGGTTTTAATCAGGAAGAGAATGGTAACTGACTGAGGTCCCTGGATGCTGAGATCAGCACAATGCAAAACAACCTTAGAGTGGAACAAAAAAGAAAGAAAGAAAGAAAGAAAGAAAGAAAGAAAGAAAGAAAGAAAGAAAGAAAGAAAGAAAGAAAGAAAGGAAGGAAGGAAGGAAGGAAGGAAGGAAGGAAGGAAGGAAGGAAGGAAGGGAGAAAGAAAGAGAGAGAGAGAGAGAGAGGGGAGGGGAGGGGAGGGGAGGGGAGGGGAGGGGAGGGGAGGGGAGGGGAGGGGAGGGGAGGGCAGGAGAGGAGAGGAGAGGAGAGGAGAGGAGAGGAGAGGAGAGGAGAGGAGAGGAGAGGAGAGGAGAGGAGAGGAGAGGAGAGGAGAGGAGAGGAGAAAAGAAAGAAAAAAGAAGATGCTGTGAGTCTCTGAAGACTTACTTAGAGGGAAGAGAGGTGGATCCTTAGGAATGAGTTGTTGGCAGCCAATGCAAGGTACTCTTCTTGATGACCTCTGACCTCTATGTGCAGGGGCACACACATACACACACGAGTATCTCCCCCTAGCACGCACATACACAGAAGATACTAAGTCTGATTAAATAAAAACAAAGCAGTGGCTCTACCTTATGGAAACGGATGTAAAAACTGTGGATTTTGAGCTTTCAATGGTTTCTCTGAATTGGTCCATGACGCCCGATAGCCCATCATGAATGAAGCGAGGTCATCAGTCCTAACCAATTGGTCCTTGGTGTACATTGTGTCTTAGTTTGAAATAATGAGTTCTTTATATTTTTAAATCTGGGCAAAATGAGCTTGGTTTGTTGCCAGGTTTTAGCAGGAAGAGAGGGGCTAATGTGTTGTTTGGGGATGAGGCTGACCTGTTGGGTTTGCGGTGAGGAAGGATAGGTAGACAGTAGATGCTGAGCTGCGTGTAATGTTGGTGAGTGGCTGGCATGTTAGCTACCAAAGCCCTGATTTGGTCTTTGTATTGTTATCGAATGTGGTCTAATTTGGTAGGTTTTTCTTCCTCATTATTTTCTTCTTAACTTAGAAATGTTGTAAAACTAGTAGATCTCGTCAGGAAAAATTTAAAAAATAAATAAAGCATGCTCTGGGGCTGGGGCGATGGTTCATTGACCCACATGCTCGATGCACAAGCATGATGGCTGAGTATGAATTCCCCCCACCACACACACACACACACACACACACACATCGCTATGCAGGGCATTTTGTTGCATGGCTGTAATTTTAGATCTGTGGCGGTAGGAGCAGGCAGATTCTAGAGGCTTGCTGGCCAGTTAATCTTGCAAAATCAGTAAACTCTGGCTTCCATGAGAGAAAGTGGCTCAAAAAATAAAATGGAGAGTGATAGAGGAACTTCTGGCCTCCACACACATGCAGATGATGCACAAGTACACACATAGTGTGCACACACACTGTGCACAAATAGGTACATAGAGCGCACATGCAGGATCAGCCAATCCGAGAGAAAGAGAAGCGAATTTTCATTTGCTGTACTGCCTAACCTTATGCTTTCTATGCATAATACTTGGACATACAGTTTATAAAATAATTATAAATACAAATATGTAGTATGTTAATAAACACATTGTAGTTTATAAAATAATTATAATTATAAATGTATAGTATGTTAATAATATATATCAATAATAAATATCTAATGTAGTAATTCATTACTATATTATATGTGTTATAACATGTTGTCTTACAATATTAATTTATATTAATACATATATTATTACAAAATTATTAAAATTAATTCTGGATCCTTTCTTTCACTTAACATTGCATATAAGCATTTTGTGAGACCATTTAATGTTATTTATAAATATTGACATAATGCCTGCAGGGAATTGTACCTTGAGGCAGACTTATCCTCTGTTCTGCTAGCATTGTCTCTAATTGCTCCTAACACACACACACACACACACACACACACATAGTGAGCACTCACTTTGTCCACACTTAACATTCCTTTAGAAACCACACCTGTAATTTCATCATCTCTGATTTATAGTCTAATATCAATATCACTGTAGAGAAGATAAGGGGCCGGAGAGGACCTTATGTGAAAGGGGCCCATGTAAAAGCCCACCACTGCCTGTAACTCCAGTTCCAGGGGATCTGATACCTTCTTCTGGCCTAGACAAGCACTGCAGGCACACAGTGTACAAATTCACACTCAGGCACACCCATGCTCAACCATACAAAATGATTTCATGAACCTCCATAATTCTATAGACTTGATAGTCAGGACAGTGAAGCTTTCCTTTCTGGTCATATTAGCTTACACTTTTTCAGTTTCTTTTCAGGACAGTCACCACTAATAGGCTCTAGATCCTTGTGTCTTGAAGTAGCTCAACCTTAAATTTGAATATATGAAATAAGGCATATTTGGAGATGATTTTCAGGCCTTTTATGAAGGATTCCTTCACAGGAAAGATTCAGTGAAGAGTTTGATCAATGATTGGGCTGTTTGGTTCTGTCAGCTTGAAGAGTTTGGTTGGTAATTGGACTGTTCAGTTCTGTCAACTTGATACTATGAAGAATCACCTGGGAAGAGAGAGTCTTAATGAGGGATTATCTAAATCAAATTGGCCTGTGAGAATGTCTGTGTGAAGCTAACTTGGTTACTTTAACTGACATGGGAAAATCTGCCTACTGTGGGCGATACCATTCCCTAAGCTTGGGGCATGTGTGTGGGCATTCTGTCTCTGCTCTTGATGATGTGACTAGTTACTTCAAGTTACTGCTACCTTGACTTCTCCACAAAGTTCGTGACCTGGCATTGTGAGTGGAATAAACCTTTTTGTCCTATAAGTTGCTTTTATTGGGATATTTTGTTACAGCAACCAGAAACAAACCTGGGAGAGAATCAACCCACATTTGCAAACACACCTTTCTGAAAAGCAGAGTCTATGGTATAACTTGCCAACCTAGTTAAGACTCCAGAGTACCTGGAAAATGCCTTAAAATAAGTCAATGTGATAGTGAACAAGCGTGATCCTTGAGACGGCTGGGATCATGAGTCCCAGAGTGATTCCTGTTCATGTAGAGACTCTAAAGTCAACCCAGGCGACATAATAAGACCCTGTCTCAAAAGTAATAACCAGGCATGGTGGTTCACACCCATCATTACCACAGTTGGGATGCTGAGGCAGTAGGATCTGCATGCATATGTTTGAGGCCAGCATCGGGTTACTTAGTGAGTTGGAGGCTAGCCTGGGCTGCTGTGTGACACTTAGAGGCTAGCCTGGGCTAGAGTGTGACACCTTTCCCAAGCGCAGTAAGTCAGAATCCTCAAGGGCTGCTCCTGGAAAGCTGGTAGGTTTTCAACCTGTCTGGTTGATTCCTGTGATCCTCCGGTTGGGGAACTGGAGAGCCAAGAGTGTCTCTTAGCTTTTATCCTGTGAAGCTGAGAGAGTGTGGAGGGGCTGGCTGACTCTTATTAGCTCAAGCTACACAACACTTGAACTTTTCTTGGGGTTCAACAATCCCCACAACACTGTCCCATGAGCCCATCCTCATCATGGTACAGATCATCAAAAGAGATAATGGGAGACTTTGGATCTAGAAAATGATGTCATTGTTATGGGCTATTTTGCTTTGGTATAAGGAAAGGAAGGATTAATAGAGTGTGGGAGATGAGCCTGTACAGAAGGACAGAAAGCTTGCCTAAGGCAGCATTTAGCAACATCATCTCGTTCTAAATTTACACACTAATACGCATTGTATCTGTCTGCTTGGAAAAAGAAACAAAAGCCAAGCCTGGTGTCTTAACAAAGCAGAAAATTCTGTTTGCCTCCTCCTATGATGTGGCCTGAGTTCTGGCGATTCTAGAACCTTCTGAAGCACAGGCATGGAAGTCAGAATACTTACAGTGGACGCCTCACTCCATCAGTACCACCATTGAACGGAGCTGCTCGCTCTTCCCCGCTGTCCCTCCCCCACCACGAATCTTGGACTCAAAGCCACGTGCTCAGATACAAACAGTTGTACAGCCAGTTAATAAACATGTTCCCTGCCCTGCGAAGCTACTCTTTAAAAGGAGCAGGGTCCAGCAGTCTATGTCCACCTAGCATCCCAGATAGCTAGACTACACTAGTAGGAGGGTCTGTGGAAGAAATATGGCTGTGTCATGGGCTGGTGCTGCTGGTCATGGTAGTGATGCTGGTGCCCACGCTGGAGATGGTCAGAGATCACTTCCAGGGCAAACTAGTCTGTGACCTAAAGGAGAGGAAGGGTGAGACTCTTGAATCCAGAGTGGGTATCCAGAGACTCTGAAAGTCTGAACACTTAGACCCAGAAAGGTGGATAAAATGGGAACAGAAATCAATATCCATGCATCCTCTATACCCCCCCCACACCCACACACACACAAAAGTTAAAAAGTGCAAGCATCACACTTATTTGGAGATTTACCCCAATCTTTTGTGTGCCAAGGTCACACCAGCATTAGCTTTCTTAAGCAAAGTAGACACAGCAGGAAGCTACTAAGAGAGACAGGAAAACCAGGGTTAGAAAGCAGCAGAGAGTATGTAAAAGTTTATGTTGCTTTTATGCTTCTCAGAGGAGGATAGCTCCCCATGGTCCAAACCCTATCCTCAACATTATGGCCATTGTGTGAGACTGGAAAGCCCCCAACTTTCAGGTGTACACCACCTTCTGACATCATGACTCTACCAAAATTGCCTTAAAAGTTCAAACTCAAGACCTTTTACTTGGGCAAACAATCTTGATGGTTTTAGTAATTTGTGATTTAATGTTTGTCTACATTCATAGCTATCCTCAACTTCAAAATGTCACATATGGCCCAGGGCTACTGGCTGGGTGTACCTTGCAGGATTACGTACCAGCAAGCAAATGCTTCTACCTGAGAAATGCCATTTTTCAGCTCTGACCCGTGGCCAAAATAGTTTCATCATCTTCTCTCAGCCTCAGGGATATCTTTTTTTTTTTTTTTTTTTTTTTTTTTTTGGTTTTTTGAGACAGGGTTTTTCTGTATAGCCCTGGCTGTCCTGGAACTCACTTTGTAGACCAGGCTGGCCTCGAACTCAGAAATCCGCCTGCCTCTGCCTCCCGAGTGCTGGGATTAAAGGCGTGCGCCACCACGCCCGGCTCAGGGATATCTTAACCTTCCCACTGAGATAGGAAGGGAAAGAAAGACCTGTGGGTGAGCACTCGTAAGTGATGTGTGTATATGTAGCTTGGAAGAGAATATTTATGGATGGTCTCCTCTGGATGTTTGTGCTGAAGGAGATGAAGCCAAACCACATACAGAGAATCCACTTACCCCTGTCTTCCCATTTCAACACATGGGAGCATTGGGTGCGTGCGTGCGTGCGTGCGTGCGTGCTTGCGTGCGTGTGTGTGTGTGTGTGTGTGTGTGTCCCCATGCCTGTGTGTATGTGTATGTTGTGTGCTCGTGCCTGGGTGTATGTGTGCACATGTGTGTGTGTACCTGTGCCTGTGTATGTGTGTGTGTGTGTACCTGTGTGTGTAGCTATGCCTATGTGTATGTATGTATATGTGTGTATATGTGTGTGTACATGTGTGTATATGTGTGAGTATATGAGTCCACTTATTTTCAAATGCCTCCTGTTGTGCTGGACAGGAGTTAAACTAAAAGAAAAGTGGGGTACTATGACTGAACCAACCTAGGGGTTCTGCCTTTAACAGCAGAACCATCCATCTGGACTGAGGGGCAGCTGGGAAGAGCCCCCTCCTTTTAGAATGCATGGAATATTTATAAAGCTCCTATGGTGTACACTTCTAGGCAGGGGGAGAGAAGAGTGTATATGGGGGATACGTTGACTGTTGGCAAGCTTACTGTTCCAAGACGCTCTGGAACACAGTAGGCTGTCAGGGAGAACTCACTAAGAGTTGTATGGATGCACAAATAAGTTCCTAGTTAATGGAAGTGTTAGGGTGACGGAACAATATATAAAATGACAGAGAGCATGAGAGTGTCCCAGATCAACCATCTTTTGTTATTGTCCATCCACTGATTGGGGGGGGGGGGATCTTCATTGTCTCTGAGCTTGGGTTTACTTATCCATTAAAGGAATATGACAGTACACACAGAACGCGTGCATCCCAGACAGGAGGGGTGGTAATATCCTGATGGTCCAATGAAATAAAGCTAGGAAGCCTCAGAAACAATTCCCGCCTCTTTCACAAATGTCTGCCTGTTCAGTGTGTGCAGAGTTGATGGTTCAATTAAATAATAAGCAAAGCAACGGGGAGCCCTAGAAACCACAACTGCCCCTCCTGCAGACATCTGCCTATTGTAAAACTCTGTGTCATATTTGTGAAAGAAAGAAATGGACCCCACAATCAAGTAACAATCTACAGCCACTGTCGATCATTTGCATTAAAAACACCAACTTCCCCAACCTACAGGTCCTCTGGGAACACAGGGAAAAGGAAGCCCTGGTTGCCTTGCACATAGTATCCTGGGACCAGGCTGTTTCAGTGGAGGATTCTTCATGCCATAGTGACATCATATTTCTTCCTACCCAGAATCAAACTGACCTTAAACGCCCCCGGCCCTGGGGGTAATCCATGGGGTTTTTTTCAGACGGATGAGCATGGTCTTCTCCAACCTGCCCCCCCATATTTGGTAATCTGTGAAACTGCACATTTAAATCTGTATTAGCATTTAATGGACAGTTTTGAAAAGGGGGTACTCTGGGAGGAGAGTTTCCTTCTTGGTGTTCTGGAGTGATCGTTCTTCATTTTCGGAGTTGTAAATAATCCTGTTTCTGTCTCTCATGCTGCCATCTACCAAGGCAATCATCTGAATTTCTTGTCCTGAGGTCAGAGACACGTGAGACCTGGCTGCAAGAGTGTCTTACTTGGGTATATTTTAGAGTGTTTTTCTCTGACTCAGTTTGTGTGTTGTTTTGCCCAAAGGATGCCAAGCTGTGTTGCTTCTAGCTCAGGAAACAAAGTCAGTATTCCTAGCTGGTGGTTGGAGATCAGACCTAGGCAGATCATTTATTTTAATCTGTCTAACATCTATGAAGAAATGCTGCAGAGCGTATATATAATCCAAGAAAAATACAATGTGAACTTAAAGGTGTTTCGTGGGTGCTTTTAAAAACTGGGTCCTCAATACATAACACAAAAATGAGTATTTAAAAGTGTGAAACAGTTACAGATATTCCTGTAAACAGCACACGGTAGAAGCATTTGTGTATTGTTTTGCGGTTTTGAGTTGCTGTGGGGCTGTATTTATACAGCTTTTTCTGGTTTCGTTTTGCTTGTTTGTCAGGTGGCTTTATAAATCCCATTTTTTAATGTGAGTCAGCTTTCTGTTGCTATGAAAACATACCTGAGGCAGACAATGAAAGAAATGTAAGGAACGTTAAGGTTTGATCACGTCAGAAGTTTCCATCCATGCTTGGGCAGCTTCTTGGCAGAGAATGGAGAAGGGGTCTGGTCATCTCTCAGTGGCCAAAGAAGCAAAAGAAGAAAGAAGGGATTTGGACTTTAACAGTTCCTTCAAAGCCATACCATCATTTTCTTGCCTTAGGTCTGACCTCCATCACCTTCCAACAGCACCACAGGCTGATGACTGAGTCTTCAGCAAGTGGGATCTACGATCCAAATGGGCTACTGCCTGGAAAAGCAGTACTGAGTGAGATTTCCTTTGTTCATGAGAGTCATGCCCTATGGTAGAAGATGTTGGGTGCCACAGTGGAATATTGACTGAAGAAAGTCAGCTAGTGTGTTGAGTTTGCACCGTGAAGTATTCAGCAGAGGTTCACACGTGGACGAAGATGGAATGTGACCTTATCATTGGGGAATTCTAATCCGTATAATAAACAGCGCACAAATAGGCAGGCACCGCTCAACTATGACATAGATATATGCGACACACATGGAGGGAGTCAGAGAAACAGCTCAGTAGTTAAGTGAGCGGACTGCCGCATGGGATAGACATGGAAGTGGAGAGACCACGGCGGCTGGAGAGTAGCCGGAGATAGCGTGGATTGATTTTGTGTTTTTGATAATTACCTCAACATAACTTAAGGGAGAAAGGGTTTGTTAACGGCTCACAGTTTGGGAGTATAGTCCTTCAAGGCTGGAAAGTCAAAATAGCAGGAGCTTAAAACAGCACCACATTACTTCCAGAATGAGAACACGGATACTGATGCACGCATGCGCAGCTTAGCTTTCCTTCTCGGTTCTGTAACAACCAGGATCTCCTGCCCACAGTACTCAGTTAAAGTATCAGGATGATCCCTCACAGACATTCGCAGAGGTGAGATAAAGCCTCACAGGCACGTCCCACCTGGTTCTAGAGTCTGGCAAGTTGACATTTAACACTATCACAGAATCAAATTCTTAACCCTGTTAGTTAGTGAAGGTAAGAAAAAGGGGCTGCTCCCCGAAGGCCCTGGAAAATATCTACGTATAGCTTGAACTTCAGGAGGTGATGGAGAAAGGGCAGGGATAAGTTGTTTTTCTTTTTAAGCCTTCCCAAACTCTGTGGAAAATAATTAAATCGTAGCAACTGAATCTCCAAATTAAAATTTCCAGATGTTTTCTTCAGTGTGACTGGAGGAAGAAATAGACTATTTTCTGGATCATTTACATTTGAGTTATTGGACTTTAGATTTTTTTAAATAAATAAATGTTTCATCTGTAACTGTGATTTTAGCCTCATTACAGCTATCCGAGAATCTCATTTTGCTTCTTTGATATGTGCTTGGAATCATGACAAACGTGGTCGCTCTAACAGGACTGGTGCCCTGGCCTTTCTTTAGGCTAACACTCCCTGAGTTGCACTTAGTGTTCTGCCTCTGCATTCATTTCTGTATCTCCAATAAAAAATATAGATACATAGATAGATATACAGACAGATAGATTTTAAATCACGGAGCATGAAAACACTTTCAAGGAAGATTTAAATAAAAACATTAAGCAGGGAATTATTATAAAAACGTTGCCAAAGCTGGCTGTACCTAGAGTGATAAGCATCTGAGAAGCTGAGGCAGGAGAAATTATAGGCTTGACATTGTTACTGGGATGAACAGTAGCAGCCTGTCTCAAAAAATAAAAACGAACCCAAACCAAACATATGAAGCTGGGAGTCCATTCTGTTTATCAGACAAAACACTCTGGAGTGGGTGCAACAATGTCTACACTTAGGCAGAGGCAGGCTTATTACCTGGTCATCAGTTCAAGGGTCTACACAGGGCTACCTGGTAAGGCCCCATCTCAAAGAAAAATAGTAATAATGGTAACGATAAAAGATAGATGATAGATAGATAGATAGATAGATAGATAGATAGATAGATGATCAATAGATAAATGATAGGTGATAGATGATCATTAAATAGATGATAGAGAGATAGATAGATAGAGATGATAGATGATTAGTAGATAGAGAGAGAGAGAGATGACAGATGATCAGTAGATAGATAATATATTATAGATAGACTGATGTGTTAAAATCTCAGCTCGCATCTGAACATAGCACACTGAGCCCGAGCAGTTCCACGTTTGAGAGGTTTATTGGGGGCAGGGGGAGAGAGAGCGGGGAGGAGTTGTGGCAGAAAGAGGAAAGGGAAAAAGAGAGAGGGAGGGGTGTTCCCCTTATTTATATGGAAAATGACATAATGCAGGTAAAGGTGAGAGGTGAGCCAAATGGATTCTGGAAATATGGTAGCTGTTGTCTTGGTAACAGGTCTGTAGGTGGCACTGTCACCTATGTGATGTCATAGGTTTGGGAGGTCCTGATGCCAACATACACTATAGATAGATAGATAGATAGATAGATAGATAGATAGATAGATAGATAGATATCAATAGGTAGATAATAGATAATGATAGATAATAGGCAGGTGATACATACATACATAGACACATAGATAGATTGATAGATTATAGATAGATCATAGATAGATATCTCCCTACTACTGTGCACTTACCTTGTACCCCATTCCTGTCCTGAGGGACTCTGAAATCTTCTCCTAAACCCCTAGCATACTGTATAGCTGTAAGCCACACAAGGAGATAAGGGCAGGGTAGAAAATGGTTGTTAACTGGGTGGTGGTGGTGCACGCCTTTAATCCCAGCACTCGGGAGGCAGAGGCAGGTGGATTTCTGAGTTCGAGGCCAGCCTGGTCTATAAAGTGAGTTCCAGGACAGCTGGGGCTATACAGAGAAACCCTATCTCAAAAACAAACAAACAAACAAACAAACAAAATGGTTGTTGTTAACCAGAAAGCTCTTTGATAATTCAGAAATTCCTTACAGGTGAATTCTGTCAGGGTCCCCCTATCTGTAACTGTGGCTGGGAAACCTTTAGCTTTCAAGTCATGTTGATGTCGACCCCAGCCTCTGGCTGGAAGCCCTTAGGCCTGTCCTTCCTAGAACATTGACCATTTTCTAATGAGTTAGCAACAGTTTTTTGTTTTTTTGTTTTTTAAAATGGAGAGGGGTAGTTTTACACTTCTCCTGAAGGGGAGCTATCTTCTTGTCATTGTCACCTTTATAAGTGGACCCCAGCCACCTCAGACATCTCCCAATCCTCCAGTCAGCAGGTCTACTTTTCTATATAAAATGTTCTTGGCCCCTGAAGAAAAGGACTTGGGTTTTCAGTCCAGAGGATCTCCTATGGTTTTGTAGCCATGTGATGGGTCCATGGTTTTTCCAGGGACTGATGGTTTGCTTTTGGAAGCATGGTCTCAGGAATGAGCCCCCATCAGCATGCAAGGGCTGGACCAGACCTAGCTCTATTTACATACTACAATTGACAGAATGCCACTTTAAGGGAAAATGTAGCCAATGTCTGTTAGGGTTAATGTTTGGTAGGTTATCTTAGGATCGCACAGTGGTGTAGTAACAAGACCTTGGGCAGTTTGCTTGTAAAATGAGCAACAGTAAATTCCTATAATATTATTAAAACTAAATAGAGAAAAGATATAATGTGCTTATCCTAGTGACCAGAACATATTATTAGTATCCAGTTAATATCACTGATATTATAAAATTTTGTTTATATTAGACATGGTAAGTAGGTGCCAGTTGACAGAAGGATGTCATTCAAAATCTGGGACGGTTAAGCTTGGTTCTCTGCAAGCATCCTAATTAGAGTCTTCTGTAGAAAGTGTTACTTATTCAGTCAGCCACTCAAAAAGTATTCACAGCATATTGAACACTGTTCTAGATGCAAGAGACAATCCTGTAACTAAGGGAAACCTGTCTTTAGAGGAACTCATTCTAGAGCAGGCAGACACTAAGGTAACTGAGATATGTGCCACCCCAGATAGAGGCTCTGCTAAAGGGGAGAGAGAGTCAGACGATGAAATAAGTGCAAGTCTCGCTGGAAACTTTAGTCTCTCTCCCCACCCCTCTCCCTTGCGCTCTCTCTCTTCTTCTCCCCACTCTCCCTCTCTCTCTTGCTCTCCTCTCTCTCTCTCTCTCTCTCTCTCTCTCTCTCTCTCTCTCTCTCTCTCTCTCTCTCTCTCTCTCTCTCTTCCATCCCCCCCACCACGGAGGTAGAGGGAGACTCCTTGACATCTGAAACCCTCTGATCAATCAAAGATGGTTTATAAATTTTGTCCAATGTCACCTGTTATACCATTTATTCTTTGGTCTCAGCTGAAACTTCTCTTTTTTTTTATTAATCATTTTACATTTCAAATGATATCCTTCTTCCCAGTTACCCCTTTACAAATTCCCATCCCATCCCTCCTCTCCCCGCTCTCCTTTGCCTCTATAAGAATGCTTGTCCACCCACACACCCACTCCCACTTCACTGCTCTAGCAATTCTCTACGCTGGGGCATCAAACCTCCACAGGACCAAGGGCCTCCCCTCCCACTGATGTCAGATAAGGCCATCCTCTGCTACATATGTATCTGGAGCCATGTGTACTCTTTGGTTGGTGGTTTAGTCCCTGGAAGCTCTGGGTGGTCCAGCTAGCTGATAATTGTCCTTCCTATGGGGTTGCAATCCCCTTCAGCTCCTTCAGCCCTTCTAGCTCTTCCATTGGGGCCTCCAGGCTCAGTCTGATAGTTGGTTTTGAGTATCTGCATCTGTATTGGACAGGGAAGTCCTTGAGAAATCCTTCCTGTAAACAGCAAACACATTGAGGGACTGATTATAAACTGGAAGAGAGGACAATTTCTGCGAGTGCTGGTTATTAGGGAAGATTCAAGGTGAGAAAAAGAACCTGAAGGCAGCGGGATGTAGTGACAGGACGGCAGCGGTCAGGAGAAAATGAATGGATCCCAGAGTGGGTGGAGCAGGTTAACTTCCGGCTGCGCTCTGCTCCCGGGCAATGGAGACAGAGTGATGGAGCCAAGTCAGCACTTGCTCCTTACTCCACACGGTTATCCTCCTGACTAACAGGAGGCTCATTAGCCTCTCATCCCTGTTAATGCTTTCAGGCAGGACCCACTCCTGTGGCTGTTAACTGGCCATGCTTACTCCTTTTCCTGTGACTCATACGTTGCTCAGAAGTCACTGGCTTCCTGCAACTGTGACTCAGAACCTCCATTCTCTTGAGAGTATGTCTTCAAGTGATGTCTTGACCCCGATGAAGCTTCGGTGATGTTGCCGCCAGCATCCTGGAAGCAAGGGCCGTCGCCCAACAGGATGTACTTTGTCCTCTTCTATTCAATGTAACAGACATCTCTAATGGATCCTGAGGAGTGCCCCTCATCTGGGCTGCTATGGAGGAACCACCTGACCAATAAGACCTCTTCACGATGATGAATGAGGAAGCCGTGAAGTCACTGTCTCCTACAGCTGGGTTGGAAAACTAAGCAGAGGAGAGCGGCTGCTGCATAGAAACCAGGGCCTTGATTTTGCGGGTATCTTTTCTTCCGTTCTCTTCTGCTTTCATCCCCCCCCCCTTCTTTGGCTTTTTCCTTTTGGATGCTTTAAGAGCTGTTGGTATTGAATCTACTGCTGCTGTGAATTTTCCTTTTCCGTAAACATCAGACAGCATAAGCATCCAGCGTGTGGGCGGGGCTACGGGGATGCAAGTCTTTGCAGTCTATCCTAATTAATCCTCTTCGGAGATGTGTGGTGATGTATTTTTTCAGGATGTGCTCCTGGAGTCACGTGTTGATGTGAGACGCCCAATTGTGAGCTCAGCTTGTCAACTTTAAAAGCATGTGGTGGGCCTAATCAGAGCTCACAGAGCATTATCTTCTCCGCATCTACATCCTCAAGCCCCGATTAGGGCGGGAAATAGAATCATCGTGGATGACAGCTAGTTAGGAATCTTATCCTTCACTGGAGACCCTCTGGGAAGACGGGAAGTGGGCATTTTGTAATAACCGTGAATTATGCCTGTGAAATGTAGAAGAAACTGCTTGGTGCTCCATCTCAATACAGCCCCGGCCGTTCAGAAATGGCCTGGCTCTACTGTTGCAGTCTATGCTAATAAAAAGGCAACTACCGCCATACTTAGTGGGATATACTTTTCCTTCCGTTCTCTTCTGCTTTCATCCCCCCACCCACCCCCCCTTCTCCTCTTCCGTTGGCTGTGAAAATATTGGCGGGGTTGCTGGACAACGCACATGTGTGGAGGCCTGCAGCAGTTATCTTCCGGCTATTTGTTCTTTTGTGTTTTCTTTATCAGTCAGCCCATTCACATATAGATGGTTGATGACAGTCCGGAAAACATGGTGTGTTGAATCTACCTATCTGAATTCTCCTGGAACACATGGTTTTGGGAGAATGTGGTAGAGGCTGAAGAGATGGCTCAGTGGTGAAGAGCATTGGCTGCTCTTCAAGAGGACCATAATTCAGTTCTCGGCATCTATGTTGGGCAGCTCACAAGCATCTGTAACCCCAGCTCCAGGGCATCCAACTCCTCTCCTGTATATATGAGCATAGCCACACAGAGAGGGACACATAAGTAAAAAATAAAAGTCTTTTAGTGAGAGAGGGAGGGAGAGAGAGAGAGAGAGAGAGAGAGAGAGAGAGAGAGAGCACAATAGCAGAGTTTGAGAGCAGAATTGTTGAAGCTGAGGAGAGGAATGGCTGACCTTAATAAGAGGAACAACTCTCAAAGGAACAGGTCCCCAAGACACATGTGTGGTCATTCAGACCCACACTGTCAATAGTAATCCAGGCTTCCTGAAGGATGGTCCACCTTTGAGTATGGAAGAAATTGCTTCTTATTAGATTAGGAGAAATGACCCCCACATAGATGGCTTGTGCTCATGACCAGGCAGGGGATCAACAGGTTTTAGACAAGGAAGGCTGGGGATACAAAGAACTAAACAGAAACGGCCTCCCGCCTTCCCTCACTCTGACTGTGTCATTCCCACAGATGACATTTCTAACCCCCAGAGGTCTGGAGTCTCCTGTCAGTCTCAGTCTCTGGGGTTTGCTTTTATTCTTGACCTTGCCCGTCATTTCTGTGGCTAAAGGAGACTAGAACACACTGGAAGGAAACTTGTGGGACAATCTGAGGACAGCCAGCCTGGCTTTGTGTGCTGTTTTAAAAGCTCCCTTGTGGATGGCAATTGGCTGCCCACTTGGAGTTCAGTGAGCTGAGTTTTTCCATGGGTCCCTATGAGTAATGTCCGAACCACAGCCTCTGTCTGAAACGAGGAAGAAAACACAGAAGACAGCACACTCTTCTGTAGGAGTCTTCAGCTGCCACATTAGTGAGGCCAGTGCTGCTGGAATTTTAGTTCCTACTTTAGGAAAAACATGTCATGTTTTGGCCAAACGATGAACAAAGAAAAATCTGTGGAAACCAGGCTCTGGTGCAGAGAGTCTAGTTTGGCCCAGTACTTTGACAGGATAGAGAATAGATTAATATTTTATATGATACACGATTTCATGGGAAGAAATCTCACTTTATTTTGATGTTTTGTTGTTGTTGTTGTTCTGTAAGGTTCATAGATAGACAGACCCTGCTGGAAGGCTGTAGAATTTCTGGCTTTTTTTTTTTTGTCAATATTGATATTATCAGAAATCCACAGCCTTTCATTTAATTTAAAAGTGTGCCTCCCACAGACACAGCAGCCACCTCCAGATAAGTCTTTCTGAATAGGGATACATAAAAACTCAGGATTTGCTTTCTGTTAGCCATGTGATCTTGCCCAAGCTCCAAGTGCCGTGTTTCCTGAAAGCAGCCACAGACAATTCCAAGATATAGGACCAAAGCTGTCTTTAATCCAGATCAGCCTGTGTCTTTTGGCATTTAAAGAATATAAATCTCCAGGTGCCGCAGCACTGTCCTTTTGTCAGGTATTTTCACCCCCAAATAAATAAAAATTTTAAATCCAAATTTGGCACGGTGGTGCACGCCTATAATCCCAGAACCTGGAGAGTAGAGACAGGAGAATCAGAAGTTCAGGGTTCTCTGAGCTAGGTAGGAAGTTTGAGGATCACCTAGACCACATGAGACCCTGCAGGACAGAATAAAACTTGTAGATGATTGCGTTTGTTCCACAAGACACAGGTAGCTGACCCTTGAGTTGGGCTAGCAGACATCTTGAGAAATGATAACCTCTAAACATAAGTATAAAGGGGCTAGTTCTTGGGATAGACAGAACAGAAACATGAGCAGAGCTCTAGATATTTGTTGGCTGGGTCTCAAGGATGTGTAAATCCAGGAGCAACAGAGAGAAGAACTCCCCTCCCCTCCCTTAAAGTAATGTCTGACATTGGAGATCACACAGGGCACCATTTGGTGTGTGGAGTCTTCCTCTGATCTTCTCTGCCACCATCCCCTCTCTTCCTCAAACATGTATGGCATGTATAACACAGGCTGCTCTTGCTTAGAGCTTCATAGTGTGAATTCAAGGGCGGCTCAGGCATGCTCAAAACCTGTCAGTGCACACAGGAGTGGAAGACCATGCTCAGGCCCAGCAGGTGTTTTAACGGGGAGACAGTTTGCTGCATCCCCAGCACCAGCCCCCGGCACCACCTACACCCCATCCTCTGCTCGATCAGATGACGTCCCTGCCCTTTCCAAGCTAGAGTGACTCAGGACACCAAACGGTTCCCATGGTACCACCCTTCTTCATGAGCATTCTGTCCCATCATTGAACAGCCTAGGTGAACTTTGACTGTCACACAGCGATCTCATTTTGAAAATTCAATTTTTTCACATTTTGTTTCTCCGTGCTCACTAAAGGAGTCTCATTTTTGTATTCTGGGCCCAGGAGTAGCGCTGGTTCATGATCATGGGAACATTCTGGGCTTCTGTTTCTTCACCCTTAAAAATGACGGGGTTTGATAGCAACTTCAGAGATTGCATTTAGAGAAGATGAATTTGTGTTTCTCTTCTTCATTAGAAAAGTTTGCATCTTGGATTTTCTGCCCAGGTAGAAAAAAAATTTGTCATTATACCCCATGGTTGGATGCTCAGCGCCTCCCCTAGAACTCCAATGTTTACCTGAATCTTCACCACGCAAGGACGTTGACCTCTGCCCGTGCGCCCACTCTCCAGCTGCAAAAGCTGAGAGATGAGCCACCAGAGTTTGGGAAACAAAATGTCCTGGCCAGGGGGTGGGTTGAAAGACACAATTATAGGAATTATTATTCCTCTTATTTAGTATAATTACAGACTGCCGCTCTCAGCAGAGCTCTAGAGAAAGGTTGAATCAGTTGGAGTTATTTATCCTGGAGAGGAGATGGTGGGAGGTTTGGGGGTGGGGGCAACCATGTTGAGTGTTTAAGAGATGAAAACCTGTCTCTTTTCCTCCAGTGGAGACGGAAGACGAAGACATTGGTAGTCGAGTTCAGAGAAGTGCAGCACAGTGCCCTGCCAAGAGGTTCGATGGTGCGCAGAACATGTCACTGGCCTCTAGAGGGAGTTCCCCGGAAAACCCTCTGTGGATAGAGCTTGGGTGTCCTGTCTCTCCTTCAGAGACTTCCACTGCAGGCACTAAAGACTGTATGAGCCACAGGACAGATTTGAAGGCCTGGATTCCCAGCACTATCAAGGATTATTTTCCACATTTAGATAAAGCAGGTAGTTAGAAAAAAAGGTGAAGGACCGCTGTGAAGAAGAGAGAACCATGTAGCAAGAACATAATTAAAATAAAGTCAGCTGCATCTGTAGAACCCAAGGCTTCAGGGTGTGCCCTGGGATTTGATGAAAAGCATAGTTTACCCTCAACTGAAGGTGCCAAGCCTGTGGACAGAGAGGAGTTTGGGGACAGACTCAACTTCCCTGAGCATCCACAGAGGACACTGCCAGCCACTTCCGTATCAGCTTCACCCCAGCTGCAGGCAGGCTGGTATCCTGCCTCCCATAGAATGCTGACTTCCTGTATCCCATAGAAGATGCTGGTTCCCTGTATCCCATAGAGGATGCTGGCTTCTCATCTCTGGCTAACCAGTTCTTAAGCATACACAGAGAAGAGAGGATGATGTATTCCCACAGTTCCTGTTATAACACACTTTTTAGCATGTGGTATGCTCACATTAGTATAGAGGTTTTATTAATGAATTAATGAGATAGGAAAATACACAGTGTGTGAGAGAGAGAGAGTGATTTCTGGATATCAGATCCTTAAAACTTATTTTATAAAGCTGCAACTTTGCACCCTTGAGGATTTCTCTCTGAGTCCCCTTCAGCCCTTCAGTCCCTGAACACCACCCTTCTATTTCTGTGGGTTCAGTACTGTAAACCTCACCTAGGAATGATGGATGTGGTGTTTGTGTTTTTGCCTCATGTGTCGTCAAAATGGGAGACTGCTGCTCTCCCTGTGGCTGATGAGTTCACACACCACATCTTCTTTATCCACTTGTCCATCCTCAAAGCCTCCAGCTGTCTCCATTTATGAAGGATGCCTTACTGAGCAGGGACGCACATCATCCAGATATGGGTTTCATTTCTATGGCTGTACACCAAGGGAGGAGGGCAGGCTGGATCATAACGTAGTCCTGTTTCTAATTGTCTGGAGAACTTCCATGTGATTATTCATAAATGGCTCTATGATTCTACCAACGTTGCAGTAGAATTCTCTCGTTTTTTCTCTCTGTGTCTTCACCAACACTGTCACCACTGGTAAGAGGCCACTCTAAGAGATGTGAGGGACCTCATCCTCCAAATGATCGGTGATGGCCCAGTGCCTTCCAGTGCAATTGGTGGCCATTTGTATATCTTCTTTTGAGAAATAACTCTGGATCCTTTGCCCCCTTTTAAGTGGATTGTTTTGTTTCAACTGCATTCAACTAAATGGGTTTCTTACGCACTTTGGATGTTTGCTCCTCAACAGCTGTAGGGCTTCAAAACATTTTGACTATTACGTTCTATTGACTGTCGTGTACCGTTACACTGATTGCTTTTGTTACTGTGTGGAAGCTGGTTAGTTTCGGGTGATCGCATTTATCTAGTCTTCTTGGTGTTTGTGTCCTGAACTTTGGGTCAGCCCAGCAATATTTTTGGTATGCATGGATATATGTGTGTGTGTGTATATGTGTATATACACACACATGTACATAATGTGTATATATATATATATACACATAATGTGATATGTGTATGTATATACATAATGTGTATATGTATATATATTTGTATGTGTGTATGTGTATATGTATATATATACACACGTATATGTAATATATATACATATATATACATAATGTGTATATATATTTGTAGTATACACACATATATATACATATACACATACATACACATATACATAATATATATACACATATATATACATAATGTGTATATGTATATATATTTGTATTATATGTGTGTATATGTGTATATATATATATATATGTGTGTGTATATATACATATACACATACACACACATACACATACACATATATCAATGTGCTTGTCCCCACTTGCTTTCCATCCATTTATAGACTTGGGATCCTTTTGAGCCAGCCTCATGTGGATATTCAGCTCTGTCAATACCATTTACTGGAGATACTTCTTTCTTCTGTCAAATCAGTTGCCTGCAGATAAGAATTTCGGTGTTGAGTCTTCTGTTCTACTATTGCTAAGCAAGTCTATTTATGGGTGGGTGTCATACTGTTTTGATGATTGTGTCTTTGTAACAACTTTTTAGGTCAAGTACTGTTATGGCTTCTGCTTTGCCTATGTCATTCCAGCCTCTTGATGCTCCCCCTGACCACCAAAGGGGGGGGGGGGTAAGGGAGTGGCTAATGAGTATGTGTTAAAGCCAAACCTTTAGAATCATGTCCACTCCAGTCCTAACTCTGACCTATTGATCTTTGAGAACTCTTTAACTACTCTCAGCTCTGGTTTTACCTGCAAATATGGCAAAAAGTTCTTCCTGGCATTTCTTTGAAAGCTAGAGCAGTAAATGTAAAGAAATTAAGAGAGGACCAATGCAGACCAGGAGGTAGAGGCTCTTACGCTACGACTGATGAGCTAGCTTTGATGCCTGGGACCCCGTGGTGGAAGGAGAGGTTCAGGTTGCCCTCTGACCTCCATGTGTGCCCCTCAGAATGTGTGCCCCTCTGTCTCACACTAGTGAATCAGCTTTTCGTGGCTAAGAAGAAATTAACATAGTACATCGCATGTTTGATGAGTCTTGGTAATTAATAGCTGCAGTTCTGTGATGTTGGACTGTGGAATCTGCCTGGGATGTCAGCTACCTGGGAAGCTGAGGCAAGAGGACAGTAGGTTTTAGGCCAGACCAGGCAATACAGCAAAACCCTGTCTGGAAAAAACAAAGGGGGTGGGGGAAGTGCCAGTTTCATATGGTTCACATCATATTTTCAATAAGAAATCTCAATGTATCTAAGTTGTTCATTAAGAATTAAAATCAATGTTAACGAATGTTGATAAGATTATTAGCTGTACTATGACTTGACACTATTATTCTTCATGACTGCTAACCACACACTTGTAGACACTTCCCCCGATAGCACAGTCTCCCATTGAACACCATCATTGATCAATTGTGTGAATATGATTATTATGCTGCCTCAACTAATACACTAACGGATTTTATTTTCTTTTGCTTTCTGATATTCTGTATCTAACCAAACCACACGTTTCATACAAGTAGACTTATCCTGGGCATTCCCAGAATCCGAGCCCACCAGACGGTTTAGCTTCTTGCCTCAAAGTGGGCAGGAGGGGACCGAGTTTGAACTAAATAAAACAGGAGTGCCACTCTGCATAACAATAGACTTCTGAGCCCCCTTGTACCAAAGTGTTGCACACAATAAAATGTCGCCCGCGTGTTGTGTCCCCCAACCTAATAATCTGAATGGAGTCATTTACTGTTTCCTACCCCCTGACCCCCAGTGACAAGAGCATTGAGTCAGTATTTGACACTCTATACACATATTTTCATACATCTGCTCACCAGTACAGCTAATATAGGGAAAGAAAATAGATAACATGCAGACTGGGGCTGGAGAGATGGCTCAGTGGTTAAGAGCACTGACTGCTCTTCTGAAGGTCCTGAGTTCAAATCCCAGCAACCACATGGTGGCTCACAACCACCTGTAATGAAATCAGATACCCTCTTCTGGTGTCTTTGAAGACAGCTATAGTGCCCTTACATATAATAACTAAATGAATCTTTTTAAAAAAAAAAAAAAAAGTAATATGCAGGCTAATGGGATACCAGAGCCACAGAACATGGTTACATCTGGAAGGGACATCAGAGCAGGGTGCAGAGATGGCTCTAGAGAAGCAGGCAACAGAAACTAGCTCCCTGAGCGACTCCAGGCAGCCAGGGCACAGGACCCAGCTGATTAGCCTGCTATTTTCGGAATTCCACATATCAGGACTAAGACCTCTGGGCTTGGCTGCAGGCCACAGATATGGTAAGTCCTCAGTGGATTCTGGGAGATACTACACTGCTTGCAAGGCTCCCTGCTCTGGTCTGACCCCACCCCTCCATTTAAATAGCCGCTTCTCTGGCCAGCTCCTGTTTCCTTACTAGGAGGTCGGGGAGACGTCTTTACGTTTTCCAAGGCGGATATTTTTAGACAGGATGTTCTGCCCCAAGTGTTAACTAATTGAGTTATCAGGTTTCGTATTTGGCCTCAGAGAATGGCCGTGGAAGAGCCAGAGGGCTTCCCAGAAGAAGTAAGCATTTAACTGCTTCTAAATTAGTGGGGTTTCCCCCCTTATGCAACTGTTGCTTTTTAATGATTGTATCCTTAAATATATGTGTGTATGTTACTGGGGAGGGGAGGGATGGATCTGTTGCTAAAGGCGTGAGCTCAGGACATGTAAGACGTCCTTTCTATGTTGCTGGGATCTGGACTGGAGGTACGTTTTGCCTGTGATGGAATGTGGAGTGTGTCCTGGAGCGACCCGGCTTACAGGGATGCTGCTTAATAAGATGGAAGTAGATGGTGTGTGGCTGGGGACAGGGGAAAAGCTGGTGAAGGCGAAAGCGTGTGAGAAGTCTCCTTGAGCCACACATCTCTCAAAATAAATCCTAAGGCATGCGACACAGCTTTTGTGGCATGACAATAAGGGGGACTGTGAAACTTCTCAGTTGGGGGAAGATACAAGTTTAGTTTGGGAACTCAAAATAAACGCATGACGAGGTTATCACTAAAGGCTGGAAACGTATGTTATCTCCAATCTGGTTGACAAACACCTAGATATATGTAAGTGACATTGTCGACTGACTTTCAAGAGTGGACTTAAATAAGCCATTATCTCCTTACAGGATCCTACTCTGAAAAGGTAGAGGGGGTGGGTGTTTGGTTTATGCGACTAAAACTTTGAGGTGTTTGCTTCTAGGCAATGTATAGGATTGCTAAGATGGCCATGCCGTGAAGGGCTGTGCGTGATTTCGTGATGTTCTGTGTCTACCTCTGCCCTTCAGTCAGTATAGCTTGCTCAAGAACACCTGTGCTTCCAACAGAGGGGGGTGTGTTTTACTATGAGCACATCAGATCCTGGGCACAGAGTGAACATGTCGGTTATAACGACTATAACAAAGATAATAAAAAAAAAAAAAAAAAGAACATGGCTACTCATTCAGGAAGTCAGGCGTGCTGATGGTGTGAGAAAGGAACTGTCACTCCTCAGTCTCAAAATAAAATTAAAAAAAAAAGGCAATCTAGAGAATTCTGCTATGGTTTTAAGTAGATTCAGGTGTCATCTTGGTACACTTCAAGACTGAGTTCTCTTAGCTGCAGTATTAACCCTCAGTGACCTTTGGGAAGTGTAACTACATTACAGCTAATGGATGGAATTTTAACCTCTGAGGGCCTCTCCGCCAAACATTCCGTGTGCCTCAGACAAAGGCCTTTTCAAAGAAAGCTTTGAAATTCGTAATATAGCTGTGCACATTGTAATATGCTAGGGACAGGAACGTACTGACAAGCATTCTAAAAAAAAACCCCTGTGTCACCCTAAAAGTAATCAACTTACTCACCAAGAATTAGGAGCGATATTGTCGAATTCAGGTGTGTGTTCCGCCGCGCAGCTTACCGTACAAAAGCCTTACAGACACAGTCAGAAGTTACTCAGCCCTGGCTTTGAGAAATACTAAATGCTCCGAATTGTTAGAGCTGAGCACAGATAGGACGAGTGCTAAAGAACAAGCCTGAAAAACCCTGCTCTTTTACAAACTAATGGACTTGAAATTAAAAATAGCTGAGACCTAAGAGAAATGCCAGGTCAAAGTGAGTGTTTCTGTTCTGTTTCATGTCAGAATATATCAGCTCAGTGGTGAAAGCACCCGACCCCAGCCCATATGCGCAGAATTTTCTCTTTTGGTAGGCAAGCTGTTTAAAAAAAAAAAAAAGTATAATAAAATGACAGGCTGGATTTGAAGTTCCCATGCCCTGAGCGGTGTCTCTGGAAGGGTACTGACCCGACACAGATCACAGAGAAGTCCTGTCACAACAGGGCACAGATGATGCTAGACCCAGCTCTGCTGGAAAATGAGAAGGAATTCTTCCTCTCCCGGCTTCCTGCCTGATGTGAATGGAACTGAGATCCGTTTGCCTGCGTGAGCTTTTCTATGGAGACGGTCCTTGCTAAGAGGGTATAGTAGATAATTCGACTTCTTCGTAAAGTGTTTGCTGCAGGGCTCGCCGATGATAATGTTCAGTGTGTGGCCTCCACTGTGGTGGGGAGAGGTTTTCCTACAACACATAGGGTTTCTGTTGGGGAGCTACTGAGAGTGATTTCATAACCTGTTTATTGAGACATTAGCAGCACAGGCGTAGATGGATGCACCTTAACTAACGTTAGACACAGCCTCTCCCTGTCTGCTTTTAATCAAGTCTGTGTGGAAGAATTAGCTTTGATGTCAACAACTGCTGGAAAGTTACGTCTTAAACTTGAGCCCTCGGATAAGGCTCAAGAATAAACGTTACTGCAATAAAAGGAATTCCAAGTGTAAATCGCTTGTAGTGTGGAGTCTAGGAGGAGCAGCAGCTGGTAAAAAAAAAAAAAAATTTTAGAAATTCTCTCAAAACCCTAGGGAAGTACCGTACAGTATCAAGAGGAAGTTTGTAGAATTATTAGGTTTTATATCTTTCGACTCTGATCTCTTCTGTTTTGTGTCTGATTTTTCAATCATCCATAGAATAATAATTGCATGTTCAGCTGGTGACAGGATCTCTCATTTTCTTGTTAATGATTTTTATTTCAGGAAAACAGACTAGTAGGATGGTGCATGTAGTCCTGTGAGATCTTCAAGGACCCTCCTTGATCCATTTCAAGGAAGGCACCTAAAACTTGTCTTTTTTTGCTGAGACTAGAGTTTCTTGTTTTGAGATGAAAGTATTTAGTGACATAGTATGCCCAAACATTTATTTATCATAAAATAAGTTTATTTTGATGATGGTATGAGAGCGCTATAGATTTGCTTCATAATGCTTAATTTGCTTAATAAAAATGAAATTAAACTCGTATTTATAAACCAAAAGAAACTGAAAACAACTTGGTTTTTAACCTCCTCTATGCTTTTTTAAAAAGATGTTTGGGCATAAGGCAAAAGATACACTTGCAATCTTTTTATTCTAATGCAAATGTTTGTATTTATATTTTCTTCATACCAGCAAGAGCTGGAAATCAACATTAAAGTGTGCCACCCTACTAGAGTGTGGATAAACAGATGTCAGGGGATTATGTAACATCAATTTCAATGTTTATCAAGCAAATATCTACAGCGAGCAAGGAAACATACAAATTTGTAGCGAGTAAGTCCCTTTAGGAGTCTGCTTACACTTGTGGTAGCATTCATTTTGGGAAAATAATTTTGGGTTGTTGGTACTGTGGTGATTTTTTGTTTGCTTGTTTGCTTGTTTCGTTTCTCCTTTAGCCAAGGGATATGTGACTTTTGACAAGTGCCAATCAGTAGCATTGAAGCCACGTTGCAAAATCGGGATATGCTTTCAAACTCAGTTCAGAATTCTAGAATGTTTTGCACCTTGAACTCATTATTCTTGTATCTTACCAATTCACGTGTTTCTATACACCTGTCATGTTTTGAGACCACTTGGATAGATTAAGATAAATCATTGTTAAACACATCTTGGTCATCTCTTGATCTCCACAGCAGACTTATATTAAGTTCTCAGGCTGTGTTTGTGGGGATTTTCACCCGGCTTCATCTTTGAAGAGTACACGCTCTCATACAAGAGACTAGACTTCTAAATATTTGTAAATGATTTAAAGAGGAAAATCTACCAGATAAGGGTCCACCTCAGTAACCAAAGCCAGCCTGTTAGTTCCAGTCTGGAAGTTTCCAACTGCAGGATTAGTGACCACAATGGTGTTTCCGCAGCAATGGTATGGTATCGATCTTGAAGAACAGTCATGTGTTTCTCTGCGGAGGCAGCTCCCACGTAGGGAGGATTGTAGCTATCCCCATATTCTTTCCAGGGACTCTGGAAGGGACATTCTGAAGACAGTGTTCTTTCCTGGGGGAAGTGTGTAGAGCTTATGTTTTGGAAAAGAGATGGACTGTCAAGGAGACAGACAAACGCTGCTTGAGCAAGAACTAAGAGGGTAGCACTCTACACTGTGTAATGACAGTATACTGGCTGGTTTTGTGTGTCAACTTGACACAGGGTGGAGTTATCACAGAGGAAGGCGCTTCAGTTGAGGAAATGCCTCCATGAGATCCAGCTGTGGGGCATTTTCTTAATTAGTGATCCAGGGGAGAGGGCCCATTGAGGGTGGTGTCATCCCTGGGCTGGTAGTCTTGGGTACTATAAGAAATCAAACTGAGCAAGGCAGGGGAAAGCAAGGCAGTAAGTAACATCCCTTCATGGCCTCTGCATCAGCTCCTGCTTCCTGACCTGCTTGAGTTCCAGTCCTGAAGTGTAAGCTGAATAAACCCTTTCCTCCCCAACTTGCTTCTTGGTCATGAGGTTTTGTGCAGGAATAGAAGCCCTGACTAGGACAGATAGTGACTCTGTTGACGCTTCAATTCCCCACTTTGCCGTGGTGGTCGCTTTCTTATGAGGTGTTCTACCTGATATCACAACGCCTGTCATAGAGAAACAGTGCTGTAGAGCCACCACTTTCCTTTTCTTTCTCTCTTTTTTAAAAGATTTATTTATTTTTATTTATATGAGTACACTGTAGCTGTCTTCAGACACACCAGAAGAGTGCATCAGATTCCATTATTGTGAGCTACCATGTGGTTGCTGGGAATTGAACTCAGGACCTCTGGAAGAGCTGTCAGTGCTCTTAACCTCTGAGCCATCTCTCCAGCCCAACCCACCACTTTGAAAATGTGGTTTCAGAACCCGCAGATGACCCCAAGACCCTTCAAGAGGAAGGCTTTCACCTTCTACTTGAATTAACAGCTTGAGGTCAGTATCCCTCTCATACTTCAGCCACACCAATACATATAGAATATAAGCATCCAACTCTCTTCTCCTGCCAGACCTTAAGACATTTGCATACCCTTAAAGTAAGAGCAGTCTTTATGCCTTCTTTATTTCAGGAAAAAATATAACTGATATTTTCCCATAGCATGCATCTGATGGTTCCATGTAATAAAGTTGCTTTTCTTATTTGAAAATGAATTAATTTAATTTTTTCCGGTTTTATTTTTTCCTGGGCATTATAAATGATAGTGGAGAATGGACAGGGCCCCCTGAGACAACTAACCTCAAGGGACGTGCCTGTAGATACATTGCCTGGTCAGCCTTTGGCTGGTTTTATGCTCAGTTGCTAAGAAGCATTATGCAAATTAGGTCAGGCTCATGGATTTGGTCCCTGGGTGGACAGTGATATCCACTTACTTTAATGGTCCCAACCAAACAACTTAGCATGCAGGCTGTAAGAGACGACTTTAAAGTAACAGTGGATGGCCATGGTCATCAGGGAGTCCTTTTGCGCTGTTTCATTTGTACAGGCCCTTTAGATTAGCAGTCCTGGGAGCTAAATCTTACAGCTGTTTTTCCTTTACAGAGAGGGTTTGTTATGGTTTGAATTCCCACTCTTGTAAGATCACGTCACCTGTGAGATGAGGAGCCAGGTTTAAAGAGAGGCATCAAGGGTACAGAGCCTAAAATCAGAAATGGCTAAGCAAGCAAAGATGGATTAGCCTAGCACTTGCTGTCCGTCCATGATAGACGACCTCTGAACCAGCTCATTCGTCTGCATATGGGTGCAGCTCCTGAATGTTAGTCTTCACTCCCGGTACGGTTTGTAGCGTATCTAATTGTTAAAACCACAGTAACCCAAAAGACACCTACTGCCTTGTAACTGTTCAGACCTGCAGTTTTCAATAACCTTGACAACAACCAAGATAAACCACCTTGAGGCTAGGATGAAGTCTTCTCTTAAATGTATAGCCAAAAAAACCACACACACTCACACTCACACAGAGCAAGCTATCTTTGTTATGTTTTCCTTGGACTTAAAAAAGTTGTTGATCATCCCAGAAATATTTGCTCATTTAAAAAATTTTTTTTACTGTATTCAATGAAAAACTGGTAATGTTTCCTTTGCAAATTTTAACCAAGGGAAGGATGAATGAATTAAGATACCCAAATCATTTTGTGTCTCTGTCAGACTCTTGTCTTATTTCACTTACCTCTTTTTGGAATCCATTGTTATTCATAGTTCTTGCTCAGTACATTATCATATAGTGAGAACTTACTGACGGCTGTGGATGTAACCTAGGAGCCAAGTGCTTTCCTAAGCTGGGAGGGGTCCTGAGTTCAATCCCCACCACCACCGGGACAGCAGCAGGACCACACTTTCCTCACTGTGTCTTTAGCACAAACTTCTAAAACCTTCTTATTAACCATGGTTTGACATGGAAATGAAAAGTTGGATAGACGTCCTGATTTGATCATCCGACCTTGGATGTGTGTGTTGAATTATCCTTTTCAACCCATGGAATTATTAAAATTTGATTGGGAAGAACTGTGGCATATTGAGTCTCCTCTCAGCAGACTCATGGAAGGGGAATGGTTTCGTTTACCAACAACTCCAGCTGCACCATCTGGTGTGCAGAGTTTAGCATGATCAGTTCAAGCCTTCATCTCACCGGCTAATTTCCCCCCTCCCTCCTTCTGGTGCCGTGTGGCTCACCCTTCAATTCCGCCCAGCCTTTGGTCTCCAGGTCTTTAATTATCTAACTAGGAATCCTAGTCCAGCAAACTGTCATTTCCTGGCTGATCTTACCACAAAGAGTGTTATTTGGGAAGCATGCAAGTCAGTATTTTCGTTCACAATATGAAGCCTGACCACACTCAGAAACAAAGTCAAAAAGAACTCAAGAAAATGTTCATCTACTCAAGTAAATGTTTTTGTTGTTATTGTTTACCTCTGTCTACCTAGCCCAGTTTTAGCCTATCACTGTTGCTGTTTTGAGTTGCTAAGTTTAAATTGGTCCCTGGATTAAATATTTTAGGACACATGTCAAGAGCTCCCACTTAATAAGGATCCCGAGGCTTGAGCTTTTCAACCTGGTTTTGATTCACACTATGCTAAATAAATGGAAAAGTCCCAAGTAGCAGACACATTTATGTAATCCCCCACACGGAACACCGGAAGTTGCTTCCGCGCAGATTCTGAGTGTCTGCAACATCCAGAAGCATAGGGGGGGTATTTTCAAAGCCGCTGTTCTTGTTTAGCTAATCCCATGGAATACATTCATATTTGACTTGTTAACAAAGACCTCCAAGTTTTGATTGCATGATACTCTCCTACTTCGTTTTCTCTTTAAAAGACAGACCTGTCTGCCACCATTGTCATACTGTCGCGTGAGGAGTAAATCCTGTTTAGACTTAGATAAGGGACTTGTGTTCTCTAAGCCACATGAAGTGACATGGATTGTCCTTTGTGGAAAGGGAGGTTGGATCAGTGGAATTTGGAAAGCACATCCAAATTAGGGGCCCAAATGGGGGGTGCAGGGAGAGGAGGAAGATGGGAGGGGTGCCGGCGGGGAAGTTCAGCTAAGTCGTTCTAATTTACACTGTAACGTAGTGATGTAGTATTGTCTTCTTGTAACATGAAGGATAGAGAAAAGCATTAAATCTGCCTTGGCCAGTTACTTCCCTGCTGTTGTGATTAAATACTTGACAAGAAGCAACTTGGTAGGAAAGGCAGGCAGCTTAAGTCTGAGGTTTGCTGTGCAGACACTGCCTCTGCAGTCCTAAGGCAGCCTGGAGAAGTGAGGCCAGCCCTCCAGTGAGAGACCCACGTCCTTCAGCGTGACTCCACCCCCTAAAGCTTCCATGACCTTACAACACAGTGCCACCTGCTGGAGACTAAGTGTTCAAGCATAGGCGCCCGCAGAGGACATTTTATACTCAAATCATAACCCCACGGAGCCCAAGTGACATTCTGAATAAATTTTCTTTCCTTCAGTTTTCTGGCCATACAAAAGACAAGGCACGGTAACCTTTTCTTACCTCAAGAAAAAAAAATGGGCTTTAAAAAAAAATAGGATCGTACATTTTTGTTCTGTAACCAACAAGCTACTGGCTGATACAGAATCGCTTTTGTATCAAATCTACTGGTTTTAAGCTCTACGCTCACTATTTAATAAACAATATTTAATATACTCACTAATATTTAATATTTAATACACTCACTATTTAATAAACAATATTGCAGTGAGTCAAGGCACGTACATAGGACCTAGTATCCTAACCACATTGTAAATAAAAGACTTCATGATATACACCTAATGTTCCTTGGGGGATGGTAGGGCCTGGTTGCTCCAGACAGCCACATTCCTTGGTATCCAATACTTTGCAGGCTTCCTCTAAGTCACAGGCAAACAGGACATGATCATGTGAGGGAAACCAGAGACAAAGGAACCAGATGATAATCGTGACCAGAACTAAGCAGGGAATGACTGACCATGAGAAAGGTTAAGGTCCCATGAGTCTGCCATTCTTCCCAACAGACAGAAAAGGATTTGGGTCTCACATTAATACTGGGAACCCCTTTCATATATAGACTGTATATGATACCTCAAATATAGACTATATCAATGTTACCTGCTGTCTTCTTCCAGTCCACATTGCGTTCTCCTTTGGAAAAAGAAAGTCCCTGAAATAAATGTGGTCACCAAAAGGACTGAGTTTCCTTGAATTTATGTGTTCAGATAAGGAAATTCTCTGCCTGCAATCATTAACATTGACTGTCAACTGGAGGAATCTGGGATCAGCCAGGAGACACGCCTCTGGGAGTGGCTATAAAGGAACTATCTAGAACAGGTTAATTAAGATGGGAAGAGCCACCTTAACTGTGGGAGGCACCATCACATAGGCTGTAGTCCTGGGCTGAATAAAACAGAGAGAGTGAGCTGGGTAGGCACTAAAACCCATCTCCTTCTGTCTTCTGATAGTGGGTACAATGTGGCCAGCTGTCTCTAGTTCATTGCCATGTCCCCAGGGTTCTAGTTTCATCCCAAAACAAAACTAACGAACAAGCAAACAAAAACTTAAGAGAGAAAAGGATTTATTCCACCTTAACATTCCAGGTTTCTGACCACCATTGAGGGAAGTCAAGGCAGGAACATGGTGGCAGCCCTGCTTGCTATTCACACATCTTACCTCTGATGGAGGAAAATACAGCATCCCTGAAGGATGCTGCCTGCTGACCCACAGGCTGTTTTATTCTCATCTAGCTTTCTTATATGGTTCAGCACCACCTGCCTAGGGCTTTTACCGCCCACAGTGGACCCTCCAACCTCAACAATCAAGACAGTCCCCCACAGACCAATCTAACCCGTAGCCCAATCTGAGCCAGGCAGTTCTCTAATTGAGATTTCCTTCTCAGGTAATTCTGGGCTGTATTAAGTAGACAGAGTTAACCAAGATGCCCACCATAATGGACTGAACCTTTAAACTGTAAGCCAAAGTAAACCCTTTGTCCCTTAAAGTTGCTTTTATCTGGGTATCTTCTTACAGCAACAGGAAAGTAACTAAGAAACCAGCACTGTTCACAGCCCAAGACTCCAATCTCTGACAAGACTGTGGAAGATGTTTCATCCACTGTGTGAGTTAGCACTTCTCTTGTGTCTCTTTGTTCCCAGAGCTAAACCATGCACAAGTGCAGCAGAAGTTTCAGACAAGACTGGTAACAAATATATCTGCCAAGTATAGTTCTTAAAAATAATTTCTATGCCTGTGGTTACTTTTTCGGCTATTGATACAATTGGTTACATATTAGAGTGATCAAAGATTTAGTGTAAGATTTAAGATTAGTGTATCCCTTTTGTATGGCTTTACATTTGTACAAGTACAGACGAGCTTGTCCTGTACAAAGGTACCCTAGAATAGAATAGCGTGAGTGCTTCCTGTTAAGGTTAAGGTTCATAAATACTTTAAGTGAGTAACCACACCTATTTTCACACTATCCTAGCCACAGGAGAACTTTAATTAACGTTGTTACAGTCTTTAATAAATTGGAACAGCCACAATTCACCATCCTGGAGGTATCAGGTCATCTAATCACATCATTGTATCAATTCCTAAATGTTACTTAAGTATCCTGGTAGCATAAAGACAACGGTTCCCAAAGCCTCTGCAGCATCTTATAGCCTCCATATTATAAGGACAACTGAAGTTCTAAGTCAAAATGGTTTGAAATTCCACTAGCATAAATCAAAGCAAAATGCCCCTGCATTGACCTTGTAGAATTAAGAAGTCACAACTCTTTTCCTTTCGTGTATTCTATCCTTTGACAAGAAAGCAAACCAGGTGTGTGTGGGGGGGTGGTGTTATTTGTTGGTTTTGAGACATGGTCTTACTCTGTAGTCCTGACCTTGACCTGGGATGTTCCTCCTACCTCAGTCTCCCAAGAGTTGTGATTACAGAACTGAGCCTTCCTGCTTAGGCTGAAACGTGGCTCCTTGATGCCTCAGAAATGTTAAGATCAATTTGCATCCTGTTCTGTAGCCAGTGTGAATTTTGTGTTGAAAAACCTTGGAAAATAACCCACCCTTTACCCACCGACCCCAACCCCCACCAACATCCCAATGGTAAAAAATTAAATCGGGGTCTATATTTTTATTTCTAATCTGGCTCCAGTTAAAAGCTCAGAGGTCAGCATACTGAGAGAGGCACGAAGCCCCTTGGGGCTAAGACACTGGCTCTTCCCTCGGAGGTAAACCATCATCATAGACAGAGGACAGTTGGGGTTTATCGGAATGTAGCATGGGCAATCTCTTCAAAACACCGCCTTCGCAAAAACAAAAACAAAGACCTATACCAGTGCCTTGCGTGCTTCGGAGCTCCTCCCCTCCCCTGTCTCCCAGATTTAAAGATAACACTGGGATGTTGTTTTGCATTCAGTTTGAGAGGAGGCCCTCTGCACAGATGCTCAGCATGTTGGAAATGTACAACAGCAGGGCCAGCCTGGCTGAAGTCCCAGTGCGAAGACAGTAGCCATGCCTAACATGTTAGGGGACAGTGACCTCATTTTAGGGAGGAACTGAAGTTCCTTCCAGGCAGAATCCTAGCAGACAGGCAGCCGTTAGGCTGTCACAAGAAATGCACCGATGCAGCTTTGGATATGAGCTGGCTTGACAAAGATGATTGCTCACATAGATAGCCTTCGGTAGCATTGCCCACACTCATTAAGTAACTACCCACTTCCGTCCCTTCCTCCTCTGACTGATTGATGGGTAGAAAGTGCTGGCGTGCTTCCAGTTACTAGATAACAATTAAACAGAGCAAACGCAGCTCGAATCACTCAAGGTTCCCTTAAGCCCTTGCCATGTGACAATGCCTTAAAAGTTCTCTTGTATTGAAGACCTGCACCCCACTTCCAAACACATGCCTTACAAAGAATTGTCCTACCTACAGGTAAGCGCCCCTTGAGTTGGGCAGCAGCTACAAAGGCCAACCAGGCACTGGAAGACCAGAGCTTTATTAGCAGGCAGCATGTTGTAGCATGAATGTCTCACTTGTGTGACATTGTTTGAGATTGTGCAGTTGTTGGCATTCTTTTGGACTTAGTGGAAGTCAAGACCACTGGAGGGGGAAGATCTGGAAAATATCACACCATGTTTTACCCTCCAGCCTCTGGAGACTCTGAATGGTCACTGTGTCCGCTTGTGTTCCAGTGTGTGATTCAGCTCCAGTGTTGTTAGGGGGAGTAAATAACCATTTAATTTTGGTGTTATCATTGTTCTTTTGAGTCTTGGGCCTCGTCCTTTAACCCAAGCCAGTCTTGAATTTCCAAGCATCAAATCTCCCCAGTGTTAAGGTTGTAAGGTCACAGGCTGTATCATGTAAGATTATATGCAACATTCTTTGTTTGATGTGATTAGCAAGGGGTGCTGGTCCGCACTGACCCCAAAGCCTTGATCGCAGAAGGATAGAGTCTCAAGGCACTCAACTTGTCTTTGATGAAGGACATCACATTCTAAGTAAGCATTAGTCCACATTCATGAACACTTCTGCAACGTGGTTTTGCCTATGTTTCAGAGCTGTAAATGACTTCGGAAGTTTTCCTAAGCAGGCTGCTCTACTCTGTAAGGCTTCTCTTAGATGAGAACAATTTATACATCTGTTACTTTACTCATTGATAAAGGTTAACACTGTCAGAAAAGGCCCCTATCCTTAGTGTCTTGATATAATTTTTGTCTTTGGAAAGTGGGCCATAAAAAGGGTGAGGGAAGGTGAGTTCATGTTAAACTTGAAATAGTTTTAAAAGCTAAATATTTATTTGGGACCTAAGATTTAATATCTTTCTATATTTATATCTATCTATCTACCTATCCATCTATCTCTGTGTGTGTGTGTGTGTATACATGTGTGTGTATGTGTATGTTTTGAGGCAGAGCCTGAGCAGTGTGCACCACATTTAGCTAAGACCTTAATATTCTTCTATGTGTATTAAAGACACCTCCAAAATGCCTCTCCCACTCCTTGCTTTTCCATTCAGATGATTTCTCCCAGATCTGTAGCCCATGTTAGCACACATAAGCATATTTTTATTTCATTTTTGGTAGGCACATGGTTCTACGCCTTTGTCTAAGGTCTGTGTGTATGTGGTCCTTGTTCAATGCCACGTTAAGGTCACTGTTGCAGAGACCATCTTACCTGTTCATTACCTCTGTGGTGAAAATACACCCCGCCCTCTCCTTCAGCCTTCTGGACACACAGTTCAGTGTGAGCAGCAGTCCCCCACCCGTCAGTAGCTCAGCGAAATGTACTCTTTCTAGCTACTGCATAGCACTGCTGGTTAGCCTTGCCGTATGCATTCGTCCCCCGACACTCCCCTCCTTCTCCTCACCAGCAGTTTACTTCCACCTTCTATAAGATCAGCTTCAAATAAATCCACACGTGAGTGAGGCCATGTGGCGTGTATCTTTCTCCACCTGACATATTTCATTTAACGTCTCCAGATTCATCCACATGCCTACACTGCAGTTTTTTTGTTTCTTTAATCTGTTCCTCCACTGATGGACACACTGGGTTAATTTCATGTCTCCTGTGAATATTGACAAAGCAGTATTTGAATGATTAACTGATGCAGAGTCCCTGGTTCTAGGATGTGCATTAGACTCAACTAAGTCATCTTTGTCAGAGCATCTCATCTCTGGAGTAGGAAATTGTGTGTGTGTGTGTGTGTGTGTGTGTGTGTGTGTGTGTGTGTGTGTGTGTGTGGAGGGGAGCCTTGGGGCATGGAAGGCTGGCAGTATGTCCTCTGTTGTTTAAGCTGTCAACTGGTATAATTCACAGGCTATCTGCTGACTCTCCTCAGAACAGATCCAGCTCAGAACAGCTTCCTAGCTTCCAGATGAAGTTACATCTGCTGTCTCGGGCACTGAAGCACTTCCCTGCATCTCCCTTTGCTTCTTATCTCTCTCGGGGTTTCTTCTTTACGGGAAAGATTGTCCTTTCTACTTCTGGAACCTACGTAATCTTCTTTTCTTCTCTCTCTTCACCAACCAAGCATCACCCCAAAGTCCTGCTTCCTCCTGTTTCCCCAGCTGCACATCTGAGGCACGGGAACAGGTCTGTTGTGGGAACAGGTCTTTCCTGACTCATCACTGCAGGCTTATTTGTGAATCCTCATTCTCTGTGTGATGGTACCCTCAAGCTATAGAATAAGGACCAATTGTCAATAAGAATGCAGTCTCTCCTTATGGGACAGCAGCTAGTACTTAAGCAGAACAGAGAAAACAGTGTAGGGGGTCCAGCAAAACCAAGGGGTCTATCTGAAATAACAGTTGTGGAGTCTTTGAGCTGGACCTAGGCTTTTCATTTGTGAGTCTGCTGGAGAATCTTCTTGTGGGGAAGGTATGCAGCAGACTGCTAAGCATCGTTAGGAGACAGATGGTTCTAGATGAGGCCACAGCATTAGGGGACTGTGAGGGCCAGTTCAGGAATGACACATTGTCTAGGGTGCCTTCAGGAAAAGTGTCCCTGTCCTATCTCAGATCGGAAGCATGTGTTTGGGGCAAGTTTCTAAAGGACCTTTGGAATTATTCCATTAAATGGATAGAAAGCATTGAGTTAGAAGTGGATGCATGAGAGATGCTGAGTTAGAAGCAGAGAGATTCTGTCAACCAAAATGTATCCTCTAACACCAGTGTCAAAGCAGATACAAGCACATGCCCTTGGGTTGAAGTTGAAGATGGGCGTGTAGAATGGCTTACTGAGCTTTGGTTCCCACCACCCCTGACACGATCAAGGCACAGAGTTCCCAGTCTCAGAGCCATGGAGATCCAGTTTGAAAGCCACTGATGTGGACAGTGTGGGCTTGTGGTCCTGCATTTCCGTTCTTGTTGATTGCTTATTGGCTGTGTTTCCTGAGACAAGATACTCAACTTGTGAAACTTCTGCTTCTGTAGGAAAGATTCTTTTCTTGGTTAAATATGTAAGAAATGACTGGCAGGTCAGCAAGGTAGCTCAGTGATGAGCTGAGTTCAATTCTCAGACCTATGTAAAACTGGAAAGAGAGAGCCAATTCTACAAATATGTCCTTTGACTTTACACCCACACATCCTACCCTCTAATCCCCCTACATATGCATCATACAGACATACACTAAATTAATTCATTAACTAACTAATTAATTAAAATTAAAGCAGAATTTCTGATAACTATGAATATGTAATTAATAACATGCTATAAGAATATATAAAAAGTGCTTCATGCTATCCCTGTCAACAAAGGCCCTCGGTAAAGTGACTATGGTATGACCTGCTAAGAACTAGAAGTGATGTTTTGGGGATGTTTGAAGATTGTTCTACACTTATGACAAATTACACTATTGCACCTGGTGTTTTATTGGTTGGTTTGGTTGTGTTGGTTGGCTGGTTGGTTTGTTGGTTGTTTGGTAGGTTGTTGGTTGGTTGGGTGGTTGGTTGATTGACTGGCTTGTTGGTTGATTGGTTGGTTTGTTAATTGGTTGGTTGGTTGTTGATGTTTGATGATCTGGTTATCCTATACCAAGGATCTGACTAGCCAAGCAGCAGAGTAGATGGAGGATAGGAAGGAGTTGAGTTTATTTTTAGCTGCAGAGAAAGTCCAGACTTTGGCAAAACAATAAAAAAAAAAATCATCCCTTTGAAGAACTGCAGAGGGCAAACATTACATGGAAGCAAGAACCATGTAGTTGCATGAACACAATGGAGGAGACGAAGCCTAGGATATGTCCAGGGCTCCTGTTCTACCAAGAAGCCTCACAGTACTTGTATTGAACGGCAGTGGACAGGAGATAAACTTGTTAAATAGAAAATAGAAGAGGAGCCTGCCTGGCTCCATTTTACACAAGACAAAAGGAAAAGAAAATCTCTTCCTGAAGACTGTAACCCTCGGGAATCTGTACTATCATTACCGGTTTGATATAAAAGTTCACATGTGTATCCAGAAGATGAGCAATCCTAAAAGCAAACATTATTTTCTAACTCCCCTTGGGTGGTAGAGCCTGGCAGAAGTAAGCTCAAGTCCCTCTTGAGCTATGACCTCATTGGCAGATGTGCTAAATAAAATATCACCAGGATGGGGGCTGGAGAGATGGCTCAGTGGTTAAGAGCACTGACTGCTCTTCCAGAGGTCCAGAGTTCAATTCCCAGCAACCACATGGTGGCCCACAAGCATCTGTAATGGAATTTGATGCCCTCTTCTGGTGTGCCTGAAGACAGTGACAGCACACTCACATATATAAAATAAATATTTAAAAAAAAAATCACCGAGAGCCATTTCTAAGGAATATGGGCTCCCAATCAGTAATTTCTGATTGGTGTGTGTTGGTATAATTGGTGTGTTTGTTTAATTTTCTTTTGTTGAGCTTTTTTTTTTTTTTCTTGAGATAAGGTCTGTAGCCTTGGCTTGACTCAGAGCACTCCTCCTATCTAAGCCTCCCAAGTCCCAAGTGCTGGGATTATGGGCATGGACCACCACACACAGTTCATGATTAGCTAGTAGAGTTGAAGCCCACTCTTAGGACAGTGATCCACATCTAGACTCTAGTATGAGAACGCTAGATGGGTTTCATCCCTTGTTGACACACTATGTACCATGAGAGGTTATCTGTCCTTACCTCTGCCCTGTGTGCCTCTGTAAAGTGAGGCTAGTCATTCTACCTACTGGGCTTATCTTCCATGATGAACAAAGTGACTTTTTTTTTCAAGTCAAGTGGCTTAAAGTAACAGGGCTTTGTTCTCTCAAAGGTCTGAGGGCTCAAAGGCCAAAACCAAGGCATGAACAGTTGCAGCTGTGTCAAATCAAGGGCCCCGCTTGGTTATATCTCTCCTGAGGGTTGTTAGGATAGATGCTTTCCTCGGGACTGCTGGTGGCCTTAACCAGGTTAACATGGCTCTCCTTTCTGCCTCTGTCCTTGAATGGCTGTCTCTTGCTCATCAATGTGTGTTCTCACCACATCAGGTTGCTAGTAAGCTTTAGAACTCATTCTGACTGTGGCCTTATCAAATGAGACATATCTCTGAAGTTCCTACTTCCTAATAAGGTCATATGCTGAGGAGACAGTGGACATGAATCTCGTAGGGGACACCACTCTGCTTTCTTGAGCACCTTATGGAAGTATTACAAGAATTGGGCCCATTCTGACGTGCCTACACAGTAGCGTATAATCTAGTAGGTTTCAATGATGTAACTGAGTTAGCATGACCACTTGCAAGGTGCTTTGCATGTCGTCAGGGGTATGAAGTGTGGCACACTAAAGAGACTGGTACTTAGAAAACTGTTGTCCTTTGCAGCCACTGAACTCTACTAAATAGCACCAATATCCTAGGGCACGTGAGGAGGCCTAACTAATTCATACTAATGTGTGCTTCGGTCCCTGCAGCTAGTTCCTTGGCAAGAGACACCTTATTCCCTTCCTGTCCAAAAGGAGGGCCAAGAAAACAAGGTCTTAAACTATGTCAAAAGAGATTTTCAGCTTCACGTTGGTTTTTTTGGGCAGCTGAGGGAAAGCCAGTGCTGTCTGCCCATTTGCATTCAGCTCTGACTCTTGTCTCTGTGAGCAGCGTTCTCACCTGTGTGGCTAGCTGCGCAGATCTGAGCTTCTCTTTCTGCCTGAATTCCCTCCATGGATATTGTCAGTTGCCATGTTTAGATACCTGTTTAAATAGAACATGAGAAGGGGCGTTGTTCAGATAGAATAATCAAGATTAGAATGAAAGAGAGAGAGTGGGCGGGAGAGGAGAGGGAGAGAGGGACAGGGACAGGGACAGGGAGAAGAAGGAAGGAAGGAAGGAAAGAAGGAAGGAAGGAAGGAAGGAAGGAAGGAAGGAAGGAAGGAAGGAAGGAAAGAGAAAGAAGGAGAAAGAGAGAGGAAGGAAGGAAGGAGCAAGCCTGTGCCCTATGTTAAGGATAACCCTGGTTATTTGAGGAGACAAGAGTTTAAATGGGATAGGAAGCCTACTATAGAGTAGTGTGGAGCTTCTTAATGTTAAGCAAATAATAATACATTGGCGTGACAGAGGATCCAGACTTAATAACTTAGTGCCATTTTTCATGTCTATGAGGCTACAGAAAACTACCTACGATCAGCAAAAATGATAGTTGGAGTGTTCAACTTGGGGTCTTTTTCCGGGCTAGCCACGTGCACTATAGCACTTTCTTAAAACACACTTGCTCATAAGGGTGAACCACTGGGAATTTTCCAGGACACTGTGTTGCTAGGATACTGTGTTGCTAGGATACCATCCTGCTAAACTCAGGATGTATGGTAGGCCACATAGATCCTTTCCAACTTACAATATTTTCGACTTATGGGTTTACCAGGCCATGGCGTCAACTTCAGGGACAGCTTTTCTACCCTGCTGCCTATACAAGGTGATTTGGAAGAAAGCAAAAGACGCAGAGACGAAGGAAAACCTATCCTCCTTTGTACATGCCAAGTTGTGGTGTGGCAGCTCAAGTGCAGTCGATGCTCGCTACATATGTGAGGCAGGATAATGTACTGAGTCGCCTTCAGATGGCTGAGAGGGAAAATGAAATGCTCCTTGAACTTAACTCTATCTGTGTCCTGAGTTATCACGTCTCTTCAGGGCTGTCTTGGTTCCTGTGTTCTGGCTTCTCCCCTCAGTAGCCATCCCCTCCAAGCTGGTTGCTCTCCTGCGACAGTGGTAAGGGTGTGACCAAGGGCTGGGAGCAGGGAAGATAACTGTTGTCCATTCCTGAGCCTCCTGATGTTCAGAGGCTGTGAATTAGCTGACTCAAGAAACTGGCATCAGTACCAGGGACTCTGGGTAGAGGAAGCAATGGAAAGGTGTGCACTGGAAGGGTTTTATTTTATATTTATCTTTTTATATGAGGTGGGGTCACACCTGCCACCGTGTACTTGTGGCGGTCAGACAACAATTGCCAGGAGTTGGTATTGAACTCACGTTGTCAGGCTTGGTTGCAAACCCACCAAACTGTCTCACCAGCCCTACTAAAGAGTGTATCATCAATATAGTTTATCTTTCTTCCATAGAAAACAAAACCCTAGCCTCCTGAGATACATATACATTACATATACACTGCATATATACATTAAATATATATTACATACATATACATTTACATTACACAAATTACACATATATATATATATATATATATATATATATATATATATGCATCATGAACGGCCCTCTTTTGGTGTCCAAAGGGCATGTTTCTGAGCTACCCACCCCCATCTATCCCAAGGTCCTTGGTACCTAATTCCCTTATATAAAAAGGTATAGTATTTGCATAGAACCTATGCATAGAATCCATATGCTCCAGATGGACTACTTACCACTAATGTCACATAAATGCTGTATGTAAGTACATTTTACATTAGAAAGTCATGATATGCCAAACCCACAACCACTATCCAGCACACATGATGCAAAATCGTATGGCACCCTGGAACAGAGGTTGATCGTATGTGTTATCTGAAGGAAGACAGTTGGTGGCCTGTACTAGTCTCATGAGCATCCATACCTCAGATAGGTCAAAACAAGAGAAATCCAGGATTAAAGGAGAGTTGTCTCAAACTGGCTGAGTGTGTTTTGCTTTAGAATCTTGGGAAGACTTTTTTTTCTTTCTTTCTTTCTTTCTTTCTTTTTTTTTTTTTTTAAGGAAAATGGGCCACGTACAGAATTGCCAGATCTTTTTTAAAACTGGAATCAGTTCAGGGGCTCTTTCCCTTGAATTCTCACACCTCCTTTTAGCCTCCTGAGCTGCAGTTTTTAGCTACCCAAGTCAGAATCCAAATGCATACATAGCTCACAGCTCCTGCCTCTGGCAGCTGAGATGGCCAGGCCAGCTGATGGCGGTCCTGTGTCGGCACAACAGCACAGCCTTTCCATGCACACACACAGATAAGCCATCAGGCTGGCACAAGGGTCAGAGGTTATTGTCCCCAGCGAGCCATCCTTGTGCAGCTGGCTCTGTCTGAACTTAGCAAAGCCCACCCTTCCCACAGTAGAAGAGCTCTTATGCACTGCAGTTTTTCCTTGAATCCCTGTGAATTGTTTGACTGATCTGAATTCTAACACACACATTCTCTCCCTTCCTTTTTCCTCCCCTCTCCCTTTCTCCTCTCCTTCCCCTCTCCCTCCTTCTCCCCTCCCCTCCCTGTCTCTTGTTATCTACCCTGTGTAAATGGCTCACATGCTTAATGCAAAATCTGATTTTATTTTATTTTATTTTAGCAATAAACTAACTAGTATCAAGTAAGTTCTATGAAAGTAGTTGTTATATAGTACTATTTAAGAATAAAGACAAGCCACAGAATAAATAAATAAGCCCATCCTTATATACCTGTACAGGCCTCTTTTTTTAAAAAAAAGTATTCTTGATTCCCAACTACATTTATGTGGACAAACAAGACAGATATGTATACCTTGGGTTGGACGTGTGTGTGTGTGTGTGTGTGTGTGTGTGTGTGTGTGTGTGTGTATGCCTGCCTTGGTGCTTATATTACTACAACAAAACACCATGACTTGGTAAAGCAAGTCGAGAAGGAAAGGGCTTATTTGGCTTACACTTCACTGGAGGAAGCTAGGGCAGGAACTCAAGCAGGGCAGGAACTGGAGCCAGGAGCTGATACAGAGGCCACGGAGAGGTGCTACTTACTGGCTTGCTTCCCCTGGCTTGCTCAGCCTGCTTTCATATAGAATCCAGGACCACCAGCCGAGGGATGGCACCACCCACAATGAGCTGGGCTCTCCCACATTGGTCACTAATTGAGAAATGCCTTACAGCCAGATCTTATGGAAGCCTTTTCTCAACTAAGGTTTCCTCCTCTCAGATAATTCTATTTTGGGTAACAAGTTGATATCATAATAGCCAGCACAGTGTGTGACAGTTAAAAGGAGAGTATTAATTCATAACTTTCACTTATCGGCAAAAAAAGCCAACTGTGGTGGTTTGATAGAATGGTCACTATAGACTCTTGCATTTAAGTGCTTGGCCATGGGAAGTGGCACTATTAAGAGGTGTAGCCTTGTTGGAGGAAATGTGTTACTGTGGGGGCGGGCTTTGAGGTCTCCTATGTTCAAGCTACTCCCAGTGAGGCACACAGTCTCCTCCTGCTGCCTGTGGATCTGGATGTAGAACTCTCAGCTCCTCCAGCACCATGTCTGCCTGCACACTGTCATGCTTGCCATCATGATGACAATGGACTGAACCTCTGAACCTGTAAGCCAGCCGTAATTAAATGTTTTCCTTTATAAGAGTTGCTGTGGTCATGGTGTCTCTTCTTAGCAATAGAACCCTAAGACATCAACCTTCTGATAGTACTATAGTGTTCTCTGAATGCCCTGGAACTTCCTGACTCTGTCACAATGTTTTATTTCTGGTATCTGTCTTGGTGTCATGGCAGAGTCTCAAGCCATGATGGCTGTAGCTGTTATTGCCTCAGAAGCTTCTTCTGTTATTCTAAAAATAAAGTTGATTATTAGTTATTTCTATACAACATATGTATGTATTGATTCAGTCACAAAACCTTTACAGGCATCTGTATGTCCCGGTTGCCGTTAGTTAAAGGGAAATAGAAAGATGGACATCACACACAGGGTCTCTTCCTTGCTTATGGAACCTCAAGAGGGCCCATGATTGGCACCTCCTTAAGGTTATAGTTTTGAAGTAAGGAGTTTTATTTATTGACAGCTACTTTTTCCAAGAAGGGATGGCCCTCTGGACAGATAGCAGCTCTGGGAACATGTTTAGTCATCCCAAAGGGGTGTCAGTGGCACCAAAGGTGGTATGCATTGGACAGTGAGCAGAGTGGGCCCCACAAAAGGGCCACTCAAATCAAAATGTTACTAGTGGTGAGACTTCTAAGAAGATGGTATCTAAGGGATATTCCCCCAGAGTGAGGCATACTGTGACATAGGGGAGGATGATGGGGTTTCTGGGGGGCAGTGGCCCCTCTTTGGGAGGTCACTTATTTACACCATAGAACGAATGGCCCTTTGGCAGGCTGGAACTTACCTTCATCTTGGCTACAGTGCAAGACTTGAATGGGTACTGCTGAAAGACCACCATCTTGGTGGCTTTCTAGGCTCACAGTTTCTAATCTGCCCCTGCTTGTTCCAGAGGGGCTTCTGGTTCTGTGTGGGAAAGGATGGGTATTTTAAAACCTATGCTTTTGTGTCATGAGTGCCCAGCACCAGGTGGAATGGATATGTTTGTTGGGAGCCCCAAGCACCTTGACCAGGCTTCACAGATGGAGAAATATTTGACAAGGGCCTTTGAAGGAGATGGTCCCTATGAGGTTAGAAGACATAGTCTTCTTAGAAGCCTTTTCCTGCATGGTTGTGTTTCAAACTGGTGGGGAGATAGTTCTGGATGAAGTTTTATGAAAACCTGCTCTGGCTTGCAATGCACCCGACTGGCTCCCTCCTGCATTTCTCAGGCCCATCTTTGCTGAGGTTTCTTTCCAGCACTATGTTGCCCTTTTTCGATGGCTGGTGGCTTCCCCAGCCTTTGTTGGCATTAGAAATGGGTAGTGTTCAGAGAGATAAATTTTCAGAGAGAGACCTGTCTGTCTCATTTTCTGCTGTGTTTAGATATTGAATGCCTCTCCTGAGAGAGTTCTGCAGGCTGTGGCCAAAACTTAGCTTGGAAACCTGTAGGAAATCCATGTCGTGGCTGCATGATTTTCATATGGAAAAAAACACGTCCTCAGCATGGGATGGAGTCCCATAGGCACCATGGTGGAAAGTTAGCCACTGGATACTTAGCAGCCCACTGAGACAGTGTGAGAATAGGAAACATGCCCCTTGCTTTGGGAAGACTGGCTGCAATGAATCCATGAATATGGAATCGGTGGCGAACTTCTGGTAGAGAGCAGCTGGGTCTTCATAATGTGATGATGAAGCAGTTTTCCCTGGAGATTGTATATTGACTTAAGGTGGTTACATTTCATGAGAAATTATCAATCTCAATGCAGAATAAGTTGGGATATCTCAAAAGGGATAAATTGGTGTGCTTGGAACTTTTTTCTATGAGTGTGTGTGAGTGTTTGCCTGTGTGTCAGTATTTGTGTATGCTTCATGTGTTTCTGGTGCTCACAGAGACCAGAAGAAGGCATTGGATCCCCTAAAACTGTTACAGATGGTTGTGAGCCACTTTGCAGGTTCTGAGAATCAAACCTGAGTCGTCTGTAGGAACAGCCAATGCTCTAAATTTCTGGGCCAAAGAGTATGCCCTATTACTCTGACTTATTAGAAAATGTTACAGTGTTTCCATATAAGACAGTCCAATGCTTTCCTCCTGTTTTACACCATTGGCTGGGTATGGCTGGGTACATGTACACGGGGCACATTAGCCAGCTTTGTCACCACAATACTTTTTCTTCTTTCTTCTTATAGTCTGATGCCAACGCAAGTTACTTAAGAGCAGCTCGGGCGGGGCACCTGGAAAAGGCCCTTGACTACATCAAAAATGGAGTGGACGTCAACATCTGTAACCAGGTCCGTTGTGGTTATTGTTACAATTTGCTATTTTTGTTAAAACTAGTAGATTCCTTAAAGCTTCCCTTAGCTATTTGGCAAGATCTTTCTCCACTTGTCAGGAGGTTGGGTTCGTTGTTAAATTTTGTCAGCCCAATGTTATCCAATTAGTCTCCATCAAAGGGATGCCATTCGGTGACCAATGGCTGATAGTAATGGACCACCCTCCCTAGTTCTCACATTTTATTTCTGGTCCACATTCCTGTGCTGCACTCACATGGGTGACTCCAGTAGGGGGCTAACTGAGGAGCGGGTGGCGGGCTGTGGACTATTGAGAACTCTGTTTTCAGTTCACTCTCCTTTCTCTTCCCATCAGAATGGATTGAATGCACTCCATCTTGCTTCCAAAGAAGGCCACGTGGAAGTGGTTTCTGAGCTGCTGCAGAGGGAAGCCAATGTCGATGCAGCCACAAAGGTCAGTGCCTCGGGCTTGGTGCCTTTGGTGACACTTGTCCAGGTCTGTAAAGGGTCAACCGTCCATATGAAGAAGAATACCATTCTCCTGAGCTGCCAGCCCTTCAGCTTCATCATCTGTAGCTTCATCATCTCTGCCTCACAGAGGCATTGAACAACAGGCTAGGAGCTCATGTGTCTTCCCTCTCGTTCCACAGAAAGGAAACACGGCCTTGCACATCGCATCTTTGGCTGGGCAAGCAGAAGTGGTCAAGGTCTTGGTTACGAACGGAGCGAATGTCAACGCACAATCTCAGGTGAGTTTACAACCGTATTGCAAAGGACTGACTGTTATTTACCAGTATGACTTCTTGACCAAGCGTTTGTTTGAGTTACAGGTCAGCTAAGGGCACGTCGCTTGCAGGCCTGTTTTATCAAGTAGTTATGAGAGTTTAAATGTATCTTCGTTTACAATTTATGTTTCGAGAGGTAGAATTCTCAACCATGGCCAACCTGTGAAAGGCCATGACTGACAGCTGTGAAACAAATAAAATGCAAAGCAAAAGAAAACAAAAACCCAGAAATTTAAAAATTCCCCACACTTTAAAATGTTTGACTATTTGTGCTGAATAAGTTCTCCTATCATCTCTCTAGACCGTCATATGAGGTCCTAGAAAAAGCGCCATAGACTACCTACTATCTTAATCTTTGTCTTTGAATCTAAAAGAAAAAAAAATAGCTTTTGTACTTTACTGGGTTTCAAACAGCAGGTACTCATCATCCACTCGTTGACATTAGCGTGGCATCATCAAAGGCTGTGTAGCAAAGCAGACATCTGGTAAGGCAGCAGAGTCCACAGAGGACTGTTGTAGACATTTTAAATTCCAATCCAGGATTTCTACTCCACATTTGACCATTTAATTCCTGGATGAAAGACACACACAGCCTTTATAGTTACAATAAAATTATTATACTTAGTTATCATGTGGATGTGTGTGTTTGCTCTCTGGTGGAGGCCAGAGGACAACCTTGGAGAGTCAGATCTCTCCTGCCACCATGTGGGTCCTGAGGCTTGAACTCTGGTCATCAGGCTTGGAGTTAATTGTCTCACTCACTCTCACAATGACTCAAAGCACACTTTATTTTTTATTTAGATTCCCAATGGCCCTTTGGTCTCCCTGTTAAATGTCCTGGGCTCATTACCTTTGGGTATCTTTGGCTGATGAATCTCTACCTGAGGCATCTGCAGACTCACGATGACTAACAGCATTAGTGTAAGAGCTTTGGTCCTAATGACCATCAATGTCAGGGAAGTCAACATACTCAGCCCACAACTGCAGGGTCCCTCCATCATTTGCTCCTCTTGTTCCTTTGTCTATGAGAAGTTTGCTTTGAACAATCATGCTTTTCCAGAAAGGAACAATATAAAATTAAAGTTTAGTGAATATACTTTCAGATATTATTAACAAGCCAATTACAAAAGAAAATGAGAAATGTGTGCTTTAAATATATAATTTTTTAAGTTAAGTTTATTTTTGTGAGGGGAGAAGCCATGTGTGAGCTAGGGCATACACGTGGGAATTAGATGACAACTGGTCAAGTCAGTTCTTCCCTCCCATTCGTGGATCCCAGGGATCCAACTTAGGTTGTCAGGATTAACAGCAAACACTTTCACCTGCTGAGCCATCTCAATGGCCTACATCATACTTTGCCCCCAAAAAACATTGCTGCAGTTTTGCCTACGGAAACACAGTGAGCAGTGAGCAGCGAGCGATGAGATAATAGGACGAGTCTTGAATCCATTTCCAATCAGAATATCTCCTTCAAATCCTGCACACATTCCTGATTATGTCCAAGGGCAGCCACAGCTATAAACCTAGCATCAGTAAGTGGGAAAGCTGTGGTCGAGATGAATGAAGCCTAAATCCGTTTTAATTTCAATTTGTACACGTTCCACACTGATGATGCCGTAGGAGAAAGAATGGAGCCTGTGAAGTCCTTCTCCTCGCAGCTGTGCCCGGGGATCCCCGTCACACACACACACACACACACACACACACACTCACATTCACACTCCTCCATCTGGAAACCTGACCTTGTGTGCCTCCTGAGCCATGCTGTGGCTAGAAGGAACAGGGAGGTGACCTTGCTTCAGAGCAACTCTTAAGCAGGAACTTTACATAGACTAAAAGTCAGCAATGGCCTGAAAGACGACGCTGCTCAATGGGCAAAGCGTTTACTAAGCATGCATAGAGCCCCGTGTTCAATCCCAGCATCACATTAACTGTGCGTGGCGGTTCATGGTTCTGATCCCGGCATTTGGGAAGTAGAGGCAGAAGGATCAGAAGTTCAGGGTCCTCTGTGTTGATATACCAAGTGCAAAGCCAGCCTGGGCTACATAAAACTCTGTCTTAAAAATAAATAAAATGTTTCTTTAAGTGGAAATTTTATTCATGCGCTAACAAACAAAACATGGAAATGTTCACACTCAAGAAAGATAGACTGGTATGCAGGAGCATGCCTGAAATCTCAGCACATGGGAGGCCGAGGTAGAAGGATCCTGAGTTCTAGATTGGGGAAGGAAAGAGAGATGGGGAGGGAGAGGAGGGGGGGGGGAAGGTGATAGGTTTCTATGTGGAAAGTCACCTACAAACTCTTTCTTCTTCAGATATCATAAAGGTACCTCCTTGCTGAGGCTGAAGCCTTCAGTTCAACCCCAGGCCCCTCATGGTGGAGAGAGAGAACTTGACTCTTACACATTGTCCCTCAGCCTTCCCATGCAAACATGCACGTGTAAGCACATACATGCGTGCACACACATACACACACTAATAATACTACAAATATAAACATTTCCTTATAATCTTTAAAAAGAAATAGTTGAGAATCCCTTCCCCTCCTTGAATCTTTAGTTAGTTAGTTAGTTAGTTAGTTAGTTAGTTAGTTAGCTAGTTACATCCCAAACACTGTCCTCCCTCTCCTCTCCTTGAACCTTAGTAACAATGACACAGGCCAGCATTGCAACCCTGTTCTTGTGCATTTGAACATTATAATTAAAGCCTAGGGTTTTTTTTGTTTTGGTTTTTTTTTACTTTATTTTGGTTGTGAGCTGAGCTTTTCCTGACTGGGTCATCTCTCCAGCCCTACATTTATTTTTGTTGTTGTTGTTTGGGAGTTTTGTTTGTTTTCTTTAAATGAGTTTTGGTCATTGCCTTCATCTCATGTCTTAACAATTGTCAAATTCTTCCTTAAAAAGGCTTTACATTCCCATAACCTCTGTGCTATACCTTAGGGGAAAAGAATTAGACCAGGGAGATGGCTCAGCAGGGAAAGAGTCAGAATTCTCAGCACCCACATAAAAGCCAGACAGGAATGAGAACCCACCTGGAGTCCCAGCACACTGGAGGGGTGGCATCAAATCACCAGAGCAAGCTGGTTAGCTAGACTAGCCTACACACACACACACAGACATACACACACACACATGCACACGCACGCGCTCACGAGCACACACATGCATACATGCACACATGCAATACACCATTGGCTAACTGAATTGTAATTATAAAGAACTCATTTCTTTTTAACCTCTTAGTGTTTTGCACTGAATACAACAGTAATACATGGTGTTTACCATTTAAGACAAACTGCTCAGGTAAAAATTACTGACTTCCCATTTCTCTCTCATCCTTGACTGCATCCAAAGGCAGAGCTGACTGGTTATACAGGCAGGGTCTGTTTATGGCAGTATTTTAGTTATGGAGATATTTTGAATGAACAAGTTCCTTTACTTGTTTTAACAAAGGACAAAATACCTCAAGTCAAATGTGATCTTTTGGGTACCCTTGAGGGTTTACCCCACATCCTGATGACCCCTGTGTTAGAAGAACCAGATTCTCATAGCCAGACTCTGACTTTTGACCTTTAATCTGACTTTCACAGAACTTGGTGTCACACAGGCTCCAGTGAAATACTTTACTGTGTAGGAGTTGGCCATGATGAAGGGCCATCCTTCAGGCATGAGATAGTTTTGTGGAGTTAGTTTGTTTGTTGTTTTTTGAGTGTGATGGAACATGCCCCCACACTCCTCCGCAAAGTCCTTAGTCTGCAGATTTGCCTGCATGTGTAATAACCCCACTGTAGACAATGAGAGCGGAAGGTATGGGAGATAATAGATAAAATCAGATTTTAAATAGCACACTGTGTCTTAAGCTGCCCTTCCCTGGGGGACTTCAATCTACTGTTGCCACAGAGAGGAAAATGTAAACTGAGCTCCAACGTGTTCCTGTCTTAACTGGCTCTAGTTTGATGGTTTCCTACTTTTTAAGCAAATCTGAAAATGGAGAAGAAACATCTTTCTCAAATCTGGCCATCCCCTGGGTCCAACTGCCTTCTCACCAACAACCACTGATAGTTTACATGCTGCCCCATGGTGGTACCATGAGTCATGGGTGGTGCCTTAGGCCTCAGGGCTAGTTTAATGGCAAGATTTTTTTTAGTCAGTCTCTTCAAAAGATACTTGTAGATTCTTTATTGATAGATAATATGTATATTAGATCATTGGAATTACTTGGATTAAAAGAGCAAAAGAAATTTCCGAAGAGTTTATTGGCTTTGGATTTGGAGACCTTTGAGAACAGAAGGCTAAGGAGGAGAGGGAAAGTTCTGGGAAGTTGATCATTGGAGTAGAGGGCAGGAGAACCTAGCCAGAGCCAAAGAATCAAAGAGCCAAGACAACATCCCTTGAGGTTGCTGGTGGGGACTGGGGAGAACACAGTACAGGAGAGAAAACTAAAAGGCAAACAAAGATAGCTCATCTACATGTCTACAACATCATCAGCGAGAAGCAGACCCATCCGTCTCAGCGTCCAGCCAAGACAGGTCCTAGCTGCTCAGCCCTATATAACCATAAATCAGAATGAAATTAGAAAGAGCCAAAGGGACGCCCTCCAATGGCCTGCTTCCTCTCACCAGACCCTGTTAGGTTCTTTCTAGGCTCTGCCCAACAGTTGCCTGGCAACAGCCAGCTAGGCAGGCTTGCTATAAAACACAACAGACCCTACCCCGACATTCTCCACCACCTCCCAAGAGTGCCATCAAATACAGATCTGTAATGGATTCACCCACGGATTGCATTACAGATCTCATGATCCAATGTCTTCCCAAGGCCCTCGGAATATTTAAATAGGAATCAAGTCTTCAACCATAATCCCCGAGGGCGGGGGGGGGGGGGAGGGGATGGCATTTGGTTTTGAAACTGGAACATTCTTGTAAGGGAAGGAAGCACAAAAACATTTCATCAGCCCAGATAACATAAAGAGAGTAAGACCCTTCAGGGCTGCATACTGTGTGATCTCATTCATATGAAATGTCTGAAATAAACAAAGCCACAGACACAGGACAGAGATGGGAGGTTGCCAAGGTTATAGAGAAAGGCAGATGTCGAAAATTGGTACCAACAGGTGCATGATGAGGGATTAGTGGGGCAGCATTTCACCGTGGTTCTTGCCCAGCAAGGCTCTCATCCCACTTCTGTGAGCACTGAGCTGTATATTTTATGAGTTTTATGGAGTGACAGTTCAGTGTCAATAAACACATAGTTTTAGGAATCAAAAATATGTGGACAGGAACAGGAATGTCACTTTTGGAAAAGACCAGTTTCTCTGGTCTTAGTGCTAGAAAGGCAAGAAGCTCTGTCTTAGGGTTTTGCTGGTATGATCAGACACCATGACCGATGCAGGACATTTAATTAGGGCTGGCTTACAGATTCAGAGGTTCAGTCCATTATCATCAAGGTGGGAGCAGGGCAGCATCCAGACAGGCATGGTGCAGGAGGAGATGAGAGTTCTACATCTTCATCTGAAGGCTGCTGGCAGAATCCAAGCAGCTAGGATGAGGGTCTTATAGCCCATACCCACAGTGACACACCCACTCCAATAAAGCCATACCCCCTAATAGTGCCACTCCCTGGGCCATGCATGTACAAACCATCACAAGCCCTAAGCCAAAGGGGGAGCCAGGCACAGTGGGATAACACACCTGTGACCTCAGCACCCGGGAGGGAAAGGATTGGAAGTTTAAGGCTAGCCTCAGCTATGTAGTAGATTCTAGGCCAACCTAGGGTACATGAGACCTTGCCTCCAAAGAAAAGGAAAGGGGAAGTAGTTGTGGGGAACAGTTGCACCCTGCCATGTATTTTGCATGAGAGTCTTTCTTTGGTTTGTGAAATAACATCTGTCATATGTTTGAAGTAATTTAAAGTTAAAATAATTTCCTTCCCAAGCTGGAACTCTCTGAAGTGCCTCCTTTTAAATGAAAACAGTACATCTTTCTTTGCAATCGATGATTGATGCTTGAACTGCTGAATCCATTTTCCTCTGTATCCTTGCGGCAGCTAGTAAGACATTTCACTCACGGTAGTACCTCCAACACAGTTGACGACAGATATACAAGTAGGCTTGTTCACCTATGGTGCATAAATTGCTAGAAGTTTCTTTAAGACTATTGACTGTGAATACTAACCCTACCTTTGTGTGACTAGCAGTCTAATTGTGATTATGATCGTGAATTACATACACTTAAATAATGACCGTGGTACGGGCTGCCGTGCTCGATTCTCTAATGACTCTTAAGTGTTTGCAATGAAGGATTATCGACGTCATTTTGTGTGAGCACCGCTCGAGAACATGTATGCTTGGTGCCAGCTCAGCAGAGCAGCTCACAGGACTCTTATTTTTTTCTTTTGCAGAATGGCTTCACACCATTGTATATGGCAGCCCAGGAGAACCACCTGGAAGTCGTCAGGTTTCTTCTGGACAATGGCGCCAGCCAAAGCCTGGCCACAGAGGTGAGGCACTGTCTATTCTTCCGTAGTTGAGCCCATGTATTCAAAAGGCTTTTTGTAAGCCCAGAGCTAAGAATGTTCTTACCGTTGTTGTTGGGTGTTTAACGTGTTGACTTTTTTTATGAGATGCCCTAGAAACTCTAATCTTTGAAAGTTCTCTCATTGTACAGATATTCTTTATCTACACAAGTTCCTGGTCTACCGTATAATTAAACTATCATTTTAATTCTTAACATATTTTATTAATAATAATTTTTGCTTCTTAATAATCTTGCCTCCAAGGCAACCATTGTTTTAATGAATAATAACCATAAATGTGGGTTTTTTCCAGACTAGTGTTAGGCTAATTACAATAATTGAATATATATATATGTATATAAATGAAATTAATTTTGCTTAATCCATACTTCCAAATAAGACTATTACACACATTTAACTACCCATTAACAGTGATATTTGTTGAGGGGACTATCTTCTACTTTATTGAATAGAAAAATCACTTTAAAAATGAAAATGATGTAAGTATCTGGAGCTGTATTAGGAAATGTAGATTTTTAATCTAACAGTGGGCACTGTCATCACTGATCAAACATATCACTTGAAATCTGTTGCTAATAGTAATAGTAAAGAACTGATACTTGCATATTCTTCACTTTTAATTCAACAATGAACTCTAGTCAATAGTCAGTTAGCTCACCACAAAGCCACCACTCCAGCCAGGAGGCTGGTGTGGCTTCTAAGTGGCACAGGAAAGAAGGAACGGTATGGGAGACTGGGTGTTTCTCAGCCCAGCCAATGAAGGAAGAGACAGTTCATACAGACAATGACCAATGGGACATGAACTCTTATCAGGTGAAGAAGATCGGGTCTTTGGGCCTGGAGTTTCAATGGGAAAAGGTGGTGGAGAGGAAACCAGAGCTACCCTACAACATTGTTGCAACTGATAAGCAGGTGCAGCGAAGGTGCAACACAGGTGCAGAGCAGGTGCTGAGCACCTGGTGGTCTCCAAAAGTTAACAATTGTGTCATTTGTGGAAAGACTTCTTGTTGTGTTTTATAAAAAAAAAAAGAAAAAGAAAAAGAAGTCAGGGATATGTTTGGTGGAGGTGTTACATGGGAAAAAGGGATGCCTTCCGGGCCCATGCTGAGGCATCCCTTTCCTCCTGAGGTACCAACCAGAAGATAGTATAGTATAGAGTTTATTTAGGGCATGAGTAGGGGAGTTGTGGGGATAGTAGAGACAGAGAAAGAATAAAAGAGAGAGAGACAGAGACAGAGACACAGAAAGAGACAGAGATGGAGACAGAGACAAAAAGAGAGACAGGCAGAGGGAGAGGTAGAGACCAGCTATGAACATGTGGAGGGATGGGGGGGGGAATGGGGAGAGAAAGGACAGGAGGAAGAGAGAAAGGGAGTAAGAAGAGCAAGAGAGTGAGGAGTGGGCTAGTGAGTCAGGCACACCTGGCTGTTGCCAGGTAACTGTGGGGCGGAGCCGAGAAGAAATGCCAACACTTTCTGTTACAGATAAAGACTCTAAGAATAGTATGCAGGACTGTTCGTGTAACTCATACTAACGGTTTCTAAACACTGAAGGAAGCCTAAGGATGCACCGATGGAACACTCATCAGTGAATGTCAGTATGCCCGTCTGACGGTCTGCTACCCAGCATTATTGAAAATGAGCACGACTATGTGTACAGATGGAGCACTCATCAGTAAATGTCAGTATGCCCGTCTGACGGTGTGCTACCCAGCATTATTGAAAATGAGCACGACTATGTGTACACATGGAGCAATGTGTCCACGGCGGGCGCATTCTTATCCCCACCTCAAACCTCACTCTGCACCCTTCCCTTCTGCCTGGGACTTCATCATGAGAATCTATTCTTAGATCTAGTTAAGAACTGGTTACTTTGAGCTGGAGAGATGGTTGTGTGGTTAACATCACTGCCTGCTCTTTCAGATGACCCAGGTAGTGTTCCCAGCACCCACAAAGTGACTCAGGATCACCTATAACTCCAGTTTCAGGGAAATTTGATGCTGACTTTTGTGGACACTGCATGCACCTGGTCCATAATACAGGTGCGAACAGAGCAGGCAATAAACCTAAAATAAAAATAAATATATATTTAAAAATAATAATAAAGAGGTAGTAAGTGTTATCTTTTAGGAATTTAACTTTGTCTTAGTTTGTTTTTCTTTCTTCTTTCTGTGATTAAAGACCATGGCCAAAAGCAATGTAAGGGGAACAGGGTATAAACAGGGTATATTTCACCTCACACATGTAGTCTATAATGGAGGAAAGTCAGGGCAGGAACCTGGAGGCAGGAGCTGACTCAGAGGCCATAGAGGAAAGCTGATAGCTGGCTTTCTCCCCAGGGCTTGCTCAGACTATTTTCTTACACGGCCCAGGACCACTAGCCCAGGACCACCAGCCCAGGACAATACCATCCTCCTCCCACATCAATCATTAATCGAGAAGATGCTCGCACAGACTTGTCGATCGGCCAATCTGACGAAGGCACTGCTCAATTGAGGCTTCTCTTCTCAGATGACGTTTGCTTGTGTCAACTTGACAAAAAAACAAAACAAAACAAAACAAAACACCTAACCAACACAAATTTTATCTTATTGTTTGTTAGAGGCTTTTTTGTTTGTTTGTTTTGTTTTTTATGTCATGGTAGGGCTCATTAAGATTAAATTGATGAGAATAGTTACCAAAAAGCAAACACTAGAATTTCCATATCTTGTATGAAACACGATTTCATGGTTAAGAATGTCCCAAAGTAGAGGTCCTGTCTCCGTGGCAAGCAAGCCTGTCCTGTACAGAAGGGCTGAACAAATGGAACATGAAGCAACCGGAAAGGCACGTGTGTGCCGTGACACCTAGTTAAACTGACTGTGAGCACACATTCGGAGGCTGCGTTCAGTCAGTGGCTTTATCCACCTTTGGACAAACAGCTGACTACTTTCTAAGGCTCTTTCCTGCTATCCCATTTTTTAGTTTTTAATGGAACAGGCAGTAGAGCAGAGACCCCTATCTTTTAATACAAGTCACATCAGTGTCTTTACGTGGGTTGCCCTCACAGTCTGTCTAGATAAGATCTGATTGGCCACAGACAGCTGATCCTTCAGGTGAATAGTTTCCTCCTATTCTTTTAGTGTTAGCGACCCAGAGAAAATCCATATGAGTAAACACTGAGTAAACTCTTTTGTTCATAAGCCATTCAAGATGCAATGTTGCTTTCCGATTAGCTATCCTTATTAGCATCCCTTAGACACAGCTCCATGTAGGGAAGGCAGCTGAAGGATAGGTTAAATAGCAGATTTTTAAACAGGATTTTAAAATGACTAAGGGTCAGACCGAATTTCTTTTTCTCATCTCTCTTCTTGGTGATGCTCAGGGCTGAACTCCATGCCAAACGCCCGCTCTGCTGCTGAGCCACGGCTCAAGGGTTTGAGGTGGCTGTGCTGAGGAAGTGTTCTTCTCATTTCTACGCTCTGCATATGTCATCTTTTGCAGTTGTTGCTCCAGTTTGTGTTTCGCCATTCGGAAGCATGAGGTTAAATGTGGTTGTCTCATCACAAGCAATCATTAAACCCTTGGTTAGCATCACTCCCACCACAAGACATTGATGCTGTGGTGACGGTGATGATGTGGCCTGTACCCACTGGGGCCAAGCTCTACTTTCAAGAAGTTTGGCCACGTTTCCTTTCTGACTTGACTTCTCTCGAGAAGTCAAGCAAAACCAGAGCTGCAAAGTTTAGCAATTAACACCTCAAATCAGGTGGGGGGTGAGGGAGGGTCGCTGGGTCCTTAATTGGCTTATGCTAGAATTGCACGATCTTTTTGGTACTAATAGGATTATCTGCTGTGCGGTTTTTCTAGTGCAAATTCCTTCCTGATGCCTGAGCTCTGTGGCTTGCAGTTTGGACCAGTGAAGACAGAGCTCTTGGTTAAGGCTCAAAGCAAACCTACTCTTACCTTGCTTCAAGGTTTTCAGCAGGGTGCAGAGATGACTCTTCATACAGATATTCTTTTATCACATGCATCCTCAAAACAAATGCATGGCGTTTCTGGATGGAGCAGGCAGCAGTGCCTGGTGTGCGCTGGACCTCAAGTTTAACTCACCTGTACTGTTTCAATCACAAAGTACAAAGAAAAGAAAAACTCCATACATGAGTACACTGGGATGTTTATGAAAATGACTCTTGAATAGATCCTCGTGTATATAATAAATAATCTTATATACATTAACATAAACACATTAATATATAATCATATATTAAAAGATTAAGAAGTAGTCTTTTTTTTTAATTATATTATGCTGTAGTCTACACTCCATGTGCATAGGGATGAAGCTGTGATTTCATCTTGCTGTTATCTGGGTTCTGTCCTGCTTGCTGTCTCACTAAAAATTATAGAAGTACCCTTCTATAATCTCAGGAAGGGAGAGAGCAAGTAGGAATTCCTGCACCCACCCTCGGTTAGTGGTGAAACTCGTGGATAGGATCCACACAGGAAGAAACTGCACGGAAATGTCCCTGACAGTCCTTGTCTGATATTATGCAATCCTTGAATGTGAATGTGGCACTGTGTATTCAGTCCAGCAAGGATGGAGGCTTTTATAAATTTCCCAGCAAAGGTTTGAATGATAAATGTCTTCATTAGCATTCAGGTACCTAGTTCCCTCTTCTGCCTCACTGATGCTCGACTGACATACCTGCACCAGAGGACTACAGAAAGAACCATGATCACAGTAAAAATGATGAGAAAACATGCCCATCTGTTCACCAATAAAAATCACCTTGAGCGTTCCTTTGGGTCTGTAGAAATGAAGCCATGGTAGAAGTACCATGTGAGATGTTGTTGGGGTGCTTCCTCCTGTGTTGTTTCTCTCTCTGCTCAGCAACACTACCCCAGGCAACAGCTAACAAAGCTCTGTGGAATCTATACCTGTCTCTTCTTTGTCAAGTCCCAGGGAACTTCGGAGCATAAAAACACAATGCACAGAATATGCATGTACATCCAGATAGATTCTGGAATTACATTTCACTGAACTCCCAGAAGCACAGGCACCCTTCGTTCAGCAGTGGGGAACACTAGGCATTACTGGGCAAAGAGTCCACATGTCATACAGAAGGAAGGCTTATGGCATGGCATGTGGGGATCTGGCACACGGCGTGGTGACTATTGCAGCATGTTGTGTAGACCAGAATTGCTGGAAGAGTACATGTCTAATGTTCTCACTAGAAGAGTATTAGGCATTTGAGGTGATGTGGATGCGTAGTACCTTAATTTCATAATTCCATTGTATTCATAAGTCACAACATCATATCGTCCCTATAAATGCACACAGTTGAGATAACAAACTATTGAAGTTGGGTACTATGTGATTGCTGAGTAATTCCCCTCACTGCTTAGAGAGGCCAAGAGCTTCTCACATAGACCTTTCTTAGTATGGTGACAGCTGCACTCTCCTCCAGACATAGGCTAGGTCATAATGAGTCCTCACCCCATCTTTAAAGTATCGACAAGGAAGTTCACAACTTATTTAAAATCTGAACTTGACAATACTGTTTCGTAAGATTGCTTTATGTATATTGGCATTTGGATATCAATTCTATTTACATAGCACCGTTACATATTTTTAATTTTTTTCCAACTAGTGTGTAATTAATTAAGAGCCTTGGAAAGGAAAAAAGTTCATAAACAGAAATTTCTTTTTTTTTAAAATTGAATATATGTGTATGTGTACACACACACACACGTTATTATAGACGTAACTAAGTAATGGGTATGTGCTTATGTGCTTTTAAATCTGCTAAACCCCAAACAAAAACTGGTCCTTGACCATCCCTGATTTGATAACAGAATCCTAAGAAAGTACCCACCTTGGCTGATCCTGACACAACCTTCTGTTTGTAGGACGGCTTCACACCATTGGCCGTGGCTCTGCAACAAGGTCATGACCAAGTCGTGTCCCTCCTGCTCGAGAACGACACGAAGGGAAAAGTGCGCCTCCCAGCCCTCCACATCGCAGCCCGGAAAGACGACACCAAGGCAGCAGCTCTGCTCCTGCAGAATGACACAAACGCGGACGTGGAGTCAAAGGTAGGGCCAGATCGATCGTGTCAGCCTTTTGCATCCTTGGCTTAAATCACGCGGGCAACCTTTGGGAACACCGGGTCTCCCTCCTGGCAAGCTTGTGTCAAAAGAAATAGAAGATCACTGAAAGGGATGAGAACATGTTTGCCGTGCCAGCCCACGCTGTCACCCCGTGCCTCAGCCTGAGAAGCCAGAGAACGCTGTCCATGCTGTGGTATCTTATGCATGCCAAAAGGGAGGCAACTTCCAAAGAAAAGGATTTCCACGCTTCCACGGTTTCTTCCCTTCCGGTTTCATGAAGGGATGTATTGAACAGGGCAGGTCAAACATGAGAGCCACGCTATAACGTTCTAGTGACCGTGGATGATGACCACTATGGTGATAGGCAGCGCAGCCAGGGTGCATGCGCTGTGGGAAGCTTGCCTGGGGGAAAGAGCCACAGCCGAAGACTCCCGTAGTCTTGCTTGGAAGTCCATAGGGGGAAAATGGGGCGACGGACTAAGTCTCTGTGTAGCCGTTCTTTGTGGAGTCTAGCTTTCTTCCTGCACCCGACCCCCTTCCATCTTAGCTTCCATCTTCATCCCGTAGCTGCCATGAGCTTCCTGCCGTCCACGTCACCGAGTGAACTAACCGTTCATTTTTTCCTCCTCTTTGCCTCCCAATGTGTTAACCTAGATGGTGGTGAATAGAGCAACTGAGGTATATTTATGTATCTGTCTCTGTTTTTTTTGGTTTTGTTTTTGTTTTTTTGTTGTTTTGTTTTTGTTTTTGTATAATCGGGATCTGCTTCATCGCTTTCCATCTCCTAGGTTTGCTGCCTCATCCCGCCCACCCCTGCCCCTCCTTCTTTGCCTTGCCTTCTGTAGGCTAGAATCCTGCTTCACCCATCCCCTGGCCCTGAAGGAGCATGTGCGAGAGCAGACAGCAGGTGAATGGCCAGGGCTTTCTGCAGCTGAACTCGGCATTGGGAAGGAAGATTTAGGAATCCTCGAAATACCTTATGAGTATTGTTACAGAGACGAAGGCCTCTGACACTTCTGATGCTTATCGGCTGTACCTAAAGCTGCAGACACCCCTGTCGCTCCACTCCTCCGGGACTCAGTCTTTAGGGTTCTGCATGACACCTTACCCTCCGTGGTGTCAGCAACAGGAGAGTTTCTCAGAACGGTGCAACCTGACCCACCTTCCATTGAGAGGCAGAGATGGCTAGCATGGCTAAGAAGCTTGCTAACAAACCAGACACCCATCACCTCTTTTAGGTTTCGATTTGGCAGGGGGGATGGGGAAAATGAATTGCTGCATGTTTGACTTTTTATTTATTTATCTTTAAGGACGTAAAATGACCATGGCAGAAAAGCATCCCTAAAACTGTGTGCCTGAGCAGGCAGGCGCTAACAAAACGGATGAGCATCTCTGTTGTCTGTAGAACATGATCTTCTTTGATATAAACATCATACCTTGACGGTTTAATACCTCTAGAGGCCAACCCCCAAATTGCTTTAGTTCTTAAGACTGGCATTTACTGTTGGCTCACCTGAATTGTCCTGTAAGCTAATTGAATTTATTTTCAAGAGTCTCCATGGCCAGTTCTTTTACTTGCCTAACACAGCAGTTGTAATGGAGCCACACAGCTGTGAACTCTAAGGGTTTTTGAACTGTTGGCTTCCGCACAGTTCTGCTAGTGGATCCCTTGAATTCATCAGTCTCCATCCCTGGGTTTTTCCTGGCTTTCCCTCTGCCTGTGAGCGTGGGCTTCCTTAGAAACCCTACACACCATTGACCCTGGCCAAAGCCTAGCACACACTGGAATGTGGACCCCCAGCATATTTTGCTCCCTCGTGTTTATTTGAGCACAGGAAGAGCTGGAAGGAACCAACCGACCATTTGTCCTGTTTTCTTCACAGAGTGGCTTCACCCCGCTCCACATAGCTGCCCACTATGGGAACATCAATGTGGCCACGTTGCTGTTAAACCGAGCGGCTGCTGTGGACTTCACCGCACGGGTGAGTACATGCGTGGCAAAGCATCCCACTTTCAAGGAATCTCAGATGGCTTTGATAGGTAGTATGACCTTCCGGTCATTGAGAAATCAGGCTTGTTACCCTACCTGGCATACCTCTTGTTATTATATAGGGATGCTTGTTTCCTAAAAAGGGAAGGTAAACACAGATTGGGAGTGTATGTCAATAGGATGGATCACAGATAATAAACTCTTATAGAGAAAATACATGTAAGTGATTGCCATTCCCACAGCAGGGAACTACATGCACTTGTCCATGTGAGCTATTGTAGAAGTGCTAGAAGTTATTCGGTTGCGTGGATATGGGAGGAGCCCCAACACACTCCATTCCTGGCCCTGTCTGAGAAGCAATTGGCAGTTGACGGTGACTAGAGGAAGGAGAGTCACTTTTCCCAGGGATTTGTGACCATGAACGGTTATCTGTGTTCCAGTGGATGACCCTGGACCTCTCTGCAAGGTGGCACTGATTTGATTCAATGTGATATTTTGGGGGTGGGCAGGGTTAAGTTGGTGGAGGGACGTGTTAGAGAGGGTAATCAGAGGGTGGTTACGATCATAACCCATTGTATATATGTATGAAATTTGCTGTGGGGCTTAAGTTTGCTACTTGTAAGATGAATAAAGGATATAGACCTAATAAAGTGATATTGATTCACTATCGACTAATAAAGTGATATGAATTCACTATCCCATCATAGAAAGTTAGGGACAGACCACCACCACATGGCACCCCCACATCTGAACACCACGACATCTGAACACCATGACACCTAAGGCATTATCTTTGAGGCAAGCTCATCTTCTAGAAAGATGGGTTGAGGTGAGGTGGCGTGTAAGGCCAGTATGAGCTGTGTAGCAGGAAAAGTAAAATCACCTTTGAAATCATTGGTACGTGGGCAGGACTAGGCCAAGCATTTTATCTCCAGAAGAAAAGCTGAGTTCATCCCTATTTAACAGGCAAGGTGGGCTTAGCCCTGATCTTGGGGCCGGTGGTTAAGAGGAAGCAGGATTTCAGACTCAAAGAATGAAGTCACTCCCTTATCTGACAGAAGGCAGTTGCTCAGTCTTCGTACGGTTCATTAGTTCTAGAGAAAAATTAGCAAGTTCTCAGGTGGCACCAATAGATCTCCACTGTGGCCATCCATGCATTGAAAGGCATTGTTGGTTTGAGTGACTAGAGAGAATTGCTTCTCACTTGGAATTCCGCTACCCCCTCCATTTGACTCCGAGTTCACCTTTGACTCCCAGAAGGGCGCTTCAGAGCGCTTCCATTAGCCTGCATTAGCACTAAAGTTCAGATTTGGCCTTCTGGGTTTGTCTGTATAATTCACAGCATAGACAAAACTTAAGGTCTTGTATTACTCAGGGTTTCTATTCCTTCACAAACATCACGACCAAAAAGCAAGTTGGGGAGGAAAGGGTTTGTTCAGTTTATACTTTCCACATTGCTGCTCATCACCAAGGAAGTCAGGACTGGAACTCAAGCAGGTCAGGATGCAGAGGCCATGGAGGGATGTTCCTTACTGGCTTGCTTCCCCTGGCTTGCTCAGCCTGCTCTCTTATAGAACCCAAGACTACCAGCCCAGGGATGACACCACCCACAATGGGCCCTCCTACCCTTGATCGCTTATTGAGAAAATGCCTTACAGCTGGATCTCATGGAGGCATTTCCTCAAGGGAGGCTCCTTTCTTTGTGATAACTCCGGCTTGAGTCAAGTTAACACACAAACTCAGCCAGTACAGGTCTTTTAATCAGAACATTTGGGAAGTCCATGTCTGGATGTCTTTGAAGCTGGCCTCTGCCTTCAGTGAGAAAGTTCTGTTGCTGCTGAGGGTAAGATTAGATTTGAGAGGATGCTTAAGCAAATGAAGAGGGAATTACAGTATTGTCACAAACCTTTAGGCTACTCAAGTGTGCCCATTTCCCTCCCAGTGGTGACTGTGCTCATTATGAGCGATGATCCTTTATTGATTGAAGATCGATGGAAACCTCAGACCTGCATGTTAACCTCACATGCATCACTGTTCAGTGATGCAAAACAAGATACCAACTTGGGTTGGTATAAAATATACCACACTTGCTGCTTTTTGATGGATCTGAAAGCCATCCTCCCTAGCCTGTCCCGATTGATGAGGGCTCTCGACACTGTGTGGCGAAGGCTGAAGTGCAGTTGGGTTATATATTAGGCCTTGCACTCTTGCTGACTCCCAACAGCCTCTGCTTCTCTTTGTTGGCTGTGATGGCTGGCTGGCTTTAGGGTGTCAGAGGAGACTCTTTAGAAGGAGCTTGCCCATCTTACGTTCTAAATTCCTAGTAATCCCATCACTAGGAATCTGTCTGCTGCACTAAGGTAGTAGAGGTCTCTCCCTACTTATACTCAAAGGCAGATTCGGTCATGGTTTCCCTCTGGAAAGAAGCAAGGTGAACTTTGCAATTAGGGTCACATTCAAGCTGCTCAGAGCAATGAAGGGTAGCCGATCAATTTTATGTGCTAAGAACCAGCTGCAAATTATAACCACAAATCACAGTCTGAGAACCAGGTGTGGATGGTGGTGTAGGAGGAGATATTTAGGGTAAAATACCAAACAGCAGAAGCAGTCTTTGTCTTTAGGGAGGGAGGTGTGGGGTTCTGTGTGCTTACCGTGACTGGATATGAAGAAGGACTGAACTGTTGCAGATTGAGGTTTGTGGCCGGTAGCAGTGCTATAGGCTGGTGGCAGTGCTATAAGGACACAGAGAGGGGATATTAACTAGTCAAAAGCCAGATGCATAGGAGCCAGGATAGCACCTGCAGGTGTAGGTGTTTCTGAAACCGACGAGGGACAGACACAAACCAGTATGACCAAGGGGAGGCAAATGGACTGACATCCCATGAGAGATTCTGACAACTGGAGGGGCTCCATATCTCCCAGACTTGCACCCTAACAGTTTAAATCTTCGAATTGCAACTTTGCCCTGCATTTATAAACTGCCTCAGCTGACACCTTCAGTGTGTCTCCTTGTATCATCTAAGCAGCTAACCCACACCATCCCTGGGTCCCCTATAGAACTGCTAAACGCTGCATTGCAGTGTGAGCTTTCTGCAGCCTGAACTGAGACAGCTCTGACAGCTCTGACACCGTCTGAACTGATGCCCAACCCTTGTTCTCATTGCAAATCCTCCCTCTCTCGGGGATGAGACTATAACTCAGACACCTCAGAGGGCCTGCTGATTGTCATTCTGGGAAGGACCACTTACAGGCTGGGGTGAGGAAAGGCCAAATCACATTGAGTGGATGTTTGTCAAGTCCCTCCTGCTGACTGAAGGAGATTCACTTGTGCTCCTGCTTAGTTGTTTCCTAGTCTGACCCCTGGAAGGGTTAGAGGTTCATTCTAGAAGATTCCAGGTGGCTTACAGATTAAAACAGACAGAGTAGGTCTAGAAGGATGGAGTAGAAAAAGCAAGCGTTTGTTGCCAAGTGGCTGTGAGGAACTGGGGAATGAAGTAATATAACAAATGTAGACTTCAAACCTTTGAATATATGTACACATGTATATATGGAATATGGATATAGAAATGCATAAACACTTCTACTTTGGGCTGGAGAGATGGCTCAGAGGTTAAGAGCACTGACTGCTCTTCCAAAGGTCTTGAGTTCAATTCCCAGCAACCACCTGGTGGCTCACAACCATCCGTAATGAGATCTGACGCCCTCTTCTGGAGTGTCTGAAGACAGCTACAGTGTACTTACATATAATACATAAATCTTTTTTGTTTGTTTGTTTGTTTGTTTTTGTTTTTTGAGACAGGGTTTCCCTGTGTAGCTCTGGCTGTGCTGGAACACGCTTTGTAGACCAGGCTCAGAAATCCGCCTGCCTCTGCCTCCTGAGTGCTGGGATTAAAGGTGTGCGCCACCACTGCCCGGCTACATAAATAAATCTAAAACAAAACAAAACAAAACAAAACCACACTTCTACTTTACACATTTTATTAATTAATGCTTTGACAATTTCATGCCTATATACATACCTATGCATACATATAACACATCATAATATTGCCAGCAAACATCAGTGTCCAAGGATCTCTGCGACACTCTGAATTGGAGTCCTGGCTGTAAATACCAGCCCTGGTATAGCTGGCTCCTGTGATCTATCGTTACTTTGAGAACCCTTGGAACCCAAGCAAGAAGCAAGAGCTGTTTACTCCGTACCTAGACTGTCCGAGCCATTCCTGAGTGTGGCTAACTTTAACTGAACCGGAATTTAAAATGGATATCCTTTGGGCTGAGCGTGGCAACACACTAACTGGGCAGATTTCTACAAGTTTGAGGCCACTGTGATCTGCACAAGCAGTTCCAGGCCAATCAGGGCTAGATAGTAGGACCCATAACATTTCATGTCCTACCTTTCGAGAATGTTTCAGGCACTCACCATTTGCCTGTGGCAAGCAGCTTGTGTAGCACACACCACTGATATCTAACACTTTGGAACTGTCAGAGATTAGCTCAATTTTGTTCTCACCCCCTGCCCCACATCCCAGGCCTGCCTTCCCTATGGTGGCACAGTGACCTTTGAATGTCACCTGCCTCTCAGGGAAAGTGTTTGCTCCCTGCCCAGTAGGTTTCCACTCTTCACTATTCTTGGAGCATCCTGTTAGCCCTGCTTTATGCCTGTCACACATCCTGTCTGGCATCTACATTGTGCAACATCTACAGTGCTGTACTTTCAAGACCACTGATATCTGTAGCTTCTTTCTGCTTCCCAGACATCTCTCCACACCAGCCTCCGTGCGGTTGACTTTAACATGAGCTTCATCCTCTGAGCCTTCCAGGGCAGACCTCAGTAGGGACTGTGAATGTGATCCTTATAGCTATGGCTCTTTGAAGATTAAAAAGCCATGTATTTCAGAAAACCATTCCTCACTGTTCTGAAAACAAGAAGGCAGGGTGTTTGTGTGGCCAGAGAGCCCTTTGTCTCCCTGCCATGACCAGGCACCCTTGGCATACCAGCATACCAATGGAGTCACCAAAAGGCTCTGTGGCATTCCATTCAACTGGAGGGCTGTCCCTAAGTGTGAACAACATTAAGAAGCCTCCCTGTCTCCTTCCCTTTCTCTCAGGTAGAACTTATGGTCACAGTGCTTTAAAAGCTATAATTAATTAAGCATGTAATAAATTCCTGCTTCCATGTTAGCCTCTTATACTTAATATCTCAATTATATGTGAGGACTGAAATGCAATAAGATACACTAACAGCCCCCTCCCATACCCTGCTCTACATACAAGAGATTTTTAATTCCTCAAGGTCAAATCTGTATCTTCTTGCACACTGTGGAGTCTACAGGGTTGAGAACTCAGCACCTGGCCCTGGGAGAGACTGAGTGTAAGTTTACAAAGTTCAAAGGGGAATAACAACATCGCTTCTGGGATTCTCTGCCTATTATATAGAGTGGATCTTGTTCTTAAGCCTGATTCTTTCCCAGTTCACCAAACTCTGATTGTTTTGGTCTGAAATGTGTTTAGACTTACAAGCTGCTCCCCACCCAAGATCAGCTATACTGGGTAAGGAGGGATGCCAGGAGAGTCCGTGGAATTCCCCAAGCCATTCACCAAACCCAAGTGGTGAATGTCAGGTGCTAAAGGATGGAGTGCTTTTAGCATCATTCAACTCACATGTGTAGATGGCCTTGTTAAGGACAGCCAAGCCATGGGGGTTCGGGGTGTTAGCATCAGGACCTCAGACTCGGAATGTGAGAGCACACTCTAAGCAACTTCCAGAGGGTGTGTAGAGGAACATCAGCATGCCCCAGTTAAGAATATGGCTGGGGCTGGCGAGATGGCTCAGTGGCTAAGAGTACTGACTGTTTCTCCAAAGGTCCCGAGTTCAATTCCCAGCAACCACATGTTATCTCACAACCATCTAAAATGGGATCTGATGCCCTCTTCTGTCATGCAGGCATACATGCAAATAGAGCACTTATATAAATATATACATCCATCCATACATCCTTTTTTTTTTTAAGAGTATGGCTGAATCCCTATTGACTATTTTACTGGTTCAGAATTAATGAGTCCAGACTTTGGTTTCTGAAACTGAATCTTTACATGCACAGGTTTAAAATGCATCTCCCTCAAATTGCAGTTCCTTTGTAAATCAAATAAAAGGAATTAAAAAGACACCAATAGCTTCTATTTATTTGCATTTTATCCTTATAGACATAGCTGCTCTGGAAATCAGTTTATCTCCCAATGTAGGGTCTACCAAATCAAAGGCTTAAAAAAAAATTTAAAATAAAGGTGAGGATGTGAGTATGTTGGTAAAAGGATATGAGTTATAGAAACATGGCCACCCTACATAGTCCCTGCATCCAACATACTCTTGTTGCCATGGTCACAGTAGCATTTCTATCTTGGACGTGACAAAATAAGTGAGTCTTTACAAGGTGGGTAGAGGAATCTACCCTTGTGTAGATTGCTCTTACAACTTGCAGGCCATGTCGATGTTTTTCTAAATTCTACCCTCTTGGAGAGTCTCCTGTGTGCTTTCTTTGAAGAAATATATGTGCCTTAGACCCACTCTTACACAGGAGCCACACTGCTCTCTTTCCACATGGTGTGGGACTCAATTGTTCCTCACCCAAAGAGGTGAGTGTCCTAGTAGCACACAATATGTAACAGAGAAAGGGAACACATGGGACCTGGGCAGATGGCCTTGCTTCACATGGCACTGGTCATGAACACGGTCTGGGGTGGATCCCTCCATCACCTGGCCTTTTTGACTCTTGGGGCCAGGGTTCACTAAGGATTCCAGGCTGCCCTCAAACTTGTGATTCTCCTGCCTCAGCTTCCCAAGAGGTTGACCAGTGGCATGTACCACTTCCTCCAGTCTGACCTGCAAGTTTTTGGGTTTTGGTTTATTTTGTTTTATTTTGAGACAGAGTGTCACTCTGTACTTTTGGCTGGCCAAGATCTCACAGAGATCTGCCTATATCTGTCTCACAAGTGCTGGGGTTAAAGGTGCCCATCACCGTACCTTTCTATTCCAGCTTTCCTAAAGAACTAGTAGGGAGCTGACTGTCAAATGCAGGCCCTTCCTCACTGCCCAGCCATCCTGTCTGACTTTCATGACAAGTAGATCATATTGAAGGCACATTGCTAGATTCCCACAAGGCCTTGCAGTTCACCCCTCTACTCTCTTGTAAGTGACAGCACTGTCGTACACACAGTGGGTTCACTAAGAGGTCATAATACATGGTCATGCTCTGGCACCTGAAGAAGACTATCCATGTCCATCTCACTTGAGATGCGCGGCCAACCATTAGGAGCTCCTGATGCCTTTGTGGTGGTGGCTGTCACTGTCACCAGAGGTCACTCACTCACTCTAAAACAGACTTCCCTCAAGAGCATGGCACATGTCCAATAAATAGATTGTAGCATTGTGGCAGGTCTCTGGAGCACTTCCAATAATCAGAAATGTCACGTCCAGAATGTCCTGCAGGACAGTGTGCTGTGGTTTAGGTCAGCAGTGCAAAGTCAGCCTTTAAGAAGTATTTAAGGGATGAGGAGAGATGGCACTGCAGTTCAGAGCACTTGCTGCTCTTGCAGAGGACTGGACTTTGGTTCCCCATGCCCATGTGAGACAGCTCGCAACTGAGACACCAGGGGATAGGATATCCCCTTCTGGCTTCCTTGGCACCCACAAACACACAGACACATACATGATAAAGATAAAATAAATCTTAATAGAAAAAGAAGTTAGTCACATGGTATAGCCTGGAGAAGGAAGAACTCCAATAATGAACAACAACAACAACAAAAAAGTGACGGAAACTGGAAGGCTCCTGTCCCTCTCCCATTTCCCCTGGACTTCAGTCCATGTACGGAGAGCATTTTTTTTGGTGACCTAAATAAATCTTATTTTGAAATCCTGCAAATCAAAATTCTATTAAGGCCGGAGTCAGCAGAGCTTAGCTTTCCTCATTTGCACAAAAAAAAAAAAAAAAAAAAAAAAAAACTTTCCCTTTCCACCAGTTAGCTCCAGAAGCTGCACTGGGCTGCCATGACCTGGGCTGACCTCCCACGGAATATCCCAGTACATTCCCCATACTGCCTGTCCAAAGATGTCACTTTTGGGTTATTCAGCTGCACCCTCATCCTGGACTCCTCCTCTGGTGACTTGAGGATTGTTGAAGAGCAGAGGAGCCCATAAAGAGAAGTAGTTAGCACTTTGCACACCCCAGAGTTGAGGGGAAAGTGCCTCTAGGCATGTGCATGGTCCTCTGAAGCAAGAGAGTCTGGGAAGACACGTTCAGAGAGGAGACCTGTGTGGATTAACATAGGTGGAAAACCTGTCAAGGTGACACTTCACTAGAAACACAATTATTGGAGTCGGTCCAAATATGAGAGCTCTGAGGTGGAGCACACGCTAGTATGAGCACAAAAGAAGTATTAAACACGAAAAGGAGAAAAACAACAGAGGCTGCATCTCAGATCCAAGTGTGGCTGAGTCTGCAGAGGAATGATTGGGCCAATCAGGGCGGTGACAGCCAGGCTGAGGGCACATAGACAGGAGTTATTGATGGTGCACATGGAGGAGCTAAGATAGAAGTGTTCCTTGTATGTTGTGGGGTGTGTGGAAGTGAAGCCAGGCTTGGTTGGGAGCACGTGCACTTGCTATCCCTGGTCATGTGTGGAAGAGGACTGTGGGTGAGACATTGCCGATGGTGGTTTCTGTGCTCCCCACAGTCCTCCCAGAACCTGTCAAGGGATAAGGGGGCATCATTTTCCTTGGAAGACTTTGTAATTGATAGAGAACACTTTTGTCCATGATTAGCATATATTATACATAATGGCGGGCTTCATTATGGCATTTCCCTACTTATATATAATATACTTTGATCTTTTGCACCCTAGAGGCATTTCTGGTTTTCCGCAAGGCTTAGCATGCAATGAGAGTAGCACAGCCTCTGTGCATAAGGAAGGTCTGCTTTAAATCCCACATGCAGTCGTCCAGTGTCCATAACACAGCTGCCCAAACATACTGAATCAAGCATCTATGTATAGTCATGTGAGAGAGCAGGACCACATCCCGGGAAAAAGGGAAGCGGAGAAAGTCTAGACCAGCGCTTCTCAACCTGTGTGTCTCGGCCATCAGAAAACACATATTGCCAATGGTCTTAGAAACCCCAACCATCAATTTATTTCCTCTGCTGCTCCGTAACTGTAACTTTGCTACTCAGGTGGTGTTTCAGTTGTGAACTGCTGCTCTAGAAGTTGGTACTCACCATGGCATTACTCCTTTAGAGACACCAAACATACATATACACACATACACACATGCATACATATACATAAATATACATACATAAATGCACACATGCACATACACACATATACACATGTGCCCCTGACAGCATCTCTTAGTTCTTACTATAAGAACTTTGAAAAGAAGAAACTCATGCAGAATTCCAGCCGACCTAGACTCCCACCTTGTTGAACTCACAGGACCCCACTTGCACATAGAGCTCTATGTAAGCCCTTGAGTATAACAATGATTTCCATTTTAGACCAGGGAGCTAGAAAGTAACTGCCTGTGCATGACTCTGGAGTCATTTAGGATAAGAAACAGTGACGTGGGGACTAGGGAGAGAGCTTAGCCAGCCTCTGCCAGCATGAGGACATGAGCTGGGATCCCAGAGCTCACATAAAAAGCCAGGCATGGCAACACTTAGCTACAGCCCCGGCGCTGGAGGAGATGATGGAGGAATGGGAGGATCACAGGAGCTCAATAGCCAACTAGCCAGCCTAGCTGAGTCGGGGAGTTCTGCCTTCAGGGAGAGACACCAGCTCAAAAGTAAATTGGAGAGCAATTGAGAAAGATACACATATACACACACATACACATGCACACATGCACATATGTACATAAGCACATACACATATGCACACATACGCACATATGCACTCGTGTACATATACACACATACACATACGTACACATATGCATACATACACATATGCACATACACACATTTATACACATGCACACACACATACACACATGCACATATATACACACATATACATACATACACATATCCACATACACATATTTACACACATACACACATATGTACATACACACACCACAAAAGAAGCTCTGTGTGTGTGTGTCTGTGTGTGTGTGTATGTGTGCACACGTGTGCGCATGTACGTATATAATCAACATAAGGTTACAATGAAGTTGGAAGATTCTGATAACAAAGGCCCATGTGTGCCTACCTATAAACTTCATGCAGGCTACAGGCCAGAGAAATCTGATGTCTGGCAGTTTGTTCTCTGGGAATATCCAGGTACAGGATGAATTAAATCCATCCTTTATTTTTTAATAATCATGCTTTGGATATTTGCAATGAACTTCCCATAGCTAGAAATCTAGTGACCTCATAACAAAGACACAGAACACACATTCTTGGCAAGGCTTACAAGGCAAGCCTTTCACTACGAGGAACGAGTCTAGAGGTTGAAAACAGATTTCCCAATAGTTCATTAGTGAGGGCCTCTTGCTGACTCTCGAAGTCTGCAGTGGGCACTTGGCCAGCCACGTTTTTAACAAGCATGTCCCATGATTCTTTTGATCAGACAAGATTAGAAACTATTTGCCAAGGTCAGGCTGGGAGAGTCTTTGTCTACAAGTTACCCAAAGTTGCATTATAGAAGTCTTTTTAAATAATCTTTAAAAAAAAAAAAACGGCATTGTCTCTTAATCATTCTCTTAATGTTTACAGCACTTTAATAACAATCTGGGTTTACATTGCATCTTAAAGCTTACAAAGGACATGTGTATGTAGCATTTCCTTCGAACCCCACAAGAACAGAGGAAGTTCCATATTTTGACAGAGGGAAATATTGAAGTCACCAAGGAACTAACTGATGGTCCCAGGTCTCACCTGGAATAAAGTTGCAGAGCAGGGATCTGAACTCGGGCTTTTTCTCCAGCCTCGTGGATTCAGTTCTGAACCATCCAAGCTAGAGCATCCACGGAGCTGGAGGAGTGTGAGGTCAGGGCACAGTGGGCTGGAAAGCCGAGGACTGGGCTCTGGCTCTTGGCAGAACATATCTGCTCCTTAGGACAAAGGCTTTGCGCCCATGCAGAGGCTTCCTTCTCTAGCCCTGATGAGCCTCAAAGGCACCATTTCCATTCCTTCATGTGTCTGAAACTTTAGCAAGTGCCTTGTTTATCTGGAGACAAAATGGAGGCCAATTAACCAAGAACGGGGGGGGGGGGGGGGAGATACATTTCCAAAGAGCAGGGATCCCGAAAATCTGTAAAAGTTCATTTACTTTCTAGGGGGAATAGAAGGGAAAAAAAATCTCACCTGGAAACAAGCTCTGGATGTATCAATGTTGACTGAGTGGTAAGGAAGACTTACCATTCCAGTGGCCCTCCATGTTTTGGCTTTGTGGTTTGGGTGGTAGAATGTTAGGAAACTGGTTGGAGTGATTTATTGAAACCACTCTATTTATGAGAAGCATCACTAAAAGTCTAGAATCTCCAGAAACCTCACTGAACCCAAATTTTGAAATGACACTCTTCAATATACAGGAAGGAAATTGATTTTGTGGTTTTGACACTTTTTCAAATTTAATTATTTTATTTTACATGTATGAGTGTTTTGTTGCCAATTGTCTGGGCACTACTTGTGTGCCTGGTGTCTGTGGAAACTAGCAAAGAGAGAGTCAGATCCTCTGGAACTGGAGCTACAAACAGTTTTGAGCTGCTGTGGGGGAACTGGGAATCAAACCTGAGTCCTCTGAAAGAGTGGCCATTGTTCTTAACTACTCAGCTGTCTCCCCAGCACCCAATTTACTATTTCATTCTTCAGTGCTTGCCAGACCTCATTTCCCCACACCCCCACCCCCTGAGTTAAAAGCATTCATTTCTCTTTTTGTTAGTTTCATTTGAGAATTCCATGCATAGTAAAATGTATTTTGACTGTATCTACCCCATCCCCTACAACTTCCCCAGAACCTTCCCTCACACCCCCCCTCCCAACTGCGATTTCACATCCTTGTTTGTTGTTTGATTGTTTGTTTGTTGTCACACCTCACTGAGTTCTGTTACAGCTGCCAGTGTATGCATGGGCATGGGGTCATCCACTGAAACACGGGCACACTATGGGTCCACACTCCTGAAGAACACTGTCTCTCTCTTAGCACCTGTTAACTGCCAGCAGCTCTTAGCTAGACCTATGAATTCCTGAGCCCTTCTCCCCGGATTGCTCATCTTTTGTGGAATAACTGAAACGCACTTTGAAAGATATATTTTAAAAGTGTAGAGTTGGGTACCATGGGTGGCAACTGTAATCCTAGTACCTGGAAGGCCGAGACAGGAGAATCACCATGAGCTCCTGGCCAGCCTAGTCTACAGAATGTGAAAGCCTTCTTCACGCTTACTTCAGCGGTTCTCAACCTCTGGGTCGTGACCCCTTTGTTGGTCGACTGACCTTTTCATAGGGGTAGTATATCAGATATTCTGAATATCAGATATTTACATTTACAATTCATAACCATCGCAACATTACAGTTATGAAGTAGCAACGAAAATAATTTTATGGTTGGGGGTCACCACAACATGAGGAACTGTTATTAAAGTGTCACAGCCTTAAGAAGGATTAGAACCACTGCTCTAAAATAAGAGTAACAAAGAATTGATATGGTGTATTGAATGCCTATTAGGATAGCAACCTAGATAAGACAAGAGCAAGCAAGAGTTTGGAGACCAGGGAACTCTTACATACATGATAGGAAAGTAAAACCATCTGGCCCCCATGAAAGAGTTGAGTGTTTGTTTGCTTAACAGAATTATTGTAAGGGGGCTGGAGAGATGGCTCAGCAGTTAAGAGCACTGGCTGCTTTTGCAGAGGTCCTGAGTTCAATTCCCAGCAACCGCATGGTGGCTCACAACCATCTCTGATGGGATCTGATGCCCTCTTTTGACACACAGGTGTACATGCAGATAGAGCACTCATATACATTAAATAAACCTTTTTTAAAAAGAGAGAGAAAGCAAAAATTATTGTAGGCACCATCAATTCCACTTTTGGGTACACGCCCAGCCCAACCCCACAAAAAGAAAGCATTGTAGAGGGAGATTGTTCACCTGGCTTGCTAGCAGCATTGTTCAGGAAAAGCTAGAAGCTAAAGACCCCATTGTCCAGGGGCAGGTGAATGGATCAGCAGGAGGTGATACACATTTAGACTATCACCACCTCAGGAAAAGTAAGAGAAGCATACTGCACTCCAGATGCCACCAAAGGACCTCTGCTCGGGTGCAATGAGCCATCACAGTAAATGCAAAAGCTGAGTGATCACATCCATGAAATGTCCTGGACAGACAGACAGACACCAAGACAGAAGCAAAATGAAGACTTGACAGATGTCCTCTTAGGTACAGTTCCACGTTTCAAGGTGCAGAGAATTCTGGAGAGAGGTTGTGCCACGGTGCGAGTCACAGAAGGCTTACTTCATTCTGCCCGTAGTGGCTAAAACAAAACAAAGCAAAATGTTAACATATATGTAATTTACCACTATTAGTATATTGAAAGCCACCCCATTATGCTAGCTACACAGAAGTCCAGCGGGCTCTGAAGCCAGAGGGATGGGGGTTGGGGGGTCTCAGAGCTAAGATGGTATACTTATTCCTTCTCTTAGCAGTAACCCTTCCCATACATAATTTCTTCACGCAGTCATCAGCCCTCCTTCATTTAATTTAAATCCGATGTAAATTCTGCATTGTCGCAGCAAGGTAGGGAATCGGCCTGCCCTTGCTCTAGGGAAAAGCAGAAATGACCTTGCTTGGAGATGGTTTAAAGTGAACTTGTGTTTTTAATGGGAACACAGAAGGGAGAAATAACTAGGCAATCCTCAACAGAGGGAACTGTTTATTCCAGATCTCTGGCATTAACAGCCACGGGTAGGAAGGACCCCACCCCTTCCTACTGAGGAATAGCACGTGCATTGTTAGTTACCATGTGTGCTTCCAGTATGGTGTCTGTCCCTCCCCAGCCTGATGTCCCGGGTTTCTCGGCTGTGCTGCCCATAACAGCACAGTCTTGCTGTGGCCCTAAACATTCTCTTCTGATACCCCCTGTATTCATCTTGAGAGCTGCCTCTTCTGGAACCTTCTGATTTCACCAGGTGACTTCATGCCTGCATTACCTGAAGTTTCTCTATTCAAAATAATTCTTTCATAATAGCCTCAAGTGGAGCAATGATCTCACATGCTTTGGTCACTGTCTCTATAGGAATGAAGAGTGTCCTGCCTGGCGCTTGAATGCTTCTTAACTACCAGGCTCCATTCCTTTTTATTTCTTTTATTGCATTTAATTGTGTGCACGTGTGCACATGTATGTACTCTGTGTGTGTGTGTGTGTCTGTGTGTGTGTGTGTCTGTGTGTCTGTGTGTGTGTGTGTGTGTACTTGCGTGCGCACTCATGCATGCACTTGAACACATTCGGGCATGAACCCATGCATGCTTCAGGCACATGTGGAGGGCAGAGGACAAGCTGCATGCATTCATGCTCTGCACTCCCACCCCACCCGCCATCATGTGGGTCCCAGGGATCGAACTCAAGACATCAGGGTTTGGCAGCAACCGCCTTTCCTCATTGACCCATCTGACTGTCCCCCTGCCTAGCTCCATGTCTAATCTCTGCACCTTCTAGGCAGGCCTCTTGGCGTTCAGTGTTAGCAGCCTGATTTTATAGGTAAGAAATATGTGATGCCAAGAAACACAACTAGCTTGTCTTGAATTGTGCACATAGTGTTGGGCAAGCTCTAGAACTGAGCGTGGGTGACAGTCCAGCAACCCCAATCCACTACTGTTGTGGCCTTCTTCTAGATTCTCCATACTTCCCTAAGATTGGAGGGTTGCTGCAGGTAATTTCTCACCAACACAGCACTAGCCTAGTGAAGGAAGTAGCAACCTGGAGTCAGGAAAACTGTGGCAAATTACTTTTGAGTCTTGGAGATCATTCGTAAAATATGGATAAGCTTAATATCTCTCTTTCTAGGACCATCTTGTATTAAATGAGATTTTAAAAAGGAACATTTTTTGCTTTTCCTTCCTCACTTTTCATGTGACTCTTCTGGCCTGGAACTCACTCTATACAGACCAGCCTATTCTTGAGCTTGTGGGACCTGTGTTCCTCTGCCTCTCAGATGCTAGAATTTAAGGTGTATTCTGTCACAGTTGTATCTCTTGCCAGCCCTGTGATGGAGGTAGGGGAGGTATTTGTCTGTCACGTGGATGCACATATAAAATTACAGGATATAGCTCATTCCCTCCAGCATCCAGCAAGACAGCACATGTAGGAGCTTGAGTACCAGGTCTGTTCTCACACTCAGTGAGTTGTGCGTCTATGTGGATGTGTAAGGAGTGCCTGTAAAGTTACAGCCGGCATAGGGTTTCTTCTCATTGTTAGCAGTCTTCTTTCTTTTTCTAAGCCAGTTTTAGAGTTGAAAATACATAGCACAGATTTTTGTAGGGGCCTGGGGTGGGAGTAATCATTGTCATATAAACAGTGGCCTGTGCTAAGATGACTCAGAGGGAAAGCTGCCTTCGGTGGAGGCCCAGCAACCTGAGGTTTGACCCCTGGAATTTACAAAAAAGGTGGAAGAAAAAAACCAACTCCACCCGTGCACCACAGTACACAGGCCCCCATGTGCACATATCTTCAATACACAAGAGCAAATAAAGTAATGGATTGGGGAAAAAAACAATGGCCCAGTGGTTAAGAGCATTGCTGCTCATCCGGAGGACCCAAGTTCAGTTCCCAGCTCCAGCTGTCTGTAGTTTCTGCTCCTCTCCAGGAGTTTCGATACCTCTGACCTCTAGGACAGCACCTTGGTTCACATGAGCACACCCACACACAGATATGGACACACACGTGTGTGTAATGAAAATAAAGCAAAGTCTTTTCTGTTTTGAAAAAGAAAACAAAATAATAATCGTCATTGTAAAATCTCCTAGGAAATGATCCAGTACGCTTGCACAAAGCCCAGGAGACAATCACCGTATTCCGGTGATTGCTGCTCCCCCTCATGAGAAGTGGGAGGCAAAATGGGCCCTACGAAGTTAGGGTCTTAACCACAGTTTTGTAGTTTGATGTCTTTAAGGGGTGAAGCTGCTGATGCAAAGGTCCGTGTGAAAGTCCAGGTGGAAGGTGATTGAGGAAAGGGCCAGGAAGCCCCGTGTAAGAGCAATGAGAGACCTTCCCAATATGGAAACAGTCATGATCTGTGTTTTGTTAGGCATTTGGCCAGATAACGGACCCAGAAGTTTGAAATAATTAAGCTTGCTTATCCTGTAAATTTGTTTTCTCAATATTCTAAATAGTTATCCATGTCCTGTTAGTATCCTCTGTAAATATTTATACAGCCAATTCTCTTCGTTGTATATAAAGCATATATGTGTGTATGAGTTTGACTTTGTGTGTGTGTGCGCGTGTATGCGTGTATAGCCATCATATGTAAAAATGATTGAGAAGTAAATGACAGGGAAAGGAAGCTGTTGGGTAGGCTTATTAATGCTTTACTTTTCAGGTAGAGTAGTAATTATATTCAATAACATTATATAGAAAAGTTAAATAAGGTACTGTTTGTATGGGTGATGAAATTGTGGCTTTTAAGGAAGCCCAAAGGGTTTGGTAAAATGGGAAGGATGATACCTGGGAATTGGGAGCTATAGATCTTGGCCAGATCCAAGTTCTGTAAATGGCTTAACCACCCTGAGTTTTTTTTTTTTCTCTCCTTGCCATTAGACCGAATAAATTCTGATGTCCTTATCTGTTAAACCACATTGTCAAATGCTAATGTATTCTGTAACATTTTGAATGTATCGAGAAAAAAAAATCCTTTGGTAAAAGAGAAAAAAAACACATTCCATTAATATGCTAATTCATTCTAAAGCAAAATTTGCTTTAGTTTGTTCAAAACTCCTATCAGGCCAGCTTTGCCAGCCACTACTGTGAACCGGCACTTGGGAGACAGGTAGGAAGGTGAAGAGTTCAAGGTCACCTTCAGTTACGTGGTAAAAATGCTATCTCAAAGACAAATCACATCAGATTAAAGACTCTAGCTAGCTTGAAGTTATTTTTTTCTGTGTCTTAATCTAAATTTCTCATCACAAATAACACAGACCTTCTGCCGCAGTGAAGGGCAGGGGATTTCAAAGCTCAGATGCAAGGGTTGTTGCTGAGCAGGTAAAGCTGACACATGCCTGTCACAGTCGTGCACACAGACCACCGGTGTGAGCTGAGACCCAGACAGTGTTGGCGCGATGCAGGTCTGGTTGTACTGAAAAGTACCCACTTTCCCACTGTGCCCTGTGCCAATGTCCAGGGCTGTTATTTTTAGAAAAGATGAGGGTACATAAGATGTCTACAACCCTCCCATGAATGACAAATGAGTTGTTGGCCTGACGTGTGTGTGTATGTGTGTGTGTGTGTGTGTGTGTGTGTGTGTGTAGCCCTTTTAAAAGGCGTGTATGTGCAAATACAAATGTTGAGGGACTTCTTCTGCTCTTCTATGTCTTATATATTATGTAGTCATGTCACTTACTTCCAAGGGAATGTGTCTCTCGGTGTCCTTTCTAACGTCCCCTCACCTTACATAGGACACGACAGTCCTGTGACAGGAGAGCTCTAAGGCCTCCCTGGGACTCCCTGAGTTTGTGGTGTACATTCTCCTGTACACCATGAAACCCACAGTCATTCTAGTTGTTTCTACTTCATGTGGTGACCAATTTCTTATATTTCTCTTCATTCTTGTCGTCTCCAGAGGCCTCTCCGTTCTTCATGTAGGTCTCATTTTCTGCACAGTAGCCACACTCTTACCGTCTTGGGAATATCCGTATCTGTTCCCCTCTTTGAGGTCTGTTAGTAGTAAGTGGTCTCTTTTGCTTTCTGGAGACTCACAGTTTATTTCCATCTCCAAAAATCCGACTGTGTTCTGCATATGATTTGTTGACAGGGTGTTCAGCTGGTGACCTGTCTGCCCCTAGAGCTTGTGTGGTGTTGTTTCTTATATTGCTTTGGGTCCATTCTTCACCCATTCCTTGCATCTGACTCTTATCTTCTGATGCCATTCCTGGTATTTCTTTCTCTTTATATCTTACTGTGAAAATTTTATTAACTGGCATATCTTTTAACATTCCTGATTCTTTGCCTTGCTCTAAAGATGTCTACTTATGAGACTAATCAAAAGAATTTTTCATTTCTGAGATTATATATTTTTTATTTATTCTATATATTATATAGCATATACTACATACTATATATATTCTATATAATATATTGCCCAGTTATAGTATATATGGTATATATTATATTATATATTTTATAAATAGTATCTATTTTCCACATCATATTAGTATATAGTACATATATTTAATATATAAAACATATCATAATATATGTAGTATATATAATATGGTATATAAAATATATACTATATATAAAATATAATATAATATATAGAGCATATATAATATAATAATATAATATAGAATATAGATAATATACATATAATAAATATACTACACATAGTATCATATGACATACTGTATATACTACCAAGTATTTCATTAGACTCTCTTGAGAACTCCATCTCTTGGCTGAAATTCCACCAGACTCTTTTAATTATTTCTTAAAGCTCTACACAAAGTATATCTGTTTTCATTTGCTCCCCTCCACCCCCTCCCATGTATCCTCTCCTCTCTTCTCAGTCCTCACTTCTTCTTTATTTTTCATGTGCCACAACCATTTCAATTTTTTGCATCCATTAAGGTCTCCTGCACCCCTTGAGGATCCCCTACCTGTGTTGTGATCTCCATGTACATCCGCATACACGCACACACTTTTAAACTTTGGCTCTGAGCACAGGAAAACATGAGGTATTTGTCTCCCTGCGTCTGTCTGTCTTTTGGTTAACACGCTCTGAGCACAGGAAAACATGAGGTATTTGTCTCCCTGAGTCTGTCTGTCTTTTGGTTAGCAGGTCGAACTCATTGTCGTGAAATTGGAATGATTGTATTTTTCTTTACTGCTGTATAAAATTCCATTGAGGGGTTGAGGATGTGGCCTACTGAGCAGAAGTGCCACGTTCAGTTCCTCAGGCCCCACACAAAAGCCAAACGCAGAAACTTATGAATCTCTCATCCAAGTGTAGCCCCACTACAGGGAGGTGGGAGAGAGAAACAGGAGAGGCCTCAGAAGTTCACAGGTAGCCTGTGAGCTCACGCAGTGGGGGTTGTGGGGAGAACAAGGCAGAAAGGATAGGAACAACACATGGGCATGCACGCACACACACATATGTGCGTACACTCTAGAATCCACAAAGATGAACAAGCACATACAACACAGACAGGAAAATGCCATTGCATACAGGCACTTCATTTTCTGTAGCTATGCATCTGTTGATGAGCGCCTAGCAGACTCTACAATGAGGATTTTGTGAGTGCAACTACCTGCAGGACACACAAGTGTCTTGTACTGTGTTGACTTCAGTCCTCTGTTCTGAATCCCGACAGGGCACCGGGACCATTTGGTAGTTCTAGTTTCCGATTTTTGAGAAACCTCCAAACCAATTTCCGTAATTGGTAGGCAAGCTTACACTTGCTCCAGCTAGTATATAAGGGTTCCTCTTTCCTCACATCGCGCCAGCATGCCCTGCCATTCATTTAACAAAGATGGCCATTCTGAACGGGATGAGATAGAGTCTTAAAGCCGTTTGAGTTTTCCCTGCTAAGAATGTTGAACACTGAGCTGGAGAGATGACACAGAGGTTAAGAGTGTATGTGAGAGCCAGCATCTGGTCATCAGGGATGGACTCAGCTGAGATTTCACGTTACCTAGTCTTCAGATTCAGATGGAGACTTTGCCTAGACTCAAAACCACCCCACTTGCAGTCAGTCCTCTCACCTATCTCTGCCTCCCTCCCAATCTCTCTCTCTCTCTCTCTCTCTCTCTCTCTCTCTCTCTCTCTCTCTCTCTCTCTCTCTCTCTCTCTCCTCCAGCAGTCCAGCACAATTCTCTTATGCTGTTGGCTGCTGCTGCTTGTCACTCTGAGCTGGGCTCTGCCTGGATCAGGGGCAGGGGTCCTCCGTGCTAGCTCAGGCTTTAGTAAGGAGTATATCTGGCCTCGAGGCTTATACATTTGGGGGCCTTTACACCACGGCATCCAAACCCTCCCTTCTATCTGCAGTTGTGGAATTGAAGGCTCTTCATGCCAGCCTGAATCCCAGCAAGCTCGTACCAACCGACACAATCCCAGTAGGAAACACGGGCTCTGAGAAACAAAGCTCTCAGTCTCTTGACATCATCCGCCTTTTTCAATGTGCTGCTGTCAGCTTCACAATAGAAACACAGTTCTGGCCCTGTTCGAGGGGAAGGCAGGAGACCTTCTCCTTAACTAAAGAATCAATATGCAAATACCCATCAATTCCTCCACAGGACCGCTTTCTGTCTTGATTTGCTCCCAGTTCTCAGGACTAGCTCTTATGGGAGGTAAGAATGACAAGGGACCCGATGCCTGTCAGTTTGAAGGTCACTTGACACTTGAGATGCAGAGTCTTTAGACAGAGGTATTCTGATCCCAGAATACCAGTGTAAGAGGGTCTGCAGGTCCAGAGTTGTGATCCCAACCCTACCACCAGCGAACGTTCTTAATTGGCAAATTACAGAACAGCTCTATGTCTCATGTTAGCAGATGGAGTTATTTTTGAACCATCCATTGGATTGTTGCAAGGATAAAAACCAAGCCTTAGATCTGCAAGCTGTATTTGTATGTGCACGCATGCACATGTGCTCATTCATTGCATGTCCATATATGTGTACATGCAATGTATATGCATACTGTGCATATCAAGGCCAGAGGTCAACCTCAAGTGCCATCCCACAGAAACTGTTCACCTTATTTGTTTGCGGCAGTCTCCCACTGAGACCTAGGAATAGCAAATTAGGCTAGTGTGATGGTTTATACATGCTTGGCCCAGGGAGTTACACTATTAGGAGGTGTGGTCTTGTTGGAGTGGGTGTTGCCTTAGTTGGAGTAGGTGTGTTATTGTGGGAGGGGGCTTAAAACCCTCATCCTAGCTGCCCAGAAGTCAGTCTTCCACTAGCAGCCTTCAGATGAAGATGTAGAACTCTCAGCTCTGCCTGCACCATGCCTGCCTGGATGCTGTCATGTGTCCCCTCATGATGATAATGGACTGAACCTCTGAGCCTGTAAGCCAGCTCCAATTAAATGCTGTCATTATAAAACTTGCCTTGGTCATGGTGTCTGTGCACAGCGGTAAAACCCTAAGACAACTAGCCCATCTGGCCAGCAAGTCCAGAGGTCTGTCTGCCTCTGCCTCCCAGTGCCGGGATTATACATATGTGGCAGTGCCCCCAGTTTACATAGCAAGCACTTTACCACCTGAGCTGTCTCCTCAGTTCCTTTTATAATACTTTCTAAGGGCTTTAGAAATATAGAGGCTTCCTCTAAAGGAAGTCCAAGGCGTTAGGCTTCAAGCCCCCATTGGCTATGTAACTCAGCTTTGTGGGAGAGAACAGACTACAGATGAAAGCAGAGGAAGAAGATACTGGAGGTCTTCACCCTGCCAATCAATCGGCCTGTGTGACAAGGGTTAATAAAGGCTTCAACCCTGGGAAATCCCTCTCCTTAAGGAACAATAATAGCACAGGGAAGCAGTCGCCTTAGTCCTGGGCTCACTGAGCTCAGTTCAACTGCTTCCTGGGTTGCTCCCTAGCTCAGTGCTCCCCCTACTGGCTAAGTACTAGATTTGCTCACATAGTGCTGCTGGTTGGACTCAGAGCAGACAGATCAAAGGAACCTCAAGTCAACCCAGGGCATGCTAGTCTCCCACTGTCGTCAATCCCAGCAAAGCCCACCCTGAGCTTGTCACCCAGGGTTCCCAACCCGGTCCGCCCAGCTGAAGTCTTCAGCCAGAAGCTGGCCGATCTAAACTGTCCACAGAATAGTTATTCTTGCTTGTGGATCATGCACGTGAGGCAGAGGTGAGCAGGTACCTCCCGGGTGGTGTGGCCTGCAAAGTACAAGATTCTGCCATCTGGCTCTGTGCACCGAATGTTCATTTGGGGACTGGGAATGTAGATCAGTAATAGATTGCTTGCCTGGCATACACAATGTCCTGGGACTGATATCACACACACACACACATACACACAGGCATCATTTTTACCCACTTATTTTCCTTTTTTGAAAATAGATTCTTTTTTATAAAATGTATTCTAATTATAGTTTTCCTTCCCCCAGCTCCCCACCTCCCTTACTACCTGGATCCACTTTTTTTTTTTTTTTTTTTTTTTTTTTTGGTTTTTCGAGACAGGGTTTCTCTGTATAGCCCTGGCTGTCCTGGAACTCACTTTGTAGACCAGGCTGGCATTCTTTCTGTCTCTCCTTAAAAAAACAAACAGGTATCTGAAGAAGAAGAATAAAATAAGATAAACCAAAAAACAAGCAAGTCAGATTAGGACAAAGCAAACAAACAGAAAATTTTGTTTAAAAGCCATAGAAATATCAGGAGGAATACATACAGATGCAGAGACATACATGTGCACACACAGGAATCAGGAGCACATATAGATGCAGACACACACACAAGTGCACACACAGGAATCAGGAGCACATATACATGCAGACACACACACATGTGCACACACAGGAACCAGGAACACATATAGACACACACTCACATGCACACAGGAATCTCACAAAACATAAAACTGGAAGCCTTAATATATACACCAAGGACCTGTGAGGCTTAAAATACTATAAAGTAAAATAACCACCGTGCCCTGACACGACATTATGAGACAACGAACCTCCACAGTTCCCCCTGAGTTCGTCTGTGTTGGCTGTCTACTACCAGGCGCGCAGCCTACCCTTAAGAGTGGTTTGTTTCCCCAGTGAGACTCCCTTGAAGAAGACAAATTTTACCTTTGCCAGTGGTTATCGATTGAAATAGCTCTGGGTTAGGGATGGAGGTGTGTGTCCTTCTCTCACATGAGGCCCTGTGTATGTTGCCTCAGTCTCTGTGAGTTTCATACATGAGTGGCTCCTGCCTTGTTTAAAAGGCCTTTGTTCCTTGATGACCTCCATCCCTCAGACTCTTAAACTTTTTCCACCTCTTATCTACAGAGTTCCCGGAGCCCTAAGGGGAGGATTTGACTTATACACTTCTTGAAACACAGTACCCAGGTGTCAGCAAGCTCTACCAGTATCACTACATTAAATTGGTTTTCCCCAAGGAGGTTTTTCTCTTTGTTTATTCAAGAAATGAATCACTGTTTTTATACTTTGCTATCTAAGAGTAATAGAAATAATCTATTACTCTTTAATTATTAACTATTATGAGAGTAAACCTTAATTTATATTTTGGCTTCCAAGAATGATGAGATAAAGAGATTTTACAATCCTCCCATCTGTAAGAGAATGGATGGATATGGGGGTTTGTTTGTTTGTTTGTTTTGTTTTTTTAAGTTCAAAAGACTGGAGAGATGGCTCGGTGGTTAACAGTGCTTGCTGATCTATGAAAGGATCAAGTTTAGCTCTTGGTACCCACACTGAGAGGTTCACAACCACTGTAACTCCAGCTCCAGGGATCCAATTCATCCTTCTGATCTCCAAGGGCATCTGTTTACACATGTGGCATAAGCACACATACATGTACACATAAAGATAGATAACATATATAGACAGATGATAGACACAGAGATGATACATAGATAGATATATAGATACATAGAAACATAGATACATAGTTGATAGATAGATGATTGATTGATTGATTGATTGATAGATAGATAGATAGACACATAGATACATAGATATATAGATAGATACATAGGTGATACAGAGATATATAGATAGAAGATAGATACATACATATATAGATGACAAATAGATAGATAGATGATACATAGATACAGAGTTAATGCATAGATAGATGATTGATAGATAGATACATAGATATATAGATAGATACATAGGTGATACATAGATATATAGATAGATCATACATACATACATATATAGATAATACATAGATAGATGATAGATACATAGATGGATACATTGGTGATACATAGATAAATATATAGATAGATGATAGAAAGATAGATAGATAGATAGATAGAGAGATAGATGCATAGATACATAGATGATACATAGATAGATAGATGACATAGATAGCAGATGATAGAGAGATAGGTAGGAGACCAATAATAAAATAATTTTCAGTTCAAGCGTAACAATTAACAATATCAGGTCAAAGTTCATGTCAAACAGCACTCCATGAAAATGCAGTCAGCCAGATAAATGTGGTGGACATTTTTAGAGAGTAAACTATTGGATTTCTTCAGTGAAGGAATAAGCATAGAGGAAATGGAAGAGAGAGTGGTGAGCTTTGCAGAGTGAAAGGCTTGTGAAGGGTCTGGGAGCAAATGAAGCATCAAGATGAACCCAGACACTCAGAAAGGGCCATAGCGTGTGAGCACAGTGAAGGCTTAGACACTGGGTGTTATTTCTACTGCTTTATTTCTGATAACAGCATTGCCAGCATATCTCTCTCTCTCTCTCTCTCTCTCTCTCTCTCTCTCTCTCTCTCTCTCTCTCTCTCTCTCTCTCTCTCTCTCTCTCTCTCTCTCTCCCCACATATATATCCTCTCCCCTGTCTTTCTCCCGAGCCTGCCCAGGAAAGGACTCTTTCTCCATTAAAGTTGATTTAATTGAGCTACTTATTAGATTCTCTTTCTCTTCTTGGGTCTTGCAGCAAGAGAATACAGTGTGGTAGACGCCAAAGGTTGATTGGTGTACAGGAGAGGCTGTGACTTGAACTCAGGGCCCTGACTGTGCAAAACAGGCTCTGTCTGTGCCCAGCTGATATTTAGTGAACCTGGATAAGGAGGATCTGAAATTTACTATAGGTTTTCCCTCAAACTTTATGTTTAGAACTTTTTTATTATAGGATGTTCTAATTTTTTTAACTATATGTTTAAAGTTAGTCATTTAAATAACCCTCCAGCCATGTTAGTTCATGCAAGAAACCCTAAATGAACACAGGGATCACCAAAAAAGGCCTGGAAGAAGGGGGCCTTGTTAGAATGAAGGTTTCACTGGAAGTAGGATGGAGAAATGATGGATGTGACCAAAATGTGTGTGTGTTCATGTGTGTGTGCATGTATGTGTAAATGTGTGTGCGTGTATGTGTACGTGCTGTATGTGTGTATGTGAATGCATGTATAAGTCCGCACATGTGCGTGTATGTGTATGTGTGTTCATGTTCATGTACATGTACGTGTGTGTGCAAGTGTGTGCATGTGTGTACATGTGTGTATGTGTGTGTGAATGTGTGTTCATGTGTATGTGTGTGTATGCATGTGCATATATGTGCGTGTGCATGTTTGTGTGTGCTTGAAATTGTCAAAAAATCGATTTTTTTAAGAGAAAATAAAAGATGTGGAGAAATTAAATCCCAGTTGTGTCCGCCATTTCTGTTTGTAAGGCCCACAGAGCATGTTGTAAACCCTGTGGAAACTGACTGAGGTACTAAGAGTTCAGGGACTGGAGTCACCCTTGCCTCACACAGTGCAAGGCCCGGAGTCCACATCCCCACCTAAGCCAAGTGGGGTCCAGTTCCTCGTGAGCAGGAAGTGTTCAGGACCCGGTAGTCATCAAATGGGCTCTGAAACTGCATGTATGATTGCTGTGAGCCTGGTTAACATGTGATCTCACTGAATCATTGTGAACAATGAGACATCAAGTCATACCGCAGCACCCAGGAATGAGAATCCAACAGCGGGGATTGTTTTCAGTATCTACTTAGGCTTCCCTGATGGTTTAGAGGCAACAGTCAATGCAGGGGCAATGGGATTGCTAATGATGCTTTTAGACATGTGTAGGCACCAGCACCAAAGGCCAAGGCAAGGGTCCGGGTCCGGGAATCTCCCACCTCAATGAATACAGTCTCTCATTTACAACCCAAGATTCCTGCTGAGCCTGGGAAAGCCCTGAGTCCCAGGACACTCCTCCAGCTAAGTCTTTAGCAAGCTCTTCATTAACCATGAAGTACTCAGCACTGCAAACAAGCAAACAAAAACCACATTAACTGAAGAATGTAAGATTTGGAGCGCAGATAGATGATGATTCAGCAGTTAAGAGTACTGACTGCTCTTCCAGAGGTCCTGAGTTCAATTCCCAGCAACCATCTGTAATGGGATCTGATGCTCACTTCTGGCAATGCAGGTAGACCTATATGCATAAAATATAATAAATCTTAAAAAGAATGTAAGATTTGGGCCATCAGGCCTATGCTGTCTGTCTTTAATCCCAGCACCTAGAAAGCTAAAGCAGGCAGATCTTTGTGAGCTTGAGACTAGTCAATGCCACATAGTGATCCCTGTCTCAATAAAAACAAATGAACTATAATAGGACAAAACAATAAATAAATAAGATTTGGGTAGTCAGACACCACCAGCAATAAAATGAAGTTGGACCTCATCAAATAGACTGCCTCTCTTCGAATTCTTGAGTCTTGCTTTGTGGAGAGGATGCTGTTAGAGACATGTTGGGATGTGTAATATCTATACCTTGAAAGGGGGAAAGGGGAGTGGAGCAAGGCCAGTGTCGGAGCAGCTTGGGAAACTGTGTCCTCCCTACGCTGTTATGTGTCAAGCCTGTGACGTCTCCTCTGCTTCCCCTGCAGAATGACATCACTCCTTTACACGTTGCGTCGAAGCGAGGAAATGCAAATATGGTGAAGCTATTGCTGGACCGGGGTGCGAAGATCGATGCCAAGACCAGGGTAAGTGCCCTGCCCAGCCCAGGCCTGTGTGGCTCTCCCAGAGGTAGAAACCTTCACCTGATGCCCATCCTGTGTGGAAATGCTACTTTATTTCTCTCTGATTTGTTGCTGTCTCTTGGGAAATAATTCCCACTTCATATACTGTTGGTATGTCTCTAACTGGCTGTTTATGGAGTATAGCATACCCTGCATGTGCCTCTTACCTTAGCCCTTGACTTAGGTAGGCAAGTCAACCATTAGGATTTTGTCATCTCAAATTAGAAGAACAAAATACCCTGCCAGCGACCAAGGTGCTTGTCAACTGTGTCAGCCTGAAATCCCAGTCAGGATGAGTACATCACCAAGCCCCAGGTCATATTAAAATCGCATCCAAGAAACAGCAGTTTCCTGACTTAGCAGAATGGGACACGCATATAAACACACAGAGACTGTGGCAGCATACACAAGGATTATACAGGTTCAGTCCGGACAGGGTTCCAGTGCTGAGAGGGGAAAGTGGGCAGAAGCTCCCAGCCCTCATCCAAAAAAAAAAAAAAAAAAAAAAAAAAATCATCTCCAGTTGACATCTACTTGCAAAGGAAATAGCAGGTTTTTTCCAGTGGAGTCTTGCTGAGCATACCCCAGCAGTTGGTGGCCAACACAAAATGAACTCAATGGGATCTCAAAGACTTTTTTTTTAATCTCATGACTTTCTCTGGGCACTTTTAATCTTCCTGGTCTTTTGCTTGCATATTCTGGTTTCCAAGTTTGTGTTTTAATCAATGTCTTAGTCAGGGTTTCTATTCCTGCACAAACATCATGACCAAGAAGCAAGTTGGGGAGGAAAGGGTTTATTCAGCTTACACTTCCATACTGCTGTTCATCACCAAAGGAAGTCAGGACTGGAACTCAAGCAGGCCAGGAAGCAGGAGCTGATGCAGAGACCATGGAGGGATGTTCCTTAGTGGCTTGCTTCCCCTGGCTTGCTCAGCTTACTCTCTTATACAACCTACCAGCCCAGGGATGGCACCACCCACAATGGGCCCTCCCCCTTGATCACTAATTGAGAAAATGCCTTACATCTGGATCTCACGGAGGCATTTCCTCAATGGAGCTCCTTTCTCTGTGATAACTCCAGCTGTGTCAAGTTGACACACAAAACCAGCCAGTTCAATGGGGTTTGTGTTTGCCTATTTCTTGTGCTTTCTCTCTTCCTTCCTTCTCTTTCTCTCTTCCTTCCTTCTCTTCCTTCCTTCTCTTTCTTTCTTTCTTTCTTTCTTTCTTTCTTTCTTTCTTTCTTTCTTTCTTTCTTCCTTCCTTCCTTCCTTCCTTCCTTCCTTCTTTTCTCTCTCTCTCTCTCTCTCTCTCTCTCTCTCTCTCTTTCTTTCTTTCTTTCTTTATTATTTTGGTTTGCTTGTTTGTTTGTTTGCCTGGTTTTTTTTAAACAATGGAAAAAAACTCATGGAGCCGGGTAGGTGGGGAGCATCTGGGAAGAGTTGGGGGAGGGAAAACCATGATCAAAATACATTGTATGAAAGAAAAAAAAAAAGGAATCTGATGTTGACCACATAAAGTAAAAGTCTTAGTTAAGAGAAACATAACATACAGGGGCTAGTAAAATGACTCAGTGGTTAAGAGCACTAACTGCTCTTCCAGAGGTCCTGAGTTCAATTCCTAGCAACCACATGGTGGCTCACAACCATATACAACTGGATTCGATGCCCTCTTCTGTTGTGTCTGAAGACAGCTACAGTGTACTCATATACCTAAGTAAATAAACCTTCCAAAAAGAAAAGAAAAGAAAAAGAAAGACATACAAAGACTCTCCTTTTTCTAGTTTTATGTGTTTTTAGAAGATCTGAACCAGAGGCAGTGTGATCAAAACACAGTGTTGTGTTTTTACTGAAGCCTCATAGATGGGATTCCTGCCTTATAACCAGGCCCTACTTCCGGGAGCCCTTATCTCCATGTTCCTAAAACTAGCCTGGCAGAACAACTGTATTCCGGTCATGCTTTGATTTACTGTCTTATTTACTATGATGACATGTATTCATTCAGCCAATAAGTGACCATTAGATGTCTACTTTGCTCAGAGATAATACTTGTCCTAAAACCATGAGACCATGGGCTGGCTTACTTTCTGTACTCGGTCCCTGATCCAGCCCAGCCTGGGTGTTTAGTGGACTGAACCTGGAAAGCGCAGCCATACTCTATGAGAATCAATCTTACTAGAGAGAGAAATGAGGAATGGTAAACGTTTTCCCATGAAGGACTGTCTCTCTACAGAGCAATTGAGTTGGGTCTTATTGAATTGGCTTTTCTACATCTCAATAGAAATTGTCAGTATGCCAAGAAAGCTAGACCTGTCCTTAACTCTGCTATGCATGAGCTCTGGAAAGAAGTTGTTGAGGACAGTGCTTGGGCACTCTTGCAGCCTAGTCACCAGGAGGTGCAGGGTCATTTGTGAACACTAGGAGTCTCTGTCATGAAGGACTGACAGGTGGAGGAGCCAAGCAGAAGAGCAGCCTGGGGTACAGGCCAGCCTCTGGGACGTTAGTTGATTGCAGATGACGTTGCTTCTCTCTGCGCTGGTAGTCTTTACTTGCAAAAGGGACAGATTAGTTCTCATAGAACAGTGGTTCTCAATCTGTGGGTCGCAACCCCCTTGGGTCCCCTTTCTGCATAGCAGATATTTGCAATACAATTCATAAGAGTAGCAAAATTACTATTATGGAATAGCAATGAAATAACTTTATGGTTGGGGGTCACCACAACAGGAGGAACTATATTAGAGGGTTGCAGCATTAGAAAGGCTGAGAGTCACTGCCACAGGAATTTCTGTGACCAAATGCCTGAAGGAAAAAAACAAAAACAAAAAAACAAACCTCAGCTACAGGGAGGAGAGTTCATTTAAGTCATAGGGGGATACAACCCATCATGGCAGAGAAAGCATGCCAGCAGGCAGCTACGTTGTAGAAGGAGGTGTATGCAACCAGGACTCCACACCTCCTCAGATCTTAAAGGCACAGGAAGCTGAGTGTGGACAGGAAGTGGTGCAGGACCCTAAAGCTTCAAGGCCTCTCCCAGTGACCCAGTTCCTTAAGGAAAGGCTGCTAAAGATTCCACAACCTTCCCAGACAGCAGTACTTTCTGACAACCGATTATTTTAACACGTGAACATATTCAAACCGCAACAGGGTTTGCATATGGTCACATGACAGGGAGACAAACATTCAAGTCCAGATGAACATCAGCAGCTAATTGAGATGTGGATAACATGTTAGGCAGCTTTATTTTTGTGCCCCTGGACTTCTGGCTTACTGTCAATAAATGGGGGGAGGGGTCCCCTCATATGGAGACATACACGCCTTCAGCCCTATCGGGAAACAATGTGGATATGAAGGAACCGCTACTAGATCAGTGGCTCTCAGCCTTCCTGGTGCTCTGATTCTTTAATACAGTGCCTCATGCTGTGCTGACCTTCAACCATAAGGTGATTTCACTGCAACTTCATAACGATAATTTTGCTACTGTTGTGAACTGTAATGTAAATACCAGATATGCAGGATAGTTGATATGTGACCGGCCCCCAAAGGGGCCTCAACCTACAATTTTGAGAACCACTGGCCTAGAGAAATCAGAGGAGGAAAACCTGTCTTGCTTTCTTACATTCGGCTATGGAGTGGGTCGAGGAGACATTTCTAATTCTGTGCAGATCAAATGTCTGCCTAAATAAATGGAAGAGAGTGAAGTATAGCCCTCAGACTTGGGAGCTACATGGCGTTCACTGCAGGAATGGTTCCCAGCCATGACCCTTTCCCACCCTCCTTTCCTTCCCAGTACAGACAGTAAACTCCTGCATTGTCTTATATATTTTTCAGTAAGAACCATGGGTATTATAACTTTAATAAGTAGGGCTGGGAACATGGGCTCAGTGGGTAGAGAGTGTATCATACAAGTGTGAGGGCCAGAGTTCAGATCCCCAGTACCCATATAAGTTCCAGATGGACACAGCAGCTCACCTGTAATCCCAGAACATGAAGAACATTAGAGCAGGATACCTCACTGTAATTAGTGGATTGGTGAGCTCTGGGTTCAACTGAGAAACCCTGCCTCAATATATAAAATGAAGAGTGATCAAAGAGTACACTCAGCGTCAACCTCTCCCTTCACAATACACATGTCCCTTACAGGAGGCCCACATACACACACACACACACACACACACACACACACACACACACACGCTTGCATGCACGCACGCACGCACACAGACATAACTCAATGGTAGAACTCTTGCCTAGCGTATAGAAGTCCAATCCCCAGCACCATGGGGATAAAAAAAGAAGAGACATACTAGAAGTTTCAGGATGCTTACATATAAATCTTCCTGGAGTTTAGGAGAACCTGATGTTCCAGAGTATCTGGGTCTCTGTTTATTCCATTGCAAGAAAACATTCCCCAAATCCCCAGGGCCATTGCGCTGAATTGATGAACTGACCCGCTCATTCTAGCTTTTGCTAACAGAGTGACATGGCCTGCAGGTGCTTGTGTGATGATGGTGGGAGTGGGTGGGGTGTGAGCACTCACCAGGGATGATGGTAGGAGTGGGTGGAGTGTGAGCACTCACCAGGGATGATGGTGGGAGTGGGTGGGGTGTGAGCACTCATTAGGGATGACAGTAAAAGTGGGTGGGCTGTGAGCACTCACCAGGGAAGCACTCTGGACCTGGTCTAGATGCTGCTCTTGCTTCAAGGTCTTTATGGAAGTTGCTATTTTCCAACAGGATCTTTATGGCTGAGTTTCTTTACAGCCAATGATGCTCTGCCGAGGACCACCTGCTGTTCTCTGCACTGAACTCTCCCTGTCTTCCAAGCTAGCATGAATGTTGGTTGGGTTCTTGTTGAGAGAAGACTCCTGTGGCAGATGGTCTCTTACCATTTTTATTTCTTTTGCGTCAGTCCCCAGCCCAGTCAGAGACTCGATATAGTCCTTATTCTAGAACAATTCTAAATGCCTCTCTTGACTAACTTCTCACCGTTTACTAATAAGGCTGCAGGCTTGCATTTCCTGGTAAGATGCCTTGCGGTCTCTGAGAGCAAGCAGTGCTGATTTCTGGGATGCTGACACCAAGCCTTTAAGCCTGACCTGTCCTTCTAGCTTTTCTACAAGGCACTCAGTGGCCCATCCTCACATACCCCAATACTCAACATTGCACACCGAGCCACACCTTGGCACAGAGATACACGTGTCCATCTCAGTAACCATAGCACTTCCCATATGCTTCATACTCCAAAAGTATTCACTCACTGGATATATGGAAATAAGATGGGCTCCCTAATGTTACATTAGTCAAAAGGCCTTAATGGGCTTGACTGAACACTGGTCCTTCTGTGGTGTAATTTGTCTCCCCAACCTCAGTGACATTCAAGTCTCATGTAAGAGCAAGAAGAAACTGATACACAGATAGATGCCAGGGTGGGGGGAGGTCTTCTTAATTCCTTCAATCTACTAGCCTGAGAATGTTTTCCAGAGAACATAGTCATAGCTTATATATTTACCCTACACACACACACACACACACACACACACACACACACACACTCCAGCCCTGGAATGAAACTGGTTATATTTCTCAGTTTAAAACTAACAAAAAGAAAACCAAACTTCTGCTTGCCTGTACAGTCTTGGGAGTGTAGTTATCCTCGTTAAAAACAAATTCTTGCCAAAAACAAAGTCATAGAAAGGTCTTTGTCTTAGGGTTTACTGCTGTGAATAGGCACCATGACCAAGGCAACTCTTTGTTGGTTTTTTGTTTTGTTTTGGTTTGGTTTTTTGTTTTGTTTTCTTGAGACAGGGTTTCTCTATATAGCCCTGGCTGTCCTGAAACTCACTTTGTAGACCAGGCTGGCCTCTAACTCAGAAATCTGCCTGCCTCTACCTCCCGAGTGCTGGGATTAAAGGTGTGTGCCACCACACCCAGCTGCCAAGGCAACTCTTGTAAGCACAACATTTAATTGGGGCTGGCTTATAGGTTCAGATATGCAGTCCATTATCATCAAGGCAGGTGCATGGGTAACGTTCAGGCAGGCATGGTGCAACAGGAGCTGGGAGTTCTACATCTTCATCTGAAGGCTGCTAGCAGAATACTCACTTCCAGGCAGCTCTGGTGAGGGTCTTATGCAGTGACACACATACTCCAACAGGGCCACACCTTCTAATAGTGCCACTCCCTGGGTCAAGCATATGCTAACCATCACAGCCCCTCTCAAGAGGAGATTTTAAAATACAGCTTCCTCTGAGTTCAAATTGTTGGCACAAACATTGGGCAACATGAAGGGTTCCAGGTTCATCCACGAACCAAGACTATTGAAAATACTTCTTCATGTTATACAAAATGGACTGATGGCTTTCTTTTTCTGTCACAACTATTGGGAACCTAGTCCAGTGTGGTTTTGCACACCTCTAATCTCAGCACTTGGGAAGGAAAGGCAGGAGGATCAAGAGTTCAAAGTCAGACTGGACTATATGAGACACACACACACCCCCAATCTCAAAAAAACAAGCAACAGCAACAAAACCCCAAATATTGATAGGAACTGGAGAGGCGACTCAATGGTGAGGAATGCATACTATCTTCCCAAGGACTCTGGTTCAGTTCCCAGCACCAGCATGGCAGCTCACAGCCACCTGTAACTCCAGTTCCAAGCGATCCAACACCTTCTCTAGTCCACATGGGCACTAGCCCATAAACATTATGAGTATACAGGCAAAACACTCATCCACATAAAATGAAAATAACTCTTAACGGGTAGTGAACCTTGAGAGCATTTGCTTACATTCGGAGAGGTAAAGCTGGAACACCCCAGGCTTCCTCTTTGAAGGAATGAATACGTTCTACGGCCTCAGAAAACGACAGAGGGCTCTTTCTCTTTGCCCTGACACTTTGATGGCATGCTGGAAAGACAGTTTACCTTGCTCAGGAGGAGTGCAATGGCATGCATAGGTACTGCATGCCTGGTTCTGTAGAAGAGTCTAACTAGCAAGCTCAAGACAGTCACTGCTTTCGATACTTGCCATTCCATCACAGGTGCAGGCACCCTCCTTAATCTCCTGTTTTCCCCCAGTGTGCTTTGGTAACACTGACGTCCAACTTCTCTGAAATAACTCAAATCAGCTAGACACCAAAGTAGCCCACAGAGATCCACTGTCAGCATCCTGATGGTGCCCCTTTCTTAAAACAAAGTTAATAAATAAATAACTCACTATTGGATTCCATTCTGAGCCCTGATGTGAATTTTTAAACATAATAACATTCTCTTGAGATGTATTTTTGCATACCAAGTGTCTAATTCCAGAAAATGTATAATCACATTTAACGTTCACACTTAACAAATCGGTTTGTTGGGAGATTTATAATACATGAAAAATGTGTCATATTTACAACCCACAAATCAAACCAAATAGAATGAATGGAATTATATTACAGAATTCTCATGTTATTCATAAAGTTAAGTATGATATTACTTCAACACATAACATTCGTAAGATTGACATTGATATATAACCAATGATAGTTGGGTTATGATCATGTAGGGTATATATTATAGTCTTCAGACAGTCACAACCATCAAAAGCTTTAGCTAAAAAATCAAATGAGGAGACTGGAGAGAGAGAGAGAGAATACAGGTAGCTGATAGGTAAATAATGAATGAATGGATGTATTGATGTGCATTCTTTTAGCTTAGCCTTCTAAACAACACTCAACCTGAAGCAAAACAAGAGACACAAAACCCACTAAACCAGGATAGAAATACCAAATAATATAAGGCTGTATTCACTCGAAAAACTGCAGTTTATGAGTAGAGAAAGACCCGAGGGTTTCACATTCTTCTCCTTCAACTTTTTTTTTTTTTATATTCTTTTAGGTTTGCCTATTCGTGCATGTAGGTACACGGGCTACAGTGTGTGTGTATGTGTATGTGTGTGTGTGTGTGTGTGTGTGTGTGTATGTGAGTGTGTGTGTGTGTGTGTGTGTGTGTGAGAGAGAGAGAGAGAGAGAGAGGTGTCAGGGGACATGCTGTCATCTCACCAGCTCCTATTTTCATTCTAATTGAATGAACAGCACCTGAACAGCGCAGCATCCAGGAAGAGAAGGAAGAGAGTCTACATCCATGTATAATGTCAGAAATGAAGTCTTGATTGGAAAAGAGTACTGGATGTGTGTATGGATTAGTATTTGTCGTAGTAGATGAAGCCCGGTGTTTCAGAGACAAGTCTACACGTGAACTCTCATTGCAACCCTTGGCTTCCTGTGCGACCTTGGATAGTTGCATCAACCTCCCCAGAGCAGTTTTCTGATCTATAAATAGAGCCCCTAAGACCTCTCCCATGGAAGAGTGGTCCAAATAAAATAAGACCCCAAGTATAAAGCTCATGTAACAGAGGACATTAGAAATGGCTCCATTTTCTCTTGGGTTAACTCTACAACTGCCTATGATTTAAAGCAAGGGCCGGTCAAGGTTTGAGTGGGTGGAAATGCCAACATAAAGAATGAGCTTAGCCGGGCGTGGTGGCGCACGCCTTTAATCCCAGCACTCGGGAGGCAGAGGCAGGCGGATTTCTGAGTTCGAGGCCAGCCTGGTCTACAAAGTGAGTGCCAGGACAGCCAGGGCTACACAGAGAAACCCTGTCTCGAAAAAACCAAAAAAAAAAAAAAAAAAAAAGAATGAGCTTTTCTGTTTTCTGTTAAACTCTAATCACTGTTCGTTGGTATGTCTTGACTGCCGTACCAACCCTTCTTCGGTGCATTATTGCTTGTTACTCTTCTGTTCTCCACTGTCTGAATATAAGCATCTACTTTACATTCAGAGCATCCCCAAGTTTCCCCGGCTTTACCTCCTTCTCCATCTCTAGAATGGGGAGTGGGGATGCTTAGGAAAAAAGAAAGAGGTGAGCGGAGTGGACACAAACCAAAATCAACACATTACTTCTGGAAATTCCTCTCCCAGCCATGAATGCATATCCCTCTAGTCTTGGCTTTGTGCAGTGTCCAGATGGTAAGGGTCTGTTCTAGATAACATTCTCTGGTGTGACACCCTACGGTCCCTAGCTTTCTGGTCCAAGTCCTGCTCTGTACTGTGCACAAAGGTCAGACTGAAGGAAGGTCTTTTGGGTCTCTGTGTACATAAGGCTTGGCTCTTTGCATAACAGGAGAGAGCATTCTTTCCAGCCAGCAGCACGCAGCTCCCCCCTCACTTAGAAGATTACTGTCACCAAAATGAAATAGGAGCCCATGGCCAGCCTGTATGGGCAATTCAAAAGTCTGCCCAAGGGAAACCCATTCATTACATTAGTGCTTTAAAAAAATCTAGGAGATTGGAAAGAAAATTGCCAACCCTTTGCAATTCCATTTCCTGCCATAATGTCACCATGGCAACTCAGCTTCCCACTGGATCCTGTCTAGTCTGTTATATATGTGTGGTATGGAAGTGGGCTCCCTCATCTCCCCCAAAGTTGCCTGTGCCAAGAATCTGTCAGATGGGAGTTAATGTTACATGAGGTTGGAGAACAGCATTTTTTTTTTTCTTTTTGGTCCAGGACTCCTTGTAATTGACACTTGACATACATACATTGCAAGTTTGCAGGGGTTGGTAAAAAAAGAAGAAGAAGAAAAAAAGAATTCTTGTAACAAACAAACAAACAAACAGGACCCAGCAACATTTGTGTAATTTGAAAGTGAGGAATATGCAAGTGTTTTGTTGGCAAGCACGTTATCCATAAAAGCTCTTTTATAAGCTTGCAGTATCCGGGTTTACAAGAAAGGAAAATCTTATTAGAGCAAATTCTGAGAGTTAACTGATTGAGTCATGCTTTCTAATCTAATTGACCAACAGCTTCCTCCAGTGAGAATTTCAGAGGGTTGGGGTTTGGGGTGGATTTTTTGTTTTTGTTTTGAGTTTTTTTGTTTTGTTTTGTTTTGTAGTTGTTTTTAAAGGATGAGATATTTCAATAGTGTTTCATCATTTAATAAAATGAATCCAGAACAAAAGAGGCAGCAGGACCTGTGCGATGGTTCAGCAGGGAGAGCAGCTTGCAGCCAAGCCTGGCGACCTACACTTGATCCCCAGGAACCACACGGTTAGAAGGAGAGACCCAGCTCCTGAAGTTGTCCTCTGACCTCCGCAAGCATGCCATGACACAAACACGCACACACAAACGAATGAGGGCAGAGCGGAAACATCCGTTTTCAATCATGATCATCCAACGAGGAAATACTTGCATAATGATTAGTGTGAGGTCAGGTGACGTGGCTCAGTTAGTGGAATGCTTGCCTGGTATTCATGAAAGCCCTGAGTTAGATCCCAGCATCACACAGAAGGGACAGTGTCAACATGATAATCTCAGTACTGAGGGGAGCAGACAGGAGGGTTAGAAGTTCAAGGTCATCCCTCCACCCTCATAGCAGGTTAGAAGTCAGACTTAACTACCCAATACATTGACTCAAAAACAAACTAACAAGCACTCTTGAAAAGACATGCAATCACTCTGTTCTTTAACTTAGTAGTTGGGGGATTTTGGTTGGTTGGTTTGGTTTATTTTGTTGGGTTTTTGTTTTGTTTTCTTTTGGTTTTCTGATATAAGGCCTCACTATGTAATCTAGGATAGCCTCAAACTGCCTTTTTTTAGTTCAGGCTATCCCCATGCTCGCTATGCCCCTGTTTCAGTCTCCCTGGCACGGAGTATCCCAACATGCCTTGTTAGATTCAGTTACGTCTTCACCGTTTATCTTACCTTTGGGATTAGTGGAGGATAGACTAATGTTGAAGAAAAAAAAATGTTCATAATACTTACTAAAGAATGCCTAGAAATATGGCTCAGTGGTTAAGAATGCTTGCTGCTGCTCCAGAGGAGCCATGTTTGATTTCCAGTACCCATAAGCACCTGGAACTACAAGTACAGGGGATCTGATGTTCTCTTCTAGTCTCTGTGGGTACCTGCATACATGTACATGTGTGTATACACATGTAACAGTAAAGATACAAATTTTAAAAGATGATAAGTCAGGGGGCTGAAGGGATGGCTAAGTGGTTGAAAGCACTGACTGCTCTTCCAGAGGTCCTGAGTTCAATTCCCAGCAATCACATGGTGGCTCACAACCATCAGTAATGGTCTCTGCTGCCCTCTTCTGGTGTGTCTGAAGATAGCTACAGTATACTCACATAAAAATAAATAAATTTTTATTTTAAAAAAGTTGATAAGTCAGGCAGATTTCTCTACTACAGAGCCTCACTGTACAAACCCAAGGGAAGAGAGAGCCCAGCTCAACTCTGAATACAACAAGGAAAGTTAGAGGTGTGATGTGAGCCGGGCGTGGTGGCGCATGCCTTTAATCCCAGCACTCGGGAGGCAGAGGCAGGCGGATTTCTGAGTTCGAGGCCAGCCTGGTCTACAGAGTGAGTTCCAGGACAGCCAAGGCTACACAGAGAAACCCTGTCTCGAAAAACCAAAAAAAAAAAAAAAAGTGTGATGTGAAGCAGAACTCCAAAAGTTACTAAGAGGGAGCATCATGGGGTGGAGAGATTGTAGCCAAAGCAACATAGCAGACAGAATCCTTTTCGGAAGGTAGAATCTGGTGCTAAGATGGTGGTGGGTAGGGTTAAGGGATTGTAGTGGATCAAGGATTGGGGAGTCTCTCTGAGCTGCCCTTGCAAGGTTCCCTTTCAGAGACAGCAGAGATGAAAGAGCAGAACCCCCAAAGTTGGGACACTGATAGGCGACAGCTGTAGGGGCAAGTTAGGTCTTCACCAAAGGAGGTGTACCAAAGGTTGCATGGGTACGAAGATACACGACAGTGCAGTGGTTCTCAACCTATGGGTCTCAATTTCCATGGGAGTTGAACTACCCCCTCACAAGGGGTCGCATATCAGATATCCTACATTTCAGATATTTATATTTTGATTCATAACAGTAGCAGAATTACAGTTAGGAAGTGGCAACAAGAATAATTTTATTTGTTGGAGGTCACCACCACATGAGGAACTGTACTAAAGGGTTAGAGCCTTTGAAAGGCTGAGAAGACTGCTCTAGTGGATTAGTTCTGATCGTGTAGCAGGAAGCTGGGTTCAGTCACCAGTACTGGATAAACTGGCCACGGTGGTGCACACCTAGAACCCCAGCACTCTGGAGGCAGAGGCAGGAGAATTTAGCATTCAGGGTTATCCTGGGGCAGCATAATGAGTTTGAGACTAGCCTGGCCTACATGAGATGCTGTCTCAAGGAAATTTAATAATAATAATAATAATAATAATAATAATAATAGAATAAGAGAGATAGAAATGCTGCATCATTAAGATGACAAGGATTTGGATCTTGGAATGGATGTCTCTCAAAAGATTGTCTCGTGGCAGGGGCGACTACAAGCATGCTTACTGGAGAAGGGAAGGGAGCAGAGAAAGCCAAGATAGATGTTAAAAGGTTTGAAATGCCACCCCGAAGAATTGTTTTAATTCTGTGCATGTAGATGTTGGTATGTGCAGGTGTGTGCCAGTGTGGAGACATTTTTTGGAGAGTCTTGTCAAGTCTTTGATTCTCTGTCATGTTGACTTAAGATGGGGTCTCCCCCTGAACTCGGAGCTTACTGATTTCTGACTAGGTTGATAACAACTGGTAAAGCCCCAGCATCTTCCTGCCTGCCCCAACATTCTAACACTCCTTCATCAGCACCGGCAACATTGAGGCAGAAGGTATGCGTGACTGTGACCAGTTTCTTACATGGATGCTAGGGATTGGAACGGAAGTCCTCAGGCTTGCTCACCAGCACTCTTATCCACTGAGCTTCCTCCCCAGTACCACCACCCTGAAGAACTTATAGTTCACAGAGAAGTGAATGGTAGTCACTGGAATCCTTCTTAAACTGAGCTCTTTGCTGGGGGACTGTGCTCTGGAAACTAAGCCGCCATTCAGCAATAAAGCCAAAAAACAAACAAACAAACAAACTTTCAAAGTACATGCCATTTTCTTTATTTTTGGTCCCAAAGATATAAAGAATAGTGAATGTCTACTACTTTTCCATATTCTTTTTGACTGAATCAAGTGTGGCTTGTTGGGTGTACACACCTTAACCGCAGTGTCCTTGATCGTACAAAACTGTTCTACTTCCTAAGAATCTTCCCTTAACTCCCAGTGCTGGTTTCTATTGACCTACAAATGTCCCGAGAAGCTTAGCCAGCCCCACCTGTACAGCTGGCCTTCGTGACAGGGATGCCCAGCTTCCTTGTGGGGCCTCTCTCCTGCTGAGACTGTCCTTGAAAGCAGTATAATTTGAAGAGTGCCAGATCACCTTTGCAGCTGATGGGACGAAGCCAGCATTAAAAGCATTTCGAGGACTCTCCCGTTGGCTGCTCTTGGCAGTTTAGGGGGACTGATGAATCTGACCTTGGGAAACAGCTGACTGCCTCACTGAAGCAAGGTGATTGAAGGAGCAGAGACTGCAAGAGTTCCAGGGCCCTGCTCTCCCTCTGATGAGAAAATCTTCAGTCTTCTGTCTTGAGTCTGCAGGGTCCACCTATTTGCAGGAGACAGCAGATATATAAGTGTTAGGCTGTAGCAGAAGGAAGGGTGACTGTTGAAAATCTGAGCTTGGGTCTTGGTCTTTCCTGCCCCTTGGTTGTCTTGACTTGTCATTATTAATAGCCCTAATCTCCTCTGGCAAATATCCTTACAGGATAAAACATTGCTGGGGTCAGTTCCTGCGCTGTGCCTACATCCCCTCTGGTCTTGTCCTGAATTCAGCCTGTACATCCTTGGGAGGTTAATCCCATCTCTTTAAACCATAAGGGTTTAATGTTTTTAATTAATTGTTCTTTGTGTATATAAGATATGCACATTCACGTTCATATCAGAGGATAATCGTGTGGAGTCAGTTATCTCTTTGTGTGGGCTCCATGGATGGAACCCAGGCCTCCAGGTTTATGTGACAAGTATCTTTACACACTGGGCCATCTCTCTGGCCCTCCCTAGAGTCTTCATTTTTTGGTGAAGAATATTTTCCATGTAGGAACGATGTGAGGATAAAATTGTGTGTTGTGTCTTCAGAAAAGTGAGAAAGGTCTATATAGAGATAAATCACACTTGACCATGAAGCAAAAAACTGGCTTCCTGAAGCCTAAAATATCTCCTCCTCCTCCTCTTCTTCCTCTTCCTCCTCCTCCTTCTTTTTCAGAATAAAAACTTAGTTTCAAAGGTAAACTCAGGAAAAAAAAATGTCCACGAGTTGGGGCAGTTTGCCTAAAACTATTTAGAATCAGTACTTGTATTTGATTTTGCTGAGGTGGTCACACATGATGCTTGTAGTGTGTAGTGTGTTCTTCTGAGGTGGCCACACATGGTCATGCAGTGTGTCATGTGTTCAGCTAAGAGAGCCACATTTAGTGATCTGGCATGTAGTGTAGTGGTGTGAGGATAACTTCCCAGGATGAAGGAGAACGGAAGTGCTTCTCTATCTGTGGGGTGTTAGCTTGTATTTTTCTACACTCATAGTAGAGTCTCTTTGTGGAATGGCATTTTCATCCAGTGATGGCAGTCACTGAATGGGTGTGTGTGTGTGTGTGTGTGTGTGTGTGTGTGTGTGTTGTGTATGTGATATGGAGGTATATGTGGTGTGTGTGGTGTGTATGTATGTGTGTGATATAAGGGTATGTGTGGTGTGTATGTGTGTATGTGGTATGTGTGTATGTGGTATGTATGTATGTGATGTAGCAGGGAGTGTGTATGTGGTGTATATGTATGTGTACAACATAAGTGTGTGTATATGTGTGTACTTGTGTGTGAGGTGTGTGTGTAGTTGTATGTCTATGTATGTCTGTGGTATGTGTGGTATGTATGTGTGTGTGATGTGGGGGGAGTATGTATGTAGTGTGTGGCGTGTGTGATGTGTGTGTATGTGTGTGAGGTGTGTGTGTGTACATGTATGTGATGTGTGTGTATGTGTGTGAAGTATGTGTGTACATGTATGTGATATGTGTGTGAGGTGTGTGTGTGTACATGTATGTGATTGTGTATGTGTGGGAGGTGTGTGTGTGTGTTCTTGTGTGTGTGTGTGTGTGTGTGTGATCTGTAAAAATGTATAAATATTTCTCAAAGGTATCACATACATTGTAGCTCCTACAGGGCCTCCATTCCTTAGTTTATCAGTTACCCACAATAATTAGTAATATTTTGTTTCTGTCAAGGATAATTGATGGACTGTGACTTACACAAAATCCTCTCTCTCTCTCTCTTTCTCTCTCTCTCTCTCTCTCTCTCTCTCTCTCTCTCTCTCTGTGTGTGTGTTACCTCTCGGTCTCTATTTCTCAATGTGTTTATGTGTTTGTGTATGTGTGTGTTTATCTATTTGTGTATATGTGTATGTGTTTTTGTATGTTTGTTTATGTTTGGGGGCTGTTGTGTGTGCATGTGCGAGTGTGTAATATGTGTGATGTGTATGTGTGGTGTGTGTATATGGTGTGTGTGTGTATGGTATATACAGTGTGTGTATGTATGAGTGTGTGTGGTGTGCGTCTGTGTATGTGTTTGTGAGGTGGTGTTGTGTGAGAATGTGTGTGTATGTGTGGTATGTGTGATGTGTGATGCGTGTGTGGTGTATATGGCATATATGTATGTATGAGTGTGTGCCTGTGCATGTATGGTGTATGTGTGTGTGTATGTGTGTGGTGTGTGTGTATGTGTGCATGTGTGTGTGAACTGTCTCAAGGAGGCAGGTGAGGCCAGAGTCCCCACTCCTCTGTTTCTCCTTAGACATGCTCAGGTGTGTTGTCACTAGGAAATAGCAGGACTTGGCGGAAGATTTGTTGGGGTTGCTGTTGGTTTGTTGGTGTGTTTGGAGGTTCCCGTGTTCTGCTTTGTGTTTCCTCCTGAAAGACTGCATCGCTCTGACTGACTTACAAAGCAAACACTTGATATTAGCACGAAAGGGAAGATAGATCATTAAAAGTTCCTGGAGAACGCTCTAGTTGGCTCATGTACTGTTCATGCCTGGAATGAAGTCTTAAAGAACACGGATGCCCCAAAAGCTGTAGTAATTCACGCATACGGCTGTGCCTGCTTGCTTACACATCCCGGTCACCAGCCTTACAGTCAGATCTGCCCAGCCTGAAAGTGAATCCAGGATGTTGGATCAAACGCTGGTATACTGGTAGACAGGACCATCTTTAGGGTAGGTTTTATCGAATGCAGGAATCTTCCCACTGGAGGGCACAGAAGCCAGCAGTCTGTGAAAACTCCAGGAGTCTGGGAAGCACTTGGACAGCTTTGAGTGACTTTCTGCTCACCTGGCTCCCTGCTGAGTCTCTTTTCTTAATTATCCCTCTGCAGCTGGTCCTTGTCTACGAGAACTGAAAGAAGGCCCCACGGGGTCCAGGGGTGCCAAGCTCAGGAAGGGATGGAATGAAAGGAAGAAGGCGAAATAACGCTGTCCTTTTGAGAGCTTGTGACCCTACTAGATGGAAAACAGATTCTCCTGCCTACCAGAAGAGTTGTCAAAACAGGTTACACATCCATTGCTGCTGATGAGAATAATGGACTCGGGGCGCTAAAGGGATAGCTCGGCAGCTAAGAGCGCTTGCTGCTTTTTCAAAGAACACAAGTTTGGGTCCCAGCACACAGATTGGAGGGCTCACAGTCTCTCCTGTAACTCTGGCTCCAGCAGATATGACACCCTCTTCTGGCTTCCAAGGACTCCCATATACACACAACGTACACTCACACAGACACATACAAATAAATACAAATTAAATAAATAAAAAAATAATTTTAAGTATAAAAAATTTAATAAAACTAATTAAATCTAGAAACACACAAAAAATGAACCAATGAAACATTAGAAAGAAAATTTTGCTCAAATATTGAGTGTATTTAAATTCCCAGCATTCATAGAGCTTGTACGGTGGCTGTTAGTCAGACTACTCTGCAAACAAAATTTCTTACCCCTAACGTCTGTAGAAGCAAAAATTAGAGGTAGTGTTTATAGTCTGGAGTGTGTTTCCTTCTACCAGTAAGTCATATTTAGTAGAAGATAGGGAACTTACTGTGAGGATGCCCAGTTCCTTAAAAGGGTTTTTAACAAATCAATTAATAAATTAATCATAAAATTATTGATACAGTTTTTTTTATTTTGATTGGTCATGTTTGAACAGTTGGATTAATCATCCTAATCAGATCTATTTCGATATTCAGAGGCTGTGTTCTCAAGAAACCGGAAGAGCTATGTTAAATTTAAACTTATATATGCTCACACTAGAGGATGTGATGTGCTAATCAGTCCGCACTCAAGCACAAAGCTGCCTTAAGAAAATGTATTCAGAGAGTATGATGCAGAGACATGGAAGACGGGGAGGCTCACTATACAATTCCTCTCATAAATCCTCTTTAACAGTTTAGGTCTGAGGAGAGAGTTCAGTTGACAGAGTGCCTGCTGTACAAATTTGGGGACCTGACTCCAATCCCCAGAAAGCACAGGGTTTACGATTATATAATCCCTGTCATGGGGAGGCAGAGACAATCCACTCTGGGGCTTACATTTACAAAAATTTAGTTCCAGGTTTTAAAATATAAAATTTCTTCGTGAAATCCATGAGCAGCAAATCTTTGGCTGCCCACAGCATCCTGGATGGTTTATACCATGACGGGACATAACACACCAGGTTTCTGAAATGTACTGACTTTCGTTATCGCCTTTGGTCCACAGGATGGTCTGACTCCGTTGCACTGTGGGGCAAGAAGTGGCCATGAGCAGGTGGTAGAGATGTTGCTTGACAGAGCCGCCCCCATCCTTTCAAAAACCAAGGTAAGGTCTTCAGTCCCTGAACATCTAACATCTGAGCCTTTTGAACGATAGGAGCGCACATTCACCAGCACTGCTAAATGGAACTCGAGATCATCACGTCTGTAGGGGAGCCCATAAAAGCTTCTGGGCTGGGGAGGTGGCTCAGAGGATAAAGGCTTGCTCTGTTGGCACGAGGACTGTGCTTTGGGTCGCCAGCACCCACACTGAAGCTGTAAAAACTAGTATCCTCCTGTAATCCCAGCACTCAGAAAGTGACACAGGGGAACCCTCTGTAAGTCTGTTAGCTAGATGAGCCAGGACCAGTAAGAAGAGGCAAGAGACCCTCTCTCAATAAGTAAGGTGGAAGGTGATCAAGGCAGACTATATCCACTGTCGTCCAGGCATCTGCACGCATGCATGCATGTGTGTTTGCACACCTGAATATGCACATAAACATGCAAAATAAGGTTAGATTTATGAAGCCTTTGCGGATGATGTGTTCTGCAGCAACGATTTTCTTTTAACTTGTTATTTTGGTCTATTATGCTTACTATTTAATGCTACACAATGAGACTTTCAGGGCTCAGCCGACTACAGCTTTAATGAGACTAAAAGCTCTACTTCCTGGCTTGGTTCTGAGTCTTTTTCCTACACCCCCACCCCCAGCCCTAGTTTATTTCTTGAGAGTTCATAGACTGGAACTGGGGGTGCAGGTTAATGGTAGATTATTTGCCTGTCCATACACCGGGCTCTCAGTTTATGCCAATTTAAAACATTAAAACTCTGATTATCCTTCCCCACCACTGTGTAAGATTTGAAGGATAAGCCTGCCCGCCCTTTCCAAATCCAGCAGTCTAGGGGAACCTCATGTCAGCTCACAAAACCAAATGTGCATCTCTCTCCTTGTTTCCATGTTTAACAGTGACAAGGGCAACTTGAAATTGGTCATAGCAAGGAGCCTACACACCCTAGGCGTTGAGCTCTGGGGTGCACTGAGAACTTTGTCATTTCAGAGGGCTGGTTGTTAAATCTCGTTCAGAGGGCTGGTTGTTAAATCTCGTTCAGCATGCTCACGTACAGGTGTGCATATGCACAGAGAACTTTGTCATTTCAGAGGGCTGGTTGTTAAATCTCGTTCAGAGGGCTGGTTGTTAAATCTCGTTCAGCATGCTCACGTACAGGTGTGCATGTGCACAGGATCCCTCAGGGAGCCTGAAGCTCATTCCTGAAGCCAGGCTGGGTGGCTAGCAAGCTCCAGAGAGCTTCTCACCTGTCCTTACAATGCCTTGGCAGGCACGTGCTGCCGTGCCGGGCTTTTTATGTGGGGATCAAACTCAGGTCCTGAAGATTGTGTGGCAAGCATGTTGCCAATTCCACCACATCCCTGGCCCACCCACCAAACAGACCTTTCTGATTGTCTGTCTTACCTGTGCTCACCATGTCTTTAAGTCAGTGTCATCTGGGCAGGGTTCATTCCCCATCAGTGCTCCTTACACTGTTTAGAAAGAACCTCTCTGCTGCTGTTGGTACATGCTTGCTACCTGGCTTTCTTTGATAGAGTGAAAGTCAGAACGTTTTCTTGTTCAGAACGTTTTCTTGTTAGATTAGTACACAGCACTTATGAAGACACTAGATAATCTGTACTGAGAAAGAAGTCACAGATTGTTGTAAGCCTAGCTTTAAGGCAATCTGCCTGATCCCTTAAGCCTTTTTTATATTGCTGAGCTAAGAAAGCCTATCACTCCCGAAGCCATCCTTCAGTCACCATATGCAATACGAGCCCTTTCCGTTGGGCCACTTGATTTTTTTCGTCTTCATTCTCTCTGTCATTCCTGTGAGTTAGTTTTCCAGCCATACATCATTATTCTATACATCATTCATGAGTGTTCTAGTTTCCACTCTCCTGCTGTGATAAAATAGTCTGAACAAAAGCCATTTGGAGAGGAAAAGGTTTATTTGGCTTACACTTCTAGGTCACCGGCTTGCTTGCTATCTCAGGCCCATGTGTACCTAGCTTCCTCATACCACTCAGGCCCACTTGCCTAGGGAATGGTGCCACCCACATTCAATCAATACAATCACCTGTAGACATGCCCGCAGGCTAAGCTGATTTGGACAGTCCTACAGTTGAGAATTCCTGCTTGGGCAACTCTAGGTATATCAAATTGATTGTTGAGTCTCATTAGGATGGAGCCTCTTTTTGTTTTTGACAATGTTTCCCACTTACCGCCTCCAGGAAGTCCTGTGTTCTCTGAGATTTGTTTACTTTGCACTTCCTCTAAGACTACAGGAAAACATAAAGCAAAGGAGGATTTGGTGGAAGTGAGGGGGGATCTGTGAGGGGCAGTATCAGATGGGAAATGTCCAAGCCCTTGGCGACACCTTTAGTGTCTACTTTGGTTCAGGATAATAGAGGAGAATGCTTGAGGCAGGAACATCCCAACTCCCCAATGGCTGCCCAAGTGTTTAAATTCATCTCAATATTTATTATGCTTATATCCCCTTTTTTATCTGCATAACTCTCTGCTAGGCAGTATGGGAAAATACTGTCATAAATCTCTTGCCTTTAAGGAACACGGGTATCTGAAATATGTAGCCATCAGTGGTATCGAGATGGCTAAGTGATTTCACATTGCTTTGTCTAAGAATTTTTCCTGTCGTGCTACAATAAATGTAGGGGGCGGGGATAACTGGTCTTGGAGAAGTCAGGTGTTCCTGGATCCCCTGGGCACACGTCCCAACATTTTATGAAAACAGAATTTGTTGTTATCATAGAGGAAACAGCTTATTTGGCTTATTTAATGTGCTAAATTATACTATCGGTAATTTAGACCTCCCTTGTGGTAAATGAGCCTGCTGAGACTCTCCGGGCCCTTCCACTTTGCTTCCATAGCTAACAGAAGCTCGAAAGGACTCACGTTAGCCTGCTTGGCCTTGATTCACGTATCCAACCACTGAGGGGTGACTGCCATTCTTCACAATTTTCCCTTCAGTGCTGGAGATGGAACCTGAGGGCTCCTATATTCATTTCTTCTCTGAGATTTTGAAATAAATCTTCAATGTCTTCACGCTGCCCGTGACTATTATTAAGCCAGGATGATTTAAGCTGCGGGTCTCTTCACTGGGTCAGTGGCTTCCTTTTACTTGCTGACGCACGGGGGCGCCAGACTTCTAGAAATGGATGAAGGTTTCCCTGCACCCGGGTAGTCTTGTTTCTGAAGCTCGGTACTGTTCTGCAAGGGCAAAAAACAGCAAGAGTGATTAGGAGTTGGCTCTCACTATTTTTTTTCTTGCATTTTTAAATGATAAATCCTGCTGGGAATATAGTAACTTCCGGCCCCTGGTACAAACCATATCAGTTTTACACTGGGGAAAGAAACTACGAAATTACCTTTGACTATTTTTTTTTTCCTTTGACACAAGAAAGAAAAGTTTTCTTTTTAAAGCAGGAGCCGTTCAAAAGGATTGTCAGTGCCTTTTAAAATCGTAAGGTATTTCCAAGTGCAGCATCAGAGTTTTTAACATGTTCCTGCTTGTTCTGTTATTTGCCTCATTTGAGCTAAAAAGGAAAAAAATCAATGAGTCCTCTTCCCCTTCCGTGTTCCAGAATGGACTGTCGCCACTGCACATGGCCACACAAGGAGACCATTTAAACTGCGTCCAACTCCTCCTCCAGCACAACGTGCCCGTGGATGACGTCACCAACGACTACCTGACCGCCCTCCATGTGGCCGCCCACTGCGGCCATTACAAAGTTGCCAAGGTTCTTTTGGATAAGAAAGCTAACCCCAATGCCAAAGCCCTGGTGAGTAGTCCTGCCATCCGACACAAGCGAGGGTCTTGCCAGCGGCACATGATGCATCGCGTGTGGAGGGATTGCTCTTCCAGAGACAAATACGGAATGCCCATTAAATCACTGTACTTTGTTAATCTTTCCAAATGTCCTTGGGAGTAGACAAAGCCTCCTGTGCTGGTGGGAATAAAGCTGACAGTGCAAAACGGCTGGTTCTTCAGGGCCCCACTCAGGTTCCTCTTACCTGAGAGAGAGCCTGACATTAAACGGTTATAAAAAAGAACGACCTGACCAGTTTCATTCTCCTCACTGTGGTAATGTTATGATTCCTCCGGTTAGACATTTGAGGGGTTTTGTTGTTTTCTTTCTGACGTATAGAATCTTGAAGCAAACTAGACATGACAGCTTAAACCTCTTATGACAGCCCTTGTAAGGCTGAGTCAGGAGGATTACTGTGAGTTCAAAATCAGCCTGATCTACAGAAGGAGACTTTCTTTCAGATAAAAATAATGATAATGTACATATGTATGTATGTATGTATGATATGTACGTATGTACATATATATACTATACATGTATGTGTATACGTGTATGTATGTATACACACATATACATACATATATACATTATACATACACTCATATAAACAGACAGCTGGGTATAATGGCAAGAGCAGGAGAGCTCTGAGTTTGAGGCCAGCCAGGTCTGGCTAGTCCCAGGCTAGCCAGAGCTACATAGTGAGACCCTGTCTTAAAAAGAATAATACTATTTGTCCAAGAATTTGTAAGCTTAAATTATATTAACCTTTGTTGTTGTTTTGTTTTTTAATAAGACAATGCTTGCTAGTGTTAAAGTAAATAACCCTTAGTACGGTTGAAATAAATAATCCCTAGTAAAGTGTTGACATTTCATTCAGACTAAGCCCAGGCACTCAGAGAAAGAACGAAAGTGCCCAGTCCCGGGGAAGACGTTGATTGACTAGTGATTTTGAGGTATAGGTTGACTACAGCCAACCCTTCCTGGCAGGCTTCTGCTTCCCTCAAACGCTGCCTTGTGACCTTGTCTTCAGAACCTCTGTGCCTCTGCCTCAGGGGGGCCTGAAATTCAGTGGAGAGGAGGGAGCTTGGCACTCAGTACACAGCCGGCAGCGCCATGGTCTTTGGAAACCCAACAGCTTCTACCAAAAAAAGTATTTTAGGAGCTGCTGGCCTGCCCAGTGTGTCAGAAGCCTCTGCCTTCTGAGAAGGGAGGGGACCTCTGAATGACCATGAGTCACTCTTTTTCCATAGGAGCAAAAAAAAAAGTAAGAATGTAAAGCAAGGACGTGACTTAACTTTCATTTTCCTATGACTCAAGTTTTCCCAACAGAGCGACATTGTAGTCAGTTACCCTGGGATGGATTATAGCCAAAAAGGAAAGAAAGAAAGAAAAGATAAGAAAAGTGTTCCTGGGACCTGCCCAGGGGCACCTGCTGTAGCTTTGTGTGGGGAACCTCGGTGTTTGTACAGGTCCCTACTGACGGCTGAAACAGGCGGCCCAGTCTCAGCTGTTGGACAGAGAACGGTTTGGTGGGTAATTTGTTTAAACGCCAATTATTTTATGAGATTAAACCTTGGAGCAAATGAGCTGCACGCCGTTGAGTCACCTGAGGTCCTGGATCCTTAGAGTAAGCCCATGCTCAAGCCTTTTGGTTTGGTGTGGTTTTCGCTTTTGCTCTTTTGCGATAGGGTCTCTCTGAACAATCCCGGTTCTCCTGGAATTCACTGTGTAGACCAGGCTGGCCTCGAACACAGAGATCCACCTGCCTCTGCTGGGGTTAAAAGCCTTGTGACACCACTGTCCCTCTGCTGCTGCGTGTTTGAGTCTTAAGGCAGCATAAGAAAGGAAACTCTCTGGAGCTTGTAAATATGAATGTCCTGTCACACAGGGGACAAGTCTGAGCAGGCCCTGGCAAAGGTTGACTGTGCAGACAGACTTGATGCTTGTGTTTTCCCCAGCTGTATTTGAAGTAAGCTCCTTAATTCAACACATAGAGGAATGGGAAGGGCTCAGTGAACACACTCTGATCCTTTACAACAGAGTCTCAGAAGGCTCGGGCTAAGTGCCTGGGAACTCAGGTACAAGGCAGGACACCTCTCTCGGAAGCAAACCCATCCTCTCTGGATTTAGGAGTTTGATGTTCTGAGTTTACAAATCTGGACAGCGGTGCTTTATAAGGCTGTGTTTCTTGTACAAAGTTGTCCAGAGGCAGGAAGAGAGTGGGTGCTTTGAGTGAAATAAAAGAAATAAAAAGGAGAGAGAGAGAGGATTATACAGGGAAGAGCCTCTGGGGTAAGGGCAGCCCAGCCCCTGGGCTGGAAAGTTCAGGATAGAGGGCAGAGTATGCCAGCCATACCCTGAAACAGGTAGGGACTGAAGGATGCTGGGAGAACCTGGAGGCCAGGTCCACTTTGATATGTTAAACAGGCACCTTAGCTGCTTGTCCCAGGTTTGAAACCTTAACACATGCTTGCATCGTAGTAAGTCAATCAAGGATAATATGAAGGACCAACTGGGCAGAGTGGGGTCAGGCTGGTTAGTGTGGCACAAGCACTTAGAGACACCCCCAAAGGTAAGGCAAAGGATATCAGCTAGGGCAATGGCACATGCCTGCAGTCCAGACCATCCAAAGGAAAAAGTAGGAGGGCTGGAGACATGGCTCAGTGGTGAAGAACGCTGACTGCTTTCTTAGGGGATCCGGGTTCAATTCCCAGCACCTGCACAGCAGGTTACAACTATTTGTGACTCCAATTCCCGGGGATCTGACTTCCACAGAGCAGTGTGTACACCTCGTGGGCAGATATATATGTAGCATCCATACACATAAAATAATAACTTCAGGGCTGGAGAGATGGCTCCAGTGGTTAAGAGCACTGACTGCTCTTCCAGAGGTCCTGAGTTCAATTCCCAGCAACCACATGGTGACTCACAACCATCTGTAATGAGATCCAATGCCCTCTTCTAGTGTGTCTGAAGACAACTACAATATACTCTTATACATAAAGAGTAAATATATGAAGTAATAATAATAATAACTTTTAAAATAAAAGAAAAAATCAGAAGGCACATGGCTGAGTCCAGCTGGGCTTTATATAATGAGACTCTGAGTCAAAACTCAAAATGAAATAAAAAAATTATTTGGAACAATGAACTCTAAAATAAAGAAGTTTATGCGCACTTCACCTTTCCCTACAAGGAAGTTACAACCTGGGAACCTTGCTGGGAACCAGTCAAGACTCTTCCATCCAGGAAAGCCATGTGTCTAACCACTTTGGTTCTGAGGTCCGCACAGCGCCTTATTGTACTAGTGTCTTTCCCTGCGCACAGTAGGAACTGACTCCCATGTATGAAGCTAAGTAGATACGTGTATTTGTCCCTTACAGAATGGCTTCACCCCTCTCCATATCGCCTGCAAAAAGAACCGTATCCGAGTAATGGAACTCCTTTTGAAGCACGGTGCATCTATTCAAGCCGTAACCGAGGTGAGAACACTTGCGGGACTGGGGGGACTAGAGAGTATAGCTTCGGCAGCCGTGGGTTTCCCTCTAGGGAAGCAGCTATAGGCCTGCTTGTCTCCTAAGGGGCATCTCGTTGGCAGACTGCCATCTCTTGGGTAGGGGATGGCTGTGCTACCAAACAACCCACACTTGGTTGCAGGTGGCTGGCCGAAAGACTGAGAAACGTGGTCCTGTGCTAAGAGAGAGTAAGGACTGTTCTGTGTGGACGTGTCCAGTGAATGAAGTATGGGAGTGTTGCAGTTAGGAGCAGGGAAGCCCTGTGTGCATTTCCTCTGAACCCACCTAGAGAATTCATCCTTGTATGTCAGCACTGGGTCTCCGCATAGCAAACAGGCCTGGGTCTCCCCACTCCAGAACTGCCCCACCCCAATCCACCTCTCTGCCTTCCCAACTCCAGGAACTCTCTCTGCAAATTGGAGCGTTGGCTCTTCTCCTAGAGCAGGTATATGTGTCTCATTCGTTTGCCAAGCTGGTCCTGTATATCTGGAACACCTCTCCCGGAAAATCTGCCCTGGGTGTTCTCCATGGGTCAGTTATGAGCATATTTCTATCCATGCTAATATCCAGTTATCATACCTATAACCTGTGACTCCCCTGTGACCCCAGAACCCATAGACCAAGGCTTCCTGTCCTCACACGCCCACGGTTCAGGAAGTCTTGTTGAATGCTTGATGCTGGACACACAAGCTCCTATTGCTTGTATGTGGCATGTTTACCTTGCCTCGAAATGCTTCTATAATCTCAACACACAGCAGTTAGAAATACCAGAGAAAGGGCATTTCAGGAGACTCGTGTCTGCGTGTGCCCTGGTGTTTCTCATACAGAGCAGTGATTTTAGCCCAACACAGGAAAACGCTTTAGGGGTCAGAATGGACACGGAGACAAAGGTTGGATTGAAGTTGTTTAAGTGTTCAGAGATACTTCTCAGTGCTGAGAAGCCCCTACCAGACTCCAGCTCCTGAGGCCTTGGGAGGGTAGGTCCCTGACACCTGGCTCTCCTGTTGCTGGAAAAGGATGAGAAACCAAAATAAAAAGTCCCCTGTCCTGCTCTATTTGTCTTTACTGTTGGGCGGTTGGCAGGCAGACTTTTTCTTCCTTCAGCATACACTTTACTTTTACAGATAGAATTGGTCTTATGTGTATATGTGTGTGTGTTTGCATGTGTGTGCATGTATGTATATGTGTGTGTATGTATGTATGTATATTCTATGTATGCATATTAGTGTGTCTGTTGTAAACATATATTTTTTCTCATATATATGAGAACCTGCAGCCTTACTCACGCTAGGCAATACTCTACCACTATCTTCAGAACTAGCCTTGTCATTCATATACACACATGTGTGTGTGTGTGTATGTGTGCATATATATATATATAATTTCTATAGAGATTTACTACAAAGGAAATTTTTTTCTCTTCCTATTATTTTTATCAGGTTAATGTTGTAAAGTAATTAAATTCTGAACATTAAAAAGATGGAACAAAGGGGCCAGAGAGATGGGATCCCATGCCCTCTTCTGGTGTGTCTTAAGATAGTGATAATGTATTCATATACATAAAATAAATCTTAAAAATAATAGAACAAAATTATATGAGCAGTACAAGGACATGAACTCCTTCACGTGGTTCCTGAGATTTTTAAATTCTCTGCTTGGCTTCTCTATTTATACCTGTCATCCATGAACATATTCAATATAAAATAGCCTTGAATCACTCAGTCCTGCTTCACACGGATACAGTGTTGAGGGAAGGGGCTGTGCACATGTCCGTGTGCAAAGCAAACCTGCTCTTGTTCTCAATGTGCATTAAATGCATTGCGCTCATTTACAATGCTGGTAGAGTTAACATCTTGGATGACTGGAATGCCTAGACCTACTTTCTTTCCTTTATTAGAGGGATGGTTTGCGTTGGCTACTTCATGTATCATAGGTTCCATTTATCCAAAGCTCATGGGAATTCCAAGTCCAGCATAGTGTTTGAATTAGTAGCCAACACTTTACTAAAGTGTGTGTTATCGCTATGTCCCACAGACAAACCACGCACATGGACACAAGAAAAGTTCCCTGGCAAGGGGAAAATAAACTTTATTTCCCTCCCAACTTTTTCTTAAATTTCTATCAAAAATATAAAATAAACGCTCCTTTCCTTAATAAAGGTGACGTTAAGTCTTTCATAATCACGGGTCTTACTTTAAGGAAATGACAGTTGTGTTGATATAGTCACCTCATAGAATCTGTGATATAATGATATAATCTTGATGTCTTCTCATTTGACCCCTGAGTGGGTTAAGACAGATGGATGGATGGTTAGGTGAGTGGATGGATGGATGGATGGATGGATGGATGGATGGATGGATAGATGGATGCATGCATGGATGGATGGGTGAGTGGATGGATGGATGGATGGATGAATGCATGGATGGATGCATGGATGGATAGAGTAGATAGATGGATGAATGAGTGGATGGATGGATAGATGGATGGATGGGAGGATGGGTGAATAGATGGATGGGAGAATGAATAGATGGATAGAGAGTGGACATATAGGTAGATATACAAGTAGATGTCTGGAAGCAGGCAGGCAGTCTGGCAAATACATAATCAAGTCTCTTGGATCATAAGCCAACAACTAACATTTTCTTTCTTACCCTGTAGTCGGGCCTTACCCCAATCCATGTTGCTGCCTTCATGGGACATGTAAATATCGTGTCACAGCTAATGCATCATGGAGCCTCCCCAAACACCACCAATGTGGTAAGTAGCCTTAGCAGAGATCAGTTGTGGGTTTAAGATGTTGGTTGGGAAAGTGGCTTTCCTGCACTTACATACTAACTAGAAGTAAGCGGATTGCTGCGTAATTTTATTACTTCAGGTACAGAGTTTGGTTTTTCAGATATAGATCATGAGAACATTTCTGGTTTCCTTCACTTTGAAGGCAAGATCCTGTTAGTATCCAGTTGTCTAAAAATTGTTAAGATTTAAGGAACATGCCGGGCAGTGGTGGCGCACACCTTTAATCCCAGCACTCGGGAGGCAGAGGCAGGCGGATTTCTGAGTTCCAGGCCAGCCTGGTCTACAGAGTGAGTTCCAGGACAGCCAGGGCTACACAGAGAAACCCTGTCTCAAAAAAAAAAAAAAAAAAAAAAAAGGAACATGTCTATTAACATTGCAAGAATGTCACTATTCTATTGGATACCAGAAAGGGAATGCGTTGCTGTGGCGTTCTCTAACAGGATCCATCAAAAGCACTGCATGTCAAGGGTGTGACTCACACAGTGCCATCAAATGTGAAGAAGTTCTTTCACAAAACTTCAGAGGCATCCTCTTTAAGAGTGGTCTGCCATGTTGTAGCAAAATCATGGACATCTAAGTGAGGAGATCACCAGACAGCGTTTCCCCCAAGCTGAGTGTCCTCATCAAATCTATGTATGAGATGGTTTAGCAGAATTACCTGAGCAGCAGCTGCTCATCCTGAGCATCCTGTGCCATGCAACACTGTTTTACAGCCTTTCAAATTTGGCATCATCTTTTCAGCCCAATGGACCACAAGCATAAGACTGCCGGTTTAACTCACGAGCAATAAAGAAGCGAAGACAGGCAGTATTAGTCACTGAGGCGGTGTGCCATGTGGTCTTGCACATGCACTTGTGTAGGGTTAAAACCAGATGCTATTTTCCTTCATTAAAAAAACAGTGTGTAATAAAGCAAACAGCAACCTCAGGTTGTTTCCAGGGAGCACGGGGCATGCAAGACCACTGTCCTCTCCATCCATTCAGATGGATGGCTTGTTGGGCAAAGCTTACTTTATAAAAGTCACTTCCGCATGGATTTTGCTTGTGGGAGCAAAGGTATTTGGTTTTTATTATGTATATATTTCATTGTATATTCTATTGTGTTGGCATTCGTGTGAGTGAATGAATGAATGATCTGAGTTAGAGACTATTGGGCGAAAGGGTAAAGGGGGGAATTGCTCCTCATGATGGTACCAAGAAATGGGACCTGACCTATTGAGGTTACTTCAGGTGAGCCATGTTGGATATCAGTGTGGTTTTGGTGCCTCTTGGCAGGGTTCATGTTTAATCCCAATTTCATAGTCAGAACTGGGAAGCTGACACTAGTCTAGACTGCCTATGCTCTGAAAATACGACCAAGTGCCGCCATGCGGAGGCTTGCATCCGCCATAGGTTACAGCAGCAAGCTGCAAGCGCAGGTCAAGCAGGTGTAGGGCTCTCCCCTTGCACTGGCTCACCTGCCAGCCTTCGCCCGTTCATTGCTTCTCACACTGGGAGTGTTGATACCGTCTCAACCCTAAGGACGCCTTGCCGTAGATTCCTGAGCTGTGCTTCTCATAGCATCAGTGGCTGGGATCCTCGAGGTTACACCATGTCCTTGCCACCCTGGGTCAGGTTCCTGGGAACATTTACATGTGGTTATTTTCCTATATTTCCAGCAAGGAGGTACTCAGGGCACTATTTTTGTTTGCTAAAACAAAAAAAACAAACAAAAAACAAAAATAGTCACTATAACTTCATGCCAACGAATCATGCCAATTGTCTTGAGAGTTGCTGCTAATTGGCTTCCCCTTACGTTCCCCAGAGAGGAGAGACAGCATTGCATATGGCGGCTCGGTCCGGGCAAGCAGAAGTGGTGCGGTATCTGGTCCAAGATGGAGCTCAGGTAGAAGCAAAAGCTAAGGTAAGGGCATGACGTGGGGTCTTAAAACTGCAACTGAGGCAGAAGTCTGGGGTTCTGCAAACCTTGAGGTGAATGCCCACTGCCTCTCAATAGCAGGGCTTTATTAATCAGACCTTCCAGGGATGAAGGTCTCTACCCAAGAATCATATAAAAATACTCTGCTTCATAGCCACTCAGATGTTGTAGCACAGTTACATACAATGAGGAACTGCCCTGAGCACGTTGTGAAGCCCAAACAGGTTAGAAACCAGATTCAGGCAGGTCCAGGGAGGAAATTTCTAGAACAATCACAGTTTATAAACATGAGTCCATATTTGGGGTTGACTTATATGTCTGTCACCTGGCACAGCCTCAAAAGGAAAAAGGATATAGTTTTCTCTCCCTTCTATAAAATACGAAGCCAGAATGCCCCAGATCAGACAGACTGTCTCATAACAGAAGTCCAAACATTTGGAACGCTGAGCTGCCACCCCTGGCTGAGTAATTTCTTAAGTTAGTGATTTTCCTTCAGTGGTAGCTGTATGGGGATCCCAAAGTGTAGCTCGCAGACTGTGGTCTAGACGATCTCAGCTATGCCTCTAACTTAGTAAAATGGAATTACCAGAGAGGTTAGCTTATTACTGTTAATAAGAGCCCTCACATTCATGAGTGTTGATTATAAACAGAGTATCTAGTCCATACGGAAGATGGCATTTATACTTTGAGTTTCCTGAGGGAGGTAAGATGGGTGAGACCCACTGGCTGAGATCTCCTCAGCTGGCTGCCTCAAGTTGACTCTTGGACAGCTAAGCAACATCTAGCATTTTCTTTTCTAGAACAGAACTTTTTAAATGTTGCCATTCGTCATCCAAGATATGTAGGTTATAAGGCAGGACACAATGCAAATTCTGCATTTACTAATAATAGATCATAAATAAATATACTTTAAGTCAACTCTGTGACATACATAGAACTTTGGCATTCATTGAGAGTGAAAGCAAATCTACATGCTAATGAGGGATGTGTCCATTTAATTTTTCATATAGGATGAAATCTTGGCTGAATAGTTGATAGTCTAAGATGTAGAACATCTTCAGTTTTTCAGAGTTCATCTATACTTTGATTTCACAATTGTCAATATCGAGACTGCTATTTTACATATATACAATGTTGAAGGCCATTTCAGAAAACATTAGTAATCCTGTCCCAATTGAGCCAAAATTCAGTTAATGAGTATTTGTGAAGTCAGTAACTCAAACAGTAATTTTAAAAACCAACGCTCTGCCCACTCCCCCCAGTGAGTGAGGCTGTAGCTCCTAAGGGTTCCACAACCTTCCCAGACAGTGCCACCAGCTACGGAGCAAGTGCTCAGACACGTGAGCCTGGAAGGGACACCTCACAGCCCATCCCCAACACTCCCCAGATGCATCCTACTGGTGGTGTAGCCAATCTGGCCTTGATCTCAACCTTTGTGCAAAGAAATATCCATATTCTGGTCTACCCTCCTCTCTGCCTCTCCTATCAGGGGTGTTTAAAGACACTGAAACATTTTTGTGGGTATTTCTTTTTTCTTTAAGATTTATTTATTTTATGTATGTGGGTATACTGTCGCTGTCTTCAGACACACCAGAAGGCAGCATCAGATGCCCATTACAGATGGTTGTGAGCCACCATGTGGTTGCTGGGAATTGAACTCAGGGACCTCTGGAAGAGCAATCAGTGCTCTTAGCCACTGAGCCATCTCTCTAGCCCTTTGTGGGTATTTCACTTGGTGGAATGACATGGGGCATTTTGGGGGCACCTATCTGGTCAGATTAGGAAAGGGTGGCCCTCCCAGTTGTCTCAAGCTCCCTCATGGGCAGGATTCATGGTGAGCTTCATGCCTTTGGGTGAAACTGTAATAAGTTATCCCTTTATTGTAGGCCATTGCAGCCCTGGCTGCCAGGATGCACAGCTTGACAAATTCAGAAGCCATGACCCCTGCATGGGTCTATTCTGTCCTCTCTAGCTTTTGACTGTGGGAAAACATGGCACTCATAGAGCAATAAAGTCATGTCAGGATGGCTTGTAGACATAAATATAACTCCTAGGCATGAATTTTACTGAGATTATTTCTCACCTCCTCTGTCCCTGCCTGCAAGCAAAAAAAAAAAAAGTCTATAGATCGCAACTGATGCTCTGTGTGGCAGCTGGTGAAGAAATAAGATTCAGGTAGAACACACTTACACACTCTCACACAAATTGAATAAGAGTTGCACACATCTGTGACTTGGGGCCACTAACATCCCCTGCACTTCTCATAAGGCACCGTCCCCTTGCAAGCTCACAAGCCTTGTGTTTCTACCTCGCATCTAGGATGACCAGACTCCACTCCACATCTCAGCCCGACTCGGGAAAGCCGACATAGTTCAACAACTGTTACAGCAAGGAGCATCCCCCAATGCAGCAACAACTTCTGGGTACACCCCCCTTCACCTTGCAGCCAGAGAGGGACATGAGGATGTAGCTGCGTTCCTTCTGGATCATGGAGCATCTTTATCCATAACAACAAAGGTATAAAGACGCAGTTCCCAAAGCACACCGTGCTCAGAGTCTCCCACACAGTGATGATGGGCTAAGAGGCTGTGTTTCTAGATCTATAGGAGGCCCCCAAGATAGTCATGTCCCTAGCCAGCAAAGTCTTAATTGGCAGGGAAGTAGCTATTTGTACCTGAGGAATTTTCTTTTGGTCTTAAGTTTCTCAATATGTCATCTGAGGATATCTTGATGACATCGAGAATTAGAGTTTTTTTTCAAGATTTATTTATTTTATATATGTGAACACACTGTAGCTGTCTTCAGACACACCAGAAGAAGGCATCATATCCCATTACAGATGGCTGTGAGCCACCATGTGGCTGCTGGGAATTGAACTGAGGATCTCTGGAAGAGCAAGCAGTCTTAACCTCTGCGCCATCTCTCCAGCCTGAGAATTTCTTTTAATTACTTGAGAGGCTTAAGTAGCAGTTTCAAGTAAACCTGCTGATCTCCTTTGTGATAGTTGGTTGACCTATGGTTTGATTAATTCATCTCTGATGTCTTCATATAATATCCTCTCATGGCTGTAATGTGTAGGCAGAATGCATAATTGGTTTGTTTGTTTGTCTGTTTTATCGAATTTTACGAGAACTCCATAAACATAACAAGTATAATAGCAAGACAGATTGGCCTATGGCATGTCCTGAGAAGAGAATATTAGGTACTGTAATCTCTTTTCTGGCTATGAATAAGAAGGACTAAGAGATACCGTGACTAGCACAACTCTAACAAAGGACAACATTTAATTGGGGCTGGCTTACAGGTTCAGAGGTTCAGTTCAATAGCATCAAGGTGGGAAGCATGGCAGCATCTAGGCAGACACAGTGCTGGAGGAGCTGAAAATTCTCCATCTTGATCAGTAGGCAGCCATGAGATGACTGGCTTCTAGCCAGCAAGGAAGTGGGTCTCAAAGCCCACTCCCACAGTGACACACTTCCTCCAACAAGACCACACCTACTCCAACAAAGCCACACCTCCCAATAGTGCCACTCCCTGGGCCAAGCATATTCAAACCACCACACATACTTACAGAAAAAAACAAAAAAACACCTGAATAAAGTGACTACCCCGAACTTCATCTCTCATGGTTCCTTGGGCTGTTTAGGAAAATCAAGTTACAAGTTTCTGGATATCATTTAGAATGTGAGATAGAATCATGGGTGATGGGGATCGCAGGGTACCCCTAAGCCCTCTCCATCTTAGCTGCCTACTGGCTCTAGTTGGCAGTACTCTTTTGAGGTACTATGTGTTGGTCCTGCTCCAGTCTCTGATAAAAGCTTGGGACCCTCCCTAATGTTGTGTGTTGACTGACTTGTTGATACCCAGATCCTTGCAGGCTCTGGAATTATGGGAGAACAGCCAGGAACTCTAAGCATCCAAGTCTTGCATGTGTCATTCCTCAGTTCACCTCAGGGAGCAAAGATGAAAGGACCTCAGACTATTCCTGGAGGCAAGCGTGTAACTCAAGATATTGTGTGCATTTGTGGTGAAGGAGAGGAAAGGGGAAGAAAGGCACATGGCCTCTGCTGATGTGAGCTTACAGAGGGGTTTCCAAAGCACACCACCACAGGCCTGCAATGAGCCTCATAGAAGCCATTTTTCTCACAGTCTGACACCCCCAAATGGCCATGGAATAATTTTCAGATCCAGCTAATTTGTGTTGTTTTGAGGAGATATCTGATTAGTATACAAATAAGTGACTGGTGTGGGAAAATATTCTCTTTCTCTCCAGGGATGCCTAACCTTTTGACATTGTTACACAACCCTGTGGTCTACAACTGTGTTAGGCCACCGTCCCAGCTATTGTGAGACACCTATGGGCTCGCAGGCTACACATTAGACATATTTACACTGTTACACAACCCTATGGTCTACAACTGTGTTAGGCCACAGTCCCAGCTACCGTGAGACACCTATGGCCTCGCAGGCTGCAGGCTGCAGGCTGCTGGTAGGTAGAGTCTGCAGATCCCTTAGGACTAGAAAAGTCTTCAGTTGTTATGTGTTACCTTAGACCTTACTTACACATACACGTAACTCATCTTCATCAGTAGAATAAGCCATCCGCCCCAAGAAGCCCTGCCCTGGGTAACTCCCATTCATGATGCTTTTACATTTCCCTCTTCAGAAGGGATTCACCCCTCTGCACGTGGCAGCCAAATACGGAAAGCTTGAAGTCGCAAGTCTCCTGCTGCAGAAGAGTGCGTCTCCTGATGCCGCAGGGAAGGTATGACATCATCAGCCACCTCTAGCAGGCCACTTCCACAATAACAAACCAACACTTGCTAATATCACTCTTCCCCCCTTCCCCAACACACACACACTCACTCAGCCACTCTGATGGTACCTAAGCCATACTGAAGTCTCACTAGGGTGGCATCAGGTGAATGCTGGCTCACATACAATGGAACCTGAACGTGAATAATGCTGTCTGTTGTACCCAGTCTGATCCCATTTCCTAACTCTAAGAATCTCCTACTAAGACACTTTTGACCCTGGTTGTTGTCTCTGCACGTGTTTTCAGAGCGGGCTAACTCCACTGCATGTAGCAGCGCATTACGATAATCAGAAAGTGGCCCTTCTGCTCTTGGACCAGGGAGCCTCACCCCACGCAGCCGCGAAGGTATTTGTAACTCACAGCATAAGAACTGAATGTGTATCATGCCTCTGTCTCTATACCAGCATCCCTTCTTGCTAATTATGTAGTGTTCTCATTGTTCAGACCTGGCTTATAAAAGTTACAGGCAGAATGGTCAAAAGCTATATGCTTTCCAGTGTTTTGTCACCCCCCACCCACCGTAGTAGGTGCTCAATAAATACGTATTTGTCAGTTGACTGCCTTGGATCGCCGAGACATCCTGGGGGAAAAGAGAGCTCGAACACTCCTCAGCCAGATTGAAAACATCCACAGAGCCTAAGGGGATAAAAAGCTCTAACTTGTGAGACCCAGGAGATACGTGAGTTTGGTAAAGTGCGAGTCCAGATCCCCAGTGCCCATGCCAAAAATCAGGTATAAAGGCACACACCCGCAGTTCTGGAGCTACAGAGACAGAAGGATTGGTGGGGAATGCTGGGAGCCTGGCTAGTCTCATCATCAAGCTGCAGATTCAGTGAGAGACCCTGTCTCAAAAGACAAAAGTGGCGAAGCATTTGAGGAAGACATCCAACATCAACAACACACTCATATGCACATGCGTACACACACGCTATGCACATTCATACACACTCATGCGCATGCGTACACATGTGTATGTGTATACAACATATACACACATGCGCACACATGCAGAAAAGCCCGGATTTATCAACATTTATACAAGCACACACTGATTGTATTTCCCTCAGAAAAACACTGCCTGCACGAGCTTTGTGTTCCACAGAACTCCTAAAGAGTTTCCTGTGTGAGTTTCTATTACAGTTTAAGGGGACTGTTATGTTATTCTTGTTACTGGGGAACGTTTGGCCAGTGGACGTCTTAGATTTCTGAGAAATAAACACAAAGTATAGTGCATGCAGCCCTCGTGTCGCCCCACTATTCTGACCTGGCATGTCATAATGCAGCCTCCTTAAAGACACCTGCTTGCTGAGCGGGTAGCTGTGACGCAACACCGAACCAGTACAAACCAGAATCTAAACGTTTTATCTGATTCTTTTAATGTGTTTTATTGGTTCAAGGTCTCTTTGGTGTCCCTAATGCTGTTGAACTGTGCCTTGAGTGTTCTTTAGGGTTGTGTCAAGTTCATCGCAGGCCAATGAGCCTGGCCTGTTCTAAGTAGCAGTACTGTAAGAGAGAGTGTTCTGGAAACTTCCTCCGTGAGAGAAGATGCTGCCGTTGCTGTAGTGGGATTTGTTGTTGTTGTTGTTGTTGTTGTTGTTGTTGTGTACATGTTGGGGTCAGAAGAAATTTTGCAGCAGTTGGTTCTCTCCTCCCATCACGAAGATTCCAGAACCATAGGTTTGGCACCCCATGTCTTTACCTGATATTCCCTCTCCCCTTCCACAGCTTCAGGCTTATCCTCAGAATCTCCTAACCAAGTTTTTAAGTCATTTGCTCTACACAGTGAAATCTGGTCAAAAAGTGAAATTCTAAATACTTTTCCCCAGAGTATCAACCTTGGTGTTGGCTCAGCCATAAAGAAAGCTTTCTTAGCTCTACCTTTGCAAAAATAAATAAATAAATAAATAAGTAAATAAATAAATAAATAAAAACAGAACAAACAAAAACCCAACTTTTTCTTGATAGAATTGGCAGTGTGAACCTTAGAGAGTGGAGCTTAAAAATAAGTCAGACTAAAGTCTCTAATAGCCAGTTTTATTCAGAGCATCAGACAATTTACATTCTGAGGGTTAAGAGTCACGTGAGTCAAGTCTCCAATCACAAGGATAAGTTGCCCGTGGTGGATAAGCATCATATGGCAAAGTCCCATTTTTCCATAGCAACTTATAAAAAAATAACAATAACCACTTTTAATGGATAATCTGACCTAACTCTGATCTACACCACCTGGGAGGGGCACAAAAGCCGATTCCAAGAAGATTCTGAAGCAACTGAGGTCACAAGACTCTTCTCTCCTTCTCTTAGAGTTTTATCAGAACCACTCGGAATCCTCGCACAACTCGATTCTTAGTCAAAAACAAACAACAACTTTATAAGAAGGAAAAAAAATTAAGTCATAGAACCATTAGTCAACAGCCCAAAGAGTGAGGCAGTCCAGTATCCATCAATGTGTGCATAAGTAAAATGTAGGCTGTATATGTGCTTGGGGGATGGTTCAGTCTTGAAAAGAAAAGGACTTTGGTTTTTTGTTTGTTTGTTTTGTTTTGTTTTTGTTTTGTTGTTGTTGTTATTGTTGCTGCCGCTGCTGCTCCTCCTCCTTCTCCTTCTCCTCCTTGCCCTTGTTTGGAGTCAGGGTCTCACCGTATCTCACTCTAGTTGGCCTGGAACTCACTCTGTAGAGTACCGGGACTTAAGGCATGCTCCACCATGCCTGACTGGAAGGGATGGCTTTTTATTGCAATTTTATTATACATACATTATACAGATTAACCAGAATAACTAGTATTGGTGTTGTCATCCATGATAAACAGACGAGAGGAAGCTGAGCAGGAATCCATAATTCCCTCCAATGAGGTTAGAGAACAAGAGCGATTGGTCCCCAACGTGGGAAGGAGAGCATTAGATACGGGCAGGACCATAAATGGAGAGATAAACCCGATGGGGCCTTAGAGGGAAGGACAAAGCTGGGGGAGGGGGCATGAGAAGGATGGTGAGGGGAGGCCAGAGGGGCTTCTTCAGGTCAGTTTCCCCAGTAACTCTCCAGTCCTAAGAACAAAGGAAAGCCCTGCCTTTTTATTACCTTTTAGGGACAGCAGGAAGCTTTATGGACTCTGTCCTAAAAGTACAGGCCTGTGTTTTCAACAACTGTGAAGTTTCTATACATGTATAGAAGAAACTTTGGCTAGCCACTTACCCAGGACTCTTCCTTATCCTCCATCCCCCTGATGGAGCATAAGGGACCCAAGACCCTATTTCAATAAAATAAAATAATAAAATAAGTAGTCAATATCCAGCTTTGCATCTATCAAATAAAGTTTAGAATGAATGTTTCCAAATTTACAAACTCACTGCTCAGTAGTCAAAGAACAGGACCAGTAAATAATGACTCTATTATGTTCCATTGACCTGAGGCCACAGTCAATTAAGCATCAACTTTTCTCTTGGGACATTGATCCTCGGTATCATGGCACATTGCTTGGGCCAGTGTTTATGTCCCGACATCCCTGCAGCACTGCAAGCCAGAGACTTGTTATCGCAGACCAGTTATCTCAGTGACAGACTGGCTTATCTGCTAGGGGAACAATCCTCCACACAGTGCTTTCAACAGCTGAATTCTTTCCAGCACTAAGGGAGCAAACACAAAGCTCACTTCTGCCTCTTTTAAAGTAACAGGAAGGTCACAGGACTGCAGAGCTTCCCCCAGAAGCCCCACCCACCTCTGATCTTGATTTCTCATTGGCTACTTTTGACGCAAGAGATGCTGGGAAATGTAGTTTTCAGTTGGGCACAGTTTTCTTTCAATAAAAGGAATGCATACATCATCTACCGCTTTCACCCCCGCAAGTGCAAGTTCAGATTCCGAATGCCAGTAGACAGAGCTTCAGAGGGTGCCATTAACACACCAGCTGCTCCCTCTATGTACGCCCTTCTTCTTCACCCCCTTTTCAAAGTCGCTGGTACCTTATACACTTCCTAGAAACATGATGCGTGACTTTAGGTGACTGGGATGCTAAAAAGTACATATGTTAAGGGATAATGGGATGCTAAGATCTATTTTTTACCTAATCTGCCTCCAGAGACAGGAAGCTATGCTAGAAAGAAGCCTGGCTTGGTTGCTGGCAGAATTGAGAGGCTAATTAGAAAGCAACACTTGAGCCTGTAGTAACTGGTCATACTTCTTACTTTGCGTATCTCTGTGTGTGTGTGTGTGTGTGTGTGTGTGTGTGTGTGTGTGTGTGTGTGTGTAGGCATGGTGGGGACTATCAGTAGGGATTTAAATACCATCTATTGCTTTTGATAATTGTTTTTAGTGTGACCCCCATAGGTTCACATGACAGATAGCGTCTTCAGCAAGAATCTCAGGAAGTGAGACTTGAGAGATGGTGTAGCAGTCAGGAGTATCTTGTACCCTTGCAGAGGACCTGGGCTCAATTCCCAGGACCCACATAATAGCTAACAACCATCCATAACTCCAGTTTCAGGGATCAATGCCCTTTTCTGCCCTCTGGGCACACAAGGCACATACATGGTACACATACATGCAGGGAGACACTGATACACATGAAATAAAAACAAATACTTTGTTTTAGAGTGTGAGGCAGTAAAGATGTAAGATTATGCTTTGATCGGGCTGCAGAGATGCCTCAGTGGTTCAAAGCACACTGCTCTTACAGAGGCCAGAGTTTGGGTCCCAGCAACCACACCAGGAAGCTCAAAGCCCTCATAACTCGAGATCCAACAGATCCAAGAACAGCTTCTGGTCTTTGTGGGCACCTGTGCTCACACATACACATAATTAAAATCTTTTTTTGAGAGGATAAAAACATTTTTAAAGGATTATTCTATAATTGGCTCTCCCTGGTTGGTTTATCAAATTAGTACATCTTCCTTGAGGATAGATAGGAACCAAGCACCATTTTGCTTTCCTGAAAACAGAGTTTAGGAAGCTCCAGATAAATTCTTTGCCTCTTATTGAAAGGATTTCCTCGGAGTCTCTGAAATAATCTTGGTTCTCTTACCTTAGACTGTAATTTGTACCTCCGAAGGAGCCAGGATAAGCCTTTGAAACTGTGATTCTCAGTCTGTGGACAGCGACCCCTGGTGGTCGCACATCAGATATCCTGCACATGAGATATTTATATTATGATTCCTAACAGTAGCAAAATTACAGCCACAAAGTAGCAGTGAAAATAATTTTATGTTAGTGGGGGGGGGGTCACAACATGACTAACAGTATCACAGGGTCTTAGCCTTAGGATAGTTGAGAACCATAAAGAATAATGTGTCTTGTCTGGCGTGACACACATTGTAGAGATGCTAGAGGTTTTTAAATTGTTCCTTAGGGCCTAGAATTTGTGGGATACGTTAGAAGACAGCAAGATCATCACGTCTGAGAGGATAGCACACCCTTTCCTGGTTGGGGACGGGAAGTGACTAACACATGTTCTTTTTTTTTTCTTCTTCTTCTTCTTCTCTCTCTTTCATTGATGCCGTTTGTTTTTGAGACAGGTCTCACCATATAGCCCAGGCAGGCCTTGTCTTTCCAAATGCTGGACTTACACACATGCAACGCCACACCCGGGCTCAGCTGAATTGTCCTTTATAAATGGAAAAGCAAAGACGATTCCTGATAAGGACTTCTCTCATCTTTACCACCCACACTCTTAGAGTTAGGCATGTTGACTAATCCTGCTTCCTCTTTTTATGCTGCTTTGTGAATTTTCTCTTTTATGGAGGGATTGGTCAGTAGTGAGCTGTCTCTTGCCCTCATGTCTTACACTGTAGCCTTGGGCCAAGTCCAGTGCTCCTCTGAACTACAGAGGCCTAGGTCCCTGAAGGGTGTGTCGGAGCATTTGGTCCTCAGGGTAAGCTGGTGTTTGTACATGGCAATAGGTCAAGACTAAAAATAGGAATATAAAACCTCCCCCTGCCCTGACTTAGCGAGTCGGAGGAGTCTAGAGGTGACATCTCCACTCTTCACTTCCACTCGCCTTGGTCAAGTTCGTGTCCGTATCACAGTGCAATCTTGACTTTCTTGTAGAGGGTAAAGTCCCAGAAGCACATTCTCAGGTAAGACAATCAAGTCTCCCGAGGCCCAACTCATGATCAGGAGTCTCTGTCAATAGCAGAATAGCAGGACCGTCTGAGGGAAGGGTGGCTGAATATTCCGAGAGGATTGGAGCATCTAATTCTGACTGCAGAGTCTACTTTCTTCCTTTAACCGATGCGTGCCTGTCCCTTTGAAACACGCTATGAGGAGATAGCCTGTGCCCTAGATAGCTTCAAACTGTGGCAAGAAGAGACAACTATAGGAGAGAATGTCACAAAATGTCCAGTACTGGAGTCAAAGGGGTCAAAGACAAAGTGGTGGCTGGGTGTTGGAAATCGAGAGGCAAAAAGAGGCAGCCGAGTTCCCTGAGGGCATGACCCTTGAGTTGAACTTTTGACTGCCTTGTGCTATCTTCGTAGGCAGGCTATGGGAAAGGGTTCTTGATGGAGTGAGTGAGGCAAGCCAGGGAAACCCGAAACAATATTCTCTCTCAATATCTGCAGGGCGATAGGTCTGACTATAGAGTACAGAGGGTCAGACAGACCATCAGGAATCAATAAGGAAAAAAAAAAAAAACAATTTCCATGAAGATTAAAGATTGCAGCTTGCAGGCAGTACATGGTGTCTTCATTCTTTGTGGGCTGATCTGACACCATATTGATAAGGAACAGGAGACGTCTCACTGTTCTGGAGGCTGGGAAGGCCAGGAGTTCACATCCTGCAAGGGTCTTGTGTGCCATCCCATGGCAGACAGTGGAAGGACAAAGAGTGGCAGGGAGCTAAACTCATCTTCTCAAAAGCTCCTTCTCTCCACAGCCCCCTCCCCTCACAGCCCCCTTCCTCCATCTCAGCTGTAAGAGCCTCTTGGGGGACAAACCCTCCTGCATCCTCACCATCACTTACAGGTCCCAATTCCCAACACCACTGGTGGGGGGGGGGATGCGGCTTACTCCTGAAGCCCCAGTTAAATGCGGTAATATTTATTGAGCACCTACTTTTATAGATGTCCTTTCCAGAAACCAGCAGCATGCCAACTCTGTTACTTTAAATTGCACTTTTCCCGACCCAGAACTGCACTAATGAGACTATTTGGTTTAGCAGTTTCTTTCCTTCATCATGTTTTCCCATATGGTGAAAGAGAGCCACGAGAAAGGGAGACGCACTGCATGCATCTTTTCTTGGTACTAGACATGACTGAGTGATTGGTTTTGACAGAATGGCTATACACCACTGCACATCGCGGCCAAGAAGAACCAGATGGACATAGCCACGTCCCTGCTGGAGTACGGTGCTGATGCAAATGCGGTTACCCGGCAAGGGATTGCGTCCGTCCATCTTGCGGCACAGGAAGGGCACGTGGACATGGTGTCGCTGCTCCTGAGTAGAAACGCGAATGTCAACCTGAGCAATAAGGTGACTCCCTTCTCTACAGAGCAAACCACAGCAATTATATCCTCAGAAACGTCTGAAAATTGATCAAAATTTTCAGTTCACATAGAAATATATATGCGGGACTGCTAAAACATCTTAGCATGTTAAGGAATTTGTTGACAAGTCTAATGACCCAAGTTCCATTCCCTCAAACCCACAGGTAGATGAAGAGAACGGACTCACATGAGTTCATTAACAACATTAACAATGTAGCAAGAACATTACCATGATATAGCACTATATTATTATAATACCTATAGTATTGTAATATTATGCATTAATATTAAATTGATTAAATTGAATTAATTAACTAAATTAATTTATTTTGTTAATTTGATATTTTTTCATTTATTCATTAATAAATGATTAATAAAATTTGTTTAATATTATGTATTAATGTTAAATTCATATTAATTAATATTAATAAAATATACAATATTTTAATAATTGTCAATAACTTTTTGCTGAAGTTAACCCCACTGATAACATATTAAAACTCCAGCATGGTTTTGAATTTAGAGTCTCTGATGTATAGTGATCACCCACATATATTTTTTGGGGCACACAGTATGATTGGTTCTCTTGGCTTTAAAAATATGACTACAAAGAAGTGAATAAGATGGAAAGCGGGTCCAGATGGATCAAACGTCATAGTCTGGAGCAATATGAGTCTGTGGTGAACATCCCCACCACTCTGGGGTACACCTGAAGTATTTTTATGAAGCCTGTGGTCAGCAGGGCTGATGTGGGGCTCCTACAGAGTGGTACATGCCCTTACTCTGTGGGCTTTTCCTTTAAGAGTCAAAGCTACTTCCCTAGAACTCACAAGCCAGATCTCAAACAAAGCCACATGCATGCACTCACCCTAGCTATGACTGACGGCCATGCCCTTGGGATCTCTTGCAGAGCGGGCTCACCCCACTCCACCTGGCTGCTCAAGAAGACCGAGTGAATGTGGCCGAGGTCCTTGTCAACCAGGGGGCCCATGTGGATGCTCAGACGAAGGTATGTCTCCTTTCTCATCCAACAAGGGAGGAGCCCAACCAAGTGCCCTGGAGTGGCCCCCACCTCAGTAGGAAGGCTGCAGCCATAGGCAGAAAGCTGTCCCGATCCTGTCAGCCATGCTCAGCACAGTTCTTTGAGTCTCTGGTCAGATGCTCTCTCCTGATTGGCCCAAATTCTTCTTTAGCTGCATGTCAGTGTCCTGTATCATCAGCAGCCATCACGACACATATCTGCTTTGGGGACAGTGTGACCAAAAAAAAAAAAAAAAAAAAAAAAAAAGAGGGAAAAGAGAGAGAGGGAGAGAGAGAGAATAAAGAGAGAGAGAAAATAAAGAGAGAGAGAGAAAATAAAGAGAGAGAGAGAAAATAAAGAGAGAGAGAGAAAATAAAGAGAGAGAGAGGAAGGGAGGGAGGGAGGGAGGGAGGGAGGGAGGGAGGGAGGGAGGGAGGGAGGGAGGGAGGAAAGAAGGAAAAGAAAACCTTGGTGGCGGGCGATTGAAGTTTATCCTGTGTGATTAGTGAGGGGTGAAAGCTACTCCCTTGTTGTTTACTTCATGGATCCCTTATTGTCTGAGCAGTTGACCTGCAATTCTCATTTTTATTTTTCTCCCTCTCCTTCTTGTAAAATATCTCTTCCAAAAAAAAAAAAGCAACGCTGGCTAATGCCGTGCAGTGCCACCGTGCAAGCACAGATAAGAACATGCATATTCTGTGGAACTGTAAGAGATACATTTCCTATGTGCTTCTTCCCTCGGAACATTGGAAACAGGGTCTCCCCGAGTAGCACTGGCTGCCTGAAACTCACTCTGTAGAGCTGGCTGGCCTCGAACTCACAGAGAGCCACCTGCCTCTCCTTCCAGAATGCTGGGACTAAAGGTGTGCGCCAGCACCATTCTTCCCTTGTACAGTTTAATACAGGGAAAGAATGCTGCGCTGGGCACAGTGGCTCATCGCTGCAATCCCTGTGAGCTCAGCACTTGCTAAGCTGAGGCAGGAGGGTTGCCGCAAGTTCAAGGGTAGCCTATGCTACAGTGAATTCCATGCTGAGTTTTCAGCACATGGAACTCTGTTTCAAAGACATGAATGCCTGTTAAATGTCATGTGCATACAAACATTGCTGTGCATGACAGGGGTTAGTTCTGAAGATGACTTGGGGGAGGTTTAAGGCAGGAGCAGCTCACTGCTCTAAATACAGGGCGCACACACACACATATATATACACATACATACACATACATATATACACATACACACATTCATATATACACACATACATACATATACACACATACATATATACAAACATACACATACATACACACATACACACAAACATACATACATATACACATACATACACACACATACACACACACAAACATACATTCATATACACATACATACACACACATACACACACAAACATACATACATATACACATACATACATACACATACATACATACATATACACACATATAGACATACACATACATATACACACATACACATACATACATACACACAAATAAATAAATGTAAATTTAAAAAATTTAATGACTATAAAAATATTTTTCAGTATTCTATGGATCTTTGTAAACCATGTTGTCTAATAGCATTCTTTTGATTATTTCCTTATTTATTCATTTATTTATTTATCTACTTATTCCTTTGTTTGTTTGTTTTTTACATACTGGGAATCAAACCCAGTGCCTTGTAGGCACTAGTCAAACATTACCACTGAACCAGCCCCTCGAGTAACATTAAGATTATTAAAGCAGCGAGTTGTGAAACTGTCAAAAGACACTGCAATACCTAGTGAATTAGCAAACAATCTTTGGTTGGGGCAGAGGTTTTAGTTCTAGGTGGAGTTGTCCTGAAGGAGACTGTGCTCAGTGCAAAGAGAGCCCAGGGCTGACACCTGGAGAGCCACCAATGTTAAGGAGCAGAAGAGAAAGTGGAGATCTCATTCTAGGACAGAGTTATACCGCATGGAAGGCATATGGTGATATAAAATAAACTCTTGATTGAAGTAACACAGAGATTCCACCTGAGCCTGTCACCTCTTCACGCATGCTCATGTGTGTGTGCGTGTGTGTGTGTGTGTGTGTGTGTGTGTGTGAGAGAGAGAGAGAGAGAGAGAGAGAGAGAGAGAGAGAAAGTTAGAAAGAGAGAGAGTTAGAAAGAGAGAGAGAGAGAGAGAAAGAGAGAGAGAGGTGTATTCATGTGTGGTGTATGCCTACATGTTGGTGTGCATGCCTGTACATATGTGTTGAGGCCAGAGGAACATGTCAGAAATCTTCTCTACCACCCCTGACCCCCACCTTCTTTTGTTCTTGAGGAAGGGTCTCACCCTAAACCTGAAGCTTGCTACTTCAGCGAGGCCAGCTGCCAGCAGGTTCCCAGGTGCCACCTGTCTGTGCCCCACAGCCCTGAGATCTGAAGCACGATGACTATGCCTGACCTCTGACACTTGTCCTTACACAATTCTGTCTGTCCAGTCCAGCAAGTACAACAGTCAGCCCTCGATTGCGTCCCTCTTTCCAATCCCTTATTTGCCAAAGATTTAGAATATTTGCTGGGCACCTGTGATGTGTATGAAATGATGCTAAGAGCAAACTCTGTGCACCCAGCACTTTCCAGAGGTGCTTGCCACTAGCTGGAAACTCTCTCAAGTTGTGCGATGCTAGCCATGTCTTTGCACAGCGCCATCTTGTCTGGGAACACTATGATCCAAAGATCCTATCTCTGTGAGTACAAGGTGGCTCTTCTTGGCTGTGTACACAGTTGCAGAAAGTATTCATTATTGTGCATATGATGTGTGTGTGTGTGTGTGTGTGTGTGTGTGTATAGAATATGTGCCACAGTACATGTGTGGACATTAGAAGGCTTTTAGAAGTCAGTTCTCTCCTTCTGCCATGGATTCCAGAGACGGAACTGGAACTTAGGCCATCAGGCGTGGTACCACCATTCAGACCTAGTGAGCCATCTCTCCGGCCCCACGCACACGTGTTTTTAACAAATGCTTTGTGACAGCAGAAAGGCTGGCGTGTCAGAGGAGGGAATAGGAGAGCTGTCCTCAGTGCATAGACAGGAAGGGGCACAGGGAAAGACCACAGTCACCTGAGCCCATCAGTCCATTATAATAACCTAGCACTTTACCCAGAGTGAGGTGGGAAACTGTACATTTAAATAAAGCATTTAACTATTTATTCTCACAGCCTACTCCATTTGCCACAAGAGCCCGGGGAGACGGTTATGTTATTATGCAAGTTAAATACTTGAAGAACATTTTAATATTTATATTAGTGAAACGTGTATATGTGTGTGTAGTATGTATGTGTGGTATGTACGTGTGGTATATATAGTGTATGTATGTGTGTAGCGTATGTGTGTATGGTGTGTGTATGTGGTGTGTGATGTGTATGTGTGGTGTGTGTAGTGTATGTGTGTGTGATGTGTGTGGTGTGCATGTGTGGAGTGGTGTGTGTGGGTGGTGTGGTATGTGTGTGGTATGTTTGTGTGGTATGGTATGGTATATGTGTGGTGTGTATGTGTGCTCTGGTGTGTGTATTTGTGCTCTGGTGTGTGTGGTGTGTATGAGGTATGTGTATGTGTGGTCTGGTGTGTATGTGGTGTGTATGTGCAGTCTGGTGTGTGTGTAACTACTTTATCGACTGAGTCATCTCCCATCTCCAGAGTATCACTACTTTTGAAATAATAATTTAAAGTATATATGTGTGTATATATAGTTTTAGAGAGAAGAGAGAGAGAGAGAGAAAGTGTGAATCAGCAGTCCCTGGGAATCACTGGCTATCAGTCTAAGAAAGAATTGGTGGCTGTGTGTCAGTCACGGAGTTTGAAATGGCCACGCTCCGGAAAGAAAGGAGGTGGATTTGCTTTAACTTGAGCAGCTATCGCAGGTTCAACTTCTTCCTTTGACAACAGGAACTCAACTGGGCTCCTCGCTTGACTGTTTCTGTGCCTCTGCCTATCTGTGGTGGGCCGGTTTTGGTTGGTTTTGGTTGGTTGGTTGGTTGGTTTTGGTTGGTTTTCATTAGTTGGTTGGTTGATTTGGTTTGGTTTGGTTTTTCCTTGAGGTCTCACTGTGCAAACCTGGCTGGCCTGGAACTCACATAGGTTTGCCTATCTCTGCCTCTGAAGTCCTGAGAGTAAGGGGATGCGCCTCTCCCTCTCCCGCCTCCCGTCCCCACCCTACCCCAAGATTGTCACTTAGCCATTTTGTTAGAGAACAGAGTATTCAATCAATGCTAAGCCAATCTGTCCATATCACACTCTCTGACCTCATCAGTCAGTTACCGAATCCACCTGTCTGGGCCGCTGATTGGCCCATCTTTCCTTCCTGTCCTGAACAGCTATGCAAGAGAGAAAAGAGCTGATGAAAGGGAGGAAGTACAATACCTGTTTCTATGTTCAACCAGATATATTAAGACTAACTCTGAAAAGGGCATTTTTTTTTTATGGAGAAGAGGGTTTTTTTTAAATCTATTTTCCAGTTAAAAAGGAAACTTGAATAATACTTTTACTTCCGTTTAGCAAAGCTGTTACTAAAAGTGTACTTACAATGTTTCTTTTTTTTCTTCTTTCTGAAATATAATTACAGATGGGCTACACCCCACTCCATGTGGGCTGTCACTATGGAAATATCAAAATAGTCAATTTTCTGCTGCAGCATTCTGCAAAAGTTAATGCCAAGACGAAGGTAGGCGCCCTCCCCCTTCCTCCCCAGCAGAGCCCTGGGTTTTGTATTCAAGGAAGTGTGTGCCATCTCTCCTTGTTTCTTCTGCAGAATGGATACACGGCACTGCACCAGGCTGCTCAGCAGGGCCACACGCATATCATCAATGTCTTGCTTCAGAACCACGCCTCCCCCAATGAACTCACTGTGGTGAGCTGTGGGCCAGCAGGGTGGGAGTGGAGGAGAGTGGAGGGGACCCTAAAGTCTTCCCACATTTGGATCACCTGCCAGTTGCTTTTCTGTTATCTTAGATAAGTTACATAAGAGCCTTCAAGGCAAACAGTATGTGTGTCCCACTGACTGCTCACATAGATTCAATGTCATAGAACCACATGTAGCTGCCCAGACATGGACGGGTAGAAACAGGTGAGGTGGGCTTTTACAAAACCTGTCTCTTAGCTGTCTTTCTGTCACTACAACAAAATACAGGAAGCAAGTAACTTAATAGACAGAAAGTCTTTCTTTGGCTGATGGTTGCACAGGGGTCAGTCCATATTGCTTGACCCCGTGAGTCTGCAGGGAGGTTGACCATTTATGTCAGGGATGGCCTACTGAACCTCATCTCACAGCCACCAGGAAGCAAGCAAGGCAGGAGGGGGCTGAAGTCCCAATATACCCTAAGGATACTCCCCTAGTGATGTCACACACACACACACACACACACACACACACACACACACACACCAGTCCCAACCTGCCAGTACCAGCAGCATTTTCGAAATAATGGCCTCTGTGACATTTGGGATCCAAACTATAAAATTACAACATTTACACTTTTGCATATGGTAGCTGGGTTGATGTGGTGAGAGATTGGCCTTGCCTGGTTACAGGCTGAGTGACCTTGTCCATATTTCCCTGCTTCCAGAATGGGAACACAGCTCTGGCCATCGCCCGGCGCCTTGGTTATATCTCGGTGGTTGACACACTGAAGGTCGTGACGGAGGAAATTATGACCACCACTGTGAGTAATGGATGCTGAAATTACAGCCAAGTTTCCCTGGGCTTTTCTAGAATGTTCCTTCTTCCTCCATTCATAGGCTAAGTACCACGTATTTAAAATACTGTCAATGTACCAAACCCCTAAATGTCTGACATGAACGAAATTTGAAGTACTGAATATATATATAATCTGTGAAAGTTGCATATGGAGCTGAAGAGATGGCTCCATGCAGCCCAACACCTGCCTCAGGTACAGTACAGCTGCCATTTACTCCAGCTCTAAGGGATCTATCGCCCTCTTTTGGCCTCTACCGGCACTGCACTCACATGCTATCATACATATAGGCACACAGACCCATAAATAAGTAATAAAATAAAGCTTAGGAAAAAAATAGTTATGTACATTGATAAAGAGTTTTGATTCCATGTTCTATCTTGACATTGTAAAGATTTTTGAAAACTTCACATAAGATCCTTATTTATCAGATGACCCTGTTCCATTAGATACATTTTAGGAAGTCTTATTACATTTCATTGTGTGTGTGAGGGTACACACATGCCATGGCGTGGGTGTGAAAGTCAGAGGATAACTCGTGGGAGTCAGTTCTCTCGTCCGACCAGGAAGAGGTTCTGGGAATTGAACTCAGGTCATCCACTAGGCTAGGCAGCGAGTGTCTTTCCAACTGAGCTATCATCCCTGTCCCTACATGTATTCAAACACACACAGACACACAGACATACACACAGAAACACACACACCCTTCAAAGCATTTTAACCCTGTCTAGAGTCTTTGGGACTAAGAGACATTAGGACAGTGGAATTTGGGGACAACATCATCATTTCCCTTTTGCCATCTCCCAATCTAAAGGAAGTCATAGCTGCTGTGCATAACTTCCTCCGTCGACGCAGCACTTTCTATAGAAAGCCGTGGGCTCAGACTGTCGGCTGCTATGTGCTGGCTGAGTTATATGGCAGTTCACAGGTTTTAGAAACCAGAAAATAAATCTGCTGAGTAGAAGAACTTGTGTGACTTACCAGACAGAAAATGCTCTCTCACCAGGATCTATTTCTATCATTACCATAAAGTTTAGGAGCAAAAATTGTACTCAGCAATTTATACAGCTTTCAAAATCCAAAATCTGTTATTAGATTCTTTTGGATTGTTTTTGTTGCTTGTTTTGTTTTGTTTTGTGACAGACTCATGCTCAGTAAAGCAGGTTAGTATCTCACTCACAGAGATGATCCTGGTTCTGACTCCACCATCATACCTGGCTATTATTAAATTCCTAGAGAAAGGCTAAGCATCTAATGCTTTTCTAGCCTTAATGTTCTGGATTCCCCATGTAGCTCTTTCTAGAGGACAAAGAATAGAGGAGAGCAAGCTGCTTAACAGTAGTCAAGTGGCACTACGCTACAAATATTTGAATCATTACAATGAATACATCAGTTTGCTATTCTAGTGTCAGAGGACACTTGTCTAATAACTCAAAATATGAATCATAATTGAGTCTCTCACCCACTAGGTGATTTCACAATGTTTATGTGCGATAAAAATAACTGCTTGAGCCACCTCTCTAGCACAAGGCTAGAGAGGTGGCTCAAGCAGTTAGGCGCTCCAGCTGTTCTTCCGGAGGACCAGGGTTCAGTCCCCAGCACCCACACTGGTGGCTCCCAATATCTTGTAACTTTGTCCTCTTCAGTGACCTCTTCTGGCCTCCACAGCCACTGTTCACACATGTGTATACACACACATGCGCACACACGCTCATGCACACACACAGGCACATAAATAAAATGTCTTAAAAAGTGAAACACTAAAAGATTTAAGCTAAACTAGAAGGCTGACCACTTATATCTTAGCTGGTAAAGCATGGACAAGGCTCTTAGTTGGAGTCTCAGTACATCCCAGCAACCATCAGCCTACATTCACAGAATAAGAAGACGGTGCTGCAGCTCTGGGAAAGGCTCTCAGGCTCCCACCAGAGTCTGTGGCAGCAGAGCCACTTCCCTTGTGTGTCATCACAAAGCTTGGTTGGCAGAAGATAATGCTTGCTAAAAGCAAGGTCCAGACTGCCCCGAGAAGCCAATATGGTCTCCATACAAACTGACCAGCAAAAAAGGAATGAATCCAATCTCCTGGTACTTAAGATTTTATTGCAAACTCAGACACCACCTTCTCAGACCTGCTCTCACGCTTATGATATATAAGCATCTATAATGTATAAGGAATATGAATTTTCATAGATGGGAGGATGTGATTTGCTTTGGTGTCTATAATCTTAAGTGGCATAGCTCAGCCCCCACCCTCTTGGTCCAGAAAGTTACTGGGGCCTCTGAAGCCATTGTTTCTATAAACAGATTCTCCCACACAGGGACAGTGTACAATGTAGCAATCCTGAGAAAGAAAGTTTGATAGTGATGTGTTGATATCAGTGTGCAATGACACATGTTCTTTATTAACAAGTTATTATGCTGAGAGACTTCGTATGGGGCATATGGGGATTTTCTGTACAATTTTAGAGTCTATAAAACTAACTGAAAGTTTATTTTAAAGATGTGATCAATTTCAGTATTATATACTAAGAGAGGCACAAAAAATGTTTTATTTCCACATAACAGTTGAGCGTATGTGTGTGTGTGTGTGTGTAGGTGCTTTGCTTGAATGCATATCTGTGCACCAGTCAGAAGTGGGCTTCTGATCTTCTGGAACTGCAGTGCTGTGAGCCACGATTTGGGTGCTGAGGGCCTAACCTGAGAAGCAAATTCTCTCAACCCCTGAGACATCTCTCCAGCCCCCACTTTCAGCTTTTTTTAACTTAAATGATACAGATGCTTTCTTCTGGATGGACATAGATTATAAAGTCACCAAGTAGTAAATTAGAGTCAGAAAGGCACTGCCCAGTAGCACACTGTACTTGAGGAAGATTTTTGGGAGCTAAGATGATTCTTCAAACATGTGGCCTCTAAAATGTCTGGATGACTATAATTATAAAATACACACAACGTATATCTCTTCAGTGTTTTTGCTGTATCGCATCAGTGGAGTGGACACATAGTGGAGAAAAGAAAGGAAGTGAGGGGCTTGGCGCCAGGGATAATGACAAATGCTTCCCTTCTCGCGTGACCCTGATGGGATGGGATATTTGGTTCTTCTGGCATGGACACGCATAGCACTGCTTTCCCCTCATCCTCTGGAAAGCCTTACTAGCTTTACCCCTGGACTCTCTCACCTTGAACTAATCTGAAGGACACTTCTGAGTTTCTGAGGATTCCCCCCCCCCCACCTCCTGCCCTGTGCTGCTTCAGAGAGATGCATGTTGGGCTAGAGAGATGGCTCAGTGGTTAAGAGCACTGACTGCCCTTCCAGAGGTCCTGAGTTCAGTTCCCAGCAACCACATGGTGACTCACAACCATCTGTAATGGGATCCAATGCCCCTCTTCTGGGGTATCTGAAGACAGTGTGCTCATATACAATAAATAAATAAATAAATAATGCACATTGTGTATACAGCCTTCTAAGTTCTTCATCCCATAGGATATAAATCAGTCAGTTTGGAAAGAAATGACTAGTCTCCTTAAAAAAATCCTTTCACACTGAAGCAACTGCATTGTTGTTGTTGTTGTTCCCAGACCATCACGGAGAAGCACAAAATGAATGTCCCAGAAACGATGAATGAAGTCCTCGATATGTCAGACGATGAAGGTATGGCAGTGTCCTCGAGGGGTCGCCATGGTGATGAGTGACCCTGTCCCTGTTGCTCCCTGAAGAAAGTCTGTCACAAACGTGTTTTGGGGGAGGGGTGGAATGTTTAGATGTTGGTAGTTGTGTCATGGGAGATGAGTATTTTCATGCACTCTTATTATCACTTAAATCATGCAGTAAGGAAAGCCAGCGCCCCCGAAAAGCTCAGTGATGGGGAATATATCTCAGACGGTGAAGAAGGTATTTATACCTCTCTCGTGTGATGAGACTTAATCTCCCGGCTCCAGCTCTCATTTCTTATCTCTGAAAAGTAACACTTCCTCCAGTTACTAACCTCTCATGTCATTTCAAGAATTAATTGGGGGGGGGAGTCATTTAAAGGCTGGCCCTGGGTCCTATCTTATCCTCTTTCAGACCTGATTTCTTAAGCCCACTTCCCACTGTTAAGCAGAAAATAATGTCACTAACTATGATGGTCACTCTCTCCGTGGTCTCTGTCAAGCAGAAAACTGAAGTTTTGTTGTTTATGTCTGAATCTAAAAGGGGGAAGCTTACTGTCTAGAGATGTTCTGTTTGTTTCTTTTTTTTCTTAGTGTAAAAGGCATCCCTATAGGTTGTAGGGTGAGTGCCTGGTTCACAGTGTGCTCTGCAGTAAAGTCAGCTTTTGACTTTGGGACTAAGCATGAGAACTCACCCTGAATCAAAGCAGTCCCAAATTGTAGATTTTCAACAGTGACTTGAAAAAGAGATTGATGCACAGTAAGGCTGCATTTCATGTACTCAATAAAGCTGACATTTCCTGCTTTATTCAAAAGGATGATATTCTTGACCATGTCATTCGCATGTACGTGTGTGTGTATACACACACATATACATGTGCATATGACATGTTTGAAAAGTCTGTTGGAAAAGTTCCATTGTGTAAGTGAGTAAATATTTTAAGGATGGCAGATTTTGGAGCTTCACGGAAATAATGAAATGTTTACTATATTGAATGTATATATATTTAGTTAGTTTGTTTGTTTATTTGTGTCAAGACAGGGTTTCTCTGTGTAGCCTCTCCTGTCTGTCCTGGAGCTTACTCTGTAGACCAGGTTGGACTCAAACTCAAGAGATCCACTTGCCTCTGCCTCCCAAGTATGCCACTATTGTCCAGCCTCTATATGTACTATTTTTGACATTTGAGACTATCTCTTACTATGTGGCCTTGGTGTCCTGGAACTCCTCATGTAGACCAGGCTGACCTTGAGCTTAAAAGATCAACGTGCCTCTGCCTCCCTAGTACTAACATTAATGGCATGTACTACTAGGCCCTTGACTTTTTAAATTGATTGATTGATTGATTGATTGATCCTCAATGCTCTCCCACCCCACCCCCTTACATGGTGCGTTTTCCTGCTTGTACCTGTCTTAGCAGGATTTTACTTACTGGTTCTTTCTTTGATTGCACAAATTCACTGGGAGCATAAGGAATGTGAAAATCTACCTGATGCCAAGAGGCCGTAACCTCAGTGGCATCCCCTAAGCCACTTAGACTGGCACACAGAGATGCTGGTGGCTGGATGGGCATAGGAAGGGCAATCCTGAAGTTGTGTCAGGACTCTTGACTGTCCATCATAATTTGTTTTAACACTTTTCATTTTACAGGCTTTTCTCTCAATTGTGTGCTTACCTCTCTTTTCTCTCCTACCTGATGCCAGTCGTGTCCTCGTGAGAGTTCGCGTGTCTCTCTGTCCCATGCTATTACAGTACATTTTCTTGACATGTTTCACAGTCATTTCTCATTTGCATGTAATGTGGTTTAAGAAAAAAGAAAAGTGATGTTTTCCCTGTGTACAGCAAAACAGGTCAAAGTTTGTTTCCTAAGTGAAAGTCCCATGAAATGACAGTCATTGATAGCCATTTCTCTCCTCTTTTAACAAAATTGCCAAGGTTACCACCATGATGAGAGGTCGAGTTTGAATGGACTGCGTAATAGCTTTGTTTATGTGGATCAGTTATCAAATAGTTTCAAAGCAAGAGAAAGTGGGGTCTCTAAACTTTAATTTACTTAATAAAGTAGAAATGAGAGTCGTTTCCTTTATATTTGCAAACTTGAAATTCAGAGTGGCTTATACTTATCATTTTGTCTTTCTTTAACATACCCTCCTCTGAGGGTATGTTAACATCCCTGTAGCTGGATTTTATGCTAGAACAATCTTTGCCCAAATGTCTCAAATTTCCCTCTCCAATTTAAATAAACTTTAAAAGTCCCCTGCCTCAGCTACCTACAATCCTTAGCACTCAGGATGCAGAGGCAGGAGGTGGGATCTCTATGAGTTCGAGTCCAGCCTGCTCTCCAGAGCAAGTTCCAGGACAGGCAAAGCTACTCAGAGAAACCCTGTCATAAAAACCCAAAACTAAACAAACAAATAAAAGTTAAAAATTAAATAAAAGTTCCCTACTTCCTTGAACTCCTAACTTCTATCTAGAAAGTCTGGCTCTGATATATTTGGCCAGGCTGATGCATACATTAGGTTTCGTTAATTATTTAGAATTGGGGTGTGACAGACGGTATGTACTATGCAGCGGTCTGAGGACTGCACGTGAGTTAGTTCTGTCCTCGTGCCTTGTAGAACCTGAGAGATCAAACTCTCAGGTCATTAGGTTCAGTAGCAGGCACCTTTGCATACTGAGTCATCTTTCCTCCAGGTGTTAGAAAGTATTTCAAAGTTTTCATCTTTGTCTCCAGTTCAGGCCAGTAACAGGCACTTCCTCTAACTGCTCCCCTCCTCAAAAGGGTCATTCTCCAGTGTCCGTTTGTACGCATATATGTCTGTCAGGAATCCGCATGTCTACAATGGAGCTCAAGGCTGGAGATGTAGTTTGATCAATACAGAACTACATAGCAAAGCGGGGTGCTTGCTTTCTCTGTGGGAGACAATGAAAATGTGTCATTGAGCTGAGTATGGTGGCATACACCTTTAGTCTCAGCACTTGGAGGCAGGGGCAGGAGAATCTCTGTGAGTTTGAGTGAGTTCTAGGCCAGCCAGGGCTACACAGTGAAACTCTCTGAAAACAAACAAGAGAGAGAGAGAGAGAGAAAGAGAGAGAGAGAGAGAGAGAGAGAGAGAGAGAGAGAGAGAGAGAGAGAGAGAGAATGTGTCCTTGATAATTCAGCCACTAGCTGGGTATAGCGGTACATGCCTTTGATTCTTGGGGTCTTAGGCAAGCCTGGTCAGTACCATTTATAAGCAACACTTATTAGCAGCTTATCTCAAGGAAGACAAGGATGAGTTTGTACTATGGGAAATAGTATAAACCCTAAATTAGGAAGGAATAGATATTAAAGGGTTAACATCAGGAAGTCTCTCCCTTCACCATTTTCTACTTTGCTTCTTCCTCCTCTTCCTTTTGGTCTCCTTTGAGAATTTAGTTATAAGTAAGACATGTATGTTTAACATTTGAGTTAGTTCCTCAAAAAAAAAAAAAAAGTCTAAACAGCGCTGTCATTTAATGTCTCAGGAGGAGAGATACAGAGAGCAAAGATGGAAGTGTGAACAGAATCAGCAAAACAGGAGACAGAGTGGCCTTATATAGAACTGGGCGATTTTGAGGAGTGAGTTTTACAGGGGGCGAAAGGGGCTGTAGACACCGCAGCAGTCTCCACATCACACCCCCACCCCAACACCCACCCCACGCCGTATCCATTGTGTACAGAGACCCTTCAAGTGCATAAGAATCGTCTTCTTTATTCTACCGCCACTCAGATTCTTACTTTCTGCAAATGAGTCTGTACTTGAAAATAAAGACACGAGAAAGAGAAGGAGAAACAAGAAGAAAAGCAAAAGGGAATGATGGAGAGGGAGAAGGAGAAAGAGAGGGAGATGGTGAAGGGAGAAAAGAGAGAGGCGATGGAAAGAAGGAAAAAAGTTGAGGTCAAGATCAAGAACCAAGGTGCTTTCTAGTTTGGGTCTGGGTTGAGTGGTCACAGGGGATGGAGCGGTCTCAAGGAGTGGAGCCGTCAGCCACAGGGGTGGAGCCGTCAGTCACAGTGGGTGGAGTGTTCACAGGGTGGAGTTCTCACGAGGTGGAGCTATCACTGCTAGTGGAGTGATCACAGAGGGTGGAGTAGGGTTGGGTGGGGCTTCACAGTAGCTCTGGCTAAGCTTGGACCTTAATTGTAAATTCCTGTAATGTGTGTATATTTTTGCAAATTGGGAAACAAAGTGCCAATGTTATTTTAGCTTTCGGAATTCTAGTGGGATGGAATATAATGACATTTAAAGAACAATAGACGCCACACAATGGCAAATGGAATGAAGCCATGCAAAATAGAAACCAGACAGCAGCGGGCAGAGAAACTGATCCAGGTCAGGAGGCCACAGCCCTGGAAGGAAGGAGGATCTAGTCTGAAGTTGCTTGCATTTTGACTGAGCTGTGAAATCTCTGCCAGGCTTGAATGCAGACAGTAAAAACTAAAAGAAAAAGAAAAGCTAAGTGCATGTGTGGTAGAAATAGTTATCAGGAAGGGATGAGGGGAAGATACAAGAAAGCTATTCCAGCACTTGGTAGGCAGAGGCAGGTGGATCTCTGTGAGGTCAAGTTCAAGGCCAGCCTGGTCTACATAGACATCTAGGATAGTCAGAGCTATCTGGAGAGACCTTGTCTCAGAAAAACAGCAATAGAAAGATACAATAGAGCAATAAAGTTTAGGAAATAGTACCTTGGACAGTGAGGACATCATTCAGTGCATTCTTGATCCAGGAACGTTCGATGTTCAACGAATTAAAGTCTGGGTTGTTCACACTGTTCGTTGGTTTTTAAAAGTGTATGGTGAACAGGTTCACAGAGAAAGAGCTGGCCATTCAATGTGACGACCTGGAGGTTGGATCCCTAGAATCCCACAAATGCAGAGTGGGCATGGCATCTCCCTGAAATCCTAGACCTGACCAGGGAGTCAGATATATGGCACCTGCTAGGCAAGCAGGTTAGCTGTACTAGACATGCCAAAGACCTCTGATTTCTGTTGAGTACTTGCCTCAGAGAATCGGGTGGAGAGCAACTCAGGAAGACTTCTAATATCACCCTCAGAGCTACACACACATGTGTGCCCCTCTCCACCCCCCCACAAATACATGCAAAACCAAGTGTGTATTTAAGAGAAAGAACAAATCGTGTTCTTCAAAAAGTAGTGATATTACGGTCTAGGGAGATGGTTTAGCAGTTAAATTGCTTGCCCCCGTGTGCCTGAGAGTTTGCCTAGTTCAGATCTCCAGAGCTCACAAGTAAGTGTGAGGGCCTAACTGTAATCCCAGTGCTTAGAGGGAAGAGGCAGGAGATCCCCCAAGTCAACTGGACAGCTGGACCACCTTACAACAGTGAATAAGGTGATCAAGGTACAAGGAAGAATCCTGGTGCCCTACACACACACACACACACACACACACACACACACACCACACATACTCCACCCACATACCACCCACACATACATCCCACACATTGACACACACCACACACACAGACACCCCTGTGGCTAATAATATTTTTAAAGAATTTAATGACATGACAATAGAAATAAGCCTCTTTCCCACTATCTTAGTATGAAGACGAAGCAGGCCAGGGCACATGGTCAAAGACAGTTAAGTACAGATAGAGTTTTGGGTAGATTTAAGAACTCGAGCAAAGAATTTTCTAAAATTTGTAGTATGGGGGGGGGGCTGTCAGCAAACATCTTCAACCCCTGAACCCTTCAACCCACTGAACCATGTCTCTGGCCCTCAGAGAAAGGACTTTTTGTAATCCTCCTAGAGTACTCTCACTCAGGAGAGAGTAAATATAATTTGGTTTGGCATAATCCAAAATGAAGGGGAGTCTGAAGGACCGGTCTGGGAAGTGTGAAGCTGGCTCTCGGCCTACTAGGAACGGTCCTGCTTGCCCAATCTCTCTGGTAATCATAAAGAAGATACAGAACCATTAGTGGCTTTCTGAGCCTGGAAGGGAGCCAGAAAGATTAGCTAACTTCCGGGGAGGCAGGAGGAGGGCGGGGTATGGTGTTACTGTTGATAGGACCAGTGGGAACTGTTCCTACCCAAACTTTAGCATTTCTGGGAATACCTCATGGGCAGTGTCTCTCTTCATCTCCCCCCCCCCCCCCCCGGGGTTTCTCTGCTTACCTTTCAAATGGACATTCGTTAGCTGCTCGTGTGTCCTGGAGGTAATCTCAAAATGATAACTTTGAAAACCTAGAAGGGAAGACCCTGTCTCAGCGTCATTTCAGTTGCTGCGATTAAAAAAAATAAAATAAAATAAAACAAAACAAAAACTCTTGCAAAAGTAACTTAAAGGTGAGAGGGTTTGCTTGAGCTGGAAGTTCCAGGTTTCAGTCCACCGAGCCAAACCATCAGGGGCTTGAAGCACCTGGTCCTTTCCTTCAGAAGGTCAGAAGGACAGAGCGATGCTCACATGCACATGGGAGCTCAATGGTCCTTCTCCATTCTTTTAAAGGTCTGGCTTTGCTTTATGTGTGTATGTGTGTTAGCATGTGCCTACAGTGGCCAGAAGAGAACTTTGATTCCCCTGGAGCAGGAATTACAGGTAGTTAAGAGCTGCCCATCATGGGTGCTGGGGACCAAAGCTGGACCCTGTACTAGAGCAGTCAGTACCCTTGACCTCTGAGCCACAGCTCCAGCCCCTGAATCCTGTCTTAGAACTAGAATTGTTGATTGGTTTCTTTTTTTAACCTATACTAAGTGCTCTTCCACACTGTGCCTTTCCACTTAGACCCTCACAGATAATCAATCCATCACACCCTAAGTGTTTCCCTCCAGAACATCATCTCCTGCAAGCTTCTTCACCTCCCATGCAGCCTAACCCCATGCAGAAGCCCCAGAGTCTCCCTTGTCCCACGTTCATGTCCAGCCAGCCAGGAACTCTTATCTGCTCTGTTTCTGCATCCATAGAACCTCTCAAGTCTGCCTTCTCCTCTCCATTGTCACCAGCTCAGGAGCTTCCCTGTGGCAGGATCCAGCAGGTGCCTTTTGTGTAGCTGTCATTTGTTCTAACCCCGTAGACTTAGCTGTAAATTAACAGACGTATTTCTATTTATTTGGAAGCTAGGTTGAATGAGACTGGGGCTAAGATTTACTTATTCAGCTTTAGCACAACTACTGAGGGAATTATCCCCAATCTATATTCTTCCTTCATTTTAATATATATGAGTACACTGTCACTGTCTTTAGACACACCAGAAGAGGGCATCGGACAAGTGGTTGTGAGCCATCATGTGGTTGCTGGGAATTGAACTCAGGACCTCTGGAAGATCGGTTAGTGCTCTTACACTGAGCTGTCTCTCCAGCCCCCCTAATCTATTTTCTAACACTAAACTGGCTACTTCCTTAGCTGTGGTCCCCAAATACTTGCTGTTGGAGTCTCACCTTTGTTATTTCTGCTCCATTACTTGGGCACTTGCTCTTGGTCCACTACATCTAATGGAGACCTCACGTTTTTTCCATCTTCTTTCTTCTTCTTCTTCTCATCCTCCTCCTCTTCCTTTCTCCTCCTCCCCCTTTTCCTCCTTTTTCCTCCTTCTCCCTCTTCCTACCCTCTTTCTCTTCAAGGTCCCAACCTGTGACTCCCCAAGCCCAGTAACCAAAGACCCGCCTACCTCTGTCCTCCCCAGCCATTGGTTGTAGCCACTTTTATTTAACCAATAGCTTTAAATTGGGGAGCAAGGTTTATACAATAAGGGCAATGTATATGTGAGAATTTGGGAGCAACCAGATCTTGGGGTACAGAATTTAGCGTTTTGACTACATAGTAGCACCAGACCAACCCCCAATGCTCAGCTGTGCACCCAACTTCTGAAGAGGTCCTTACAACTCTACAGGTGCATCATTTCTTCTGCCTCTCAGCTCGACCCTCCTGGGCTTTCACTCCTGTTGTTGGGTAATTGTAACGTGTTCATTTTCATGTTTATGTAACACCCCACCAAGAACTTACAATTACCCAACTAAGGTCTCTGCCCTCCTGTAGATGGCAATGTGGGTTCTTTCCAGCTTGAAGCTATTGCAAGGAAGCCTTCTGTTTACAGATACCCTCTTGATATCCATAGGTGTTTGCCTCAGGAGAGAATAGATCTATAGGTCCAGCTGTGGAGTTGTAGGTTATAGAAAGGCAGCCAGACACACACACACACACACACACACACACACACAGACACACACACACACACACACATCAATAAGCCAGTATTGTAAAGTTGCATAGTAAGATAATAAAAGAAAAAGAGAAAGAAGAGGAAGAAGAAGAGGAAGAGGAGGAGGAGGGGGGAGAAGAAGGAGGAGGAAGAGAAGGAGGAGGAGGAAGAGGAGGAGGGGGAGAAGGAGGAGGAGGAAAAAGAGGAGGAGGAGGAGAAGGAGAAGAAGAAGAAGACGACAATGACAACAACGATGACGACAACAAGAAGACAATTGCTGGATATGGCAACATATGTACTACACCTGTGACCCCAGCACTCAGAAGGCAGGGGCAGAAGGAACCCGAGTTCTTAGCCAGCCTGGGCTACCTACCCTGTCTCAGAATAAAAGCCAAAGCAACAGCAGAAAAAGAAAACTACAACGGAAAGGCTATTTTAAAGCAAGTGGTCTCCACAAGAAGGGAGGATGGGCTGGGATGGGATGAGGGGTGCATACCGATGGAGGAGTGGAGAGATTAGTGATCTGGTTCTTGGCCTAGGTGGTGTTTATTTCATGACAGTGTGCTGATGTGCACTTTTGTGCATGTGTACCTCACAATAGAAGTAGCTGTTGTTCCCTCACGAGACAAATACATTCCAAAAGAATAATGTAGAGACAAACAGATAACACAAACCTCCCAGCATTCCCTTGTGCTTAGGCTCATCTAAGTTTCTACCTAAGGTCTACAGATCTGCTTCTCTCGACTTGCATCAGATCATGTTTTTAGAGCCCTTCCTGGTTCTGCCTCCTGACAGAATCAGTCCTTTGTTTCAGGCATGTAAGTATAGAGTAGTTCTGTAAATGGTCAGTGATAAATATTCTCAGAGTTCAACTGTCTAGGCTCCATCTTATTTCCCTCTGTGCACACAAACAGCCCAAAACCTTTGCCCGCACACCCAGGTGTGGCCTTGGGACTCTGAAAGTATTTATGGAAACAGGCAAGAGGCTAGATTTCATCCCCAGCCTGTAATTTTAGCATGTGATTCATTTTGTTTATTTCTTTCAAACTGGACAGCCTGCTGTACAAGAGTAGATCTATGCTGGCCACTGTTGCAGTCTGGGGACCTGGTCACAGCTGTCCTTGTTTAAAGGTATCTACCACCTTAGCTTCACATAGCTGGGTCACAGCTCGGGCCAGGCTCCAATCAAGGAACACGGATTAAAATCACACACAAGTCGGGCTAATAGCCAAAGCCTTTGCTCTCAACCTCTAACGTGGCTTTGGTGTGGTAATAAGGCTAGAAGCCCCTGAGCACATGGCTCATTTAGGTTTTCAGTGTGATCTTGAATAAAAGGTATAGCCTAGAGTTCACAAGTAGTAAAATCTTGTTGAGTGTCATTTACTGACTCTGTCATGTTTAAGTCTCTCAAAGTAACTCCAGGCTATTCTTATTACAATTATTCTCCCAAGTTATATTTAGTTGCAATTAGAGCCCGCACTGAACTTGTTATGAGTCCTAATTTACCTTGAGCATCAGGCAGGTGTGTGGTATGTCCACAGCTTTACATCGTCCAGAAAGCTGGGATTTGAGTTTAGTTCTCTTGGCGAGACTTCATACCCACAGAGGCATCGCAGCAGAGGCGATCACGGCGTAGGTAGGGAAATTTGAGAGATTCCTAACATCCTCTGAAGGACCCTGGAAGAAAACATGTTGAAGAATGGCTGGAATTTGGACCAGCAGAGGTTGTAGCAGAGCGGTTAGGGGAGGTAGGCGGGTAGGAGTCAGACACAGATGTTCCAGGTCCCCAAATTACATTCAGCTGTGCACACAGAAGAGGAAGCAGGGTGGTAGTGCCAGACATTGGTAGATGAGGGCATCAATACAGAGCACAGGAAGAAACTCAAGTCTGGAAACTTCTATGCATACTGACGTAGAAGAGGACTGCTAAAGGGTATACGGAGGGTGTGGTAAGGGGATGGGGGAAGAATCTGGGAGAGCAGGTTCCAGTTATAGCATCCATCAGAGAAACTTTCTCTGAAAGTAGGAATCAGCTGGTTGATGGTGGTGCGTGCACGCTTTTGATACCATCAGTCCAGGAGGCGGAGACAGACAGATCTCTGTAAGTTCGAGACCAGCCTCGTCTACAGAGTGACTTCCAGATAGGGTTACACACAGAAATTGTGTCTCAAAAAGAGAGAGAGAGGGGGGGGGTGGAGCATAAGTAATGGGCGTTAGCTCAACACCAACCACATCCACTCATGGCGTTGAGGAGAGAGTCACAGATTTGAGCTCAGAGCTGTAATATAGGATAGGAAAGTAACACAGTATGTTTCTCCTCGTTAAGCTAAGGTCGAATGAGGTTCAGGAACTACCCATGCACTGCCTGATGGACAGATAGCCTGAAGCTACAAGTGCCTGCACTGCAGACAGTTAATTACTGGCCCAAATGAACTGTAACTTTGCAGACTCTTTTGCTCCTCCTTTTTTTCCTTTCCCTGCCTGTCCACCTGAGCATCCTGACCTGATGACCTGACCCATGCAGTAGAAGGGCCAAGCTGCCCACTCTTAGCCTCTCTCCCACTGTTAGCATCCTTACTGCTGAGAAGTTGGATGCTGGACCCAGGGAATAGCATGGATGAATGGGCAAAGGGAGGCAGAGCGCTCAGCATCTGGGAACAAGGGAAGGTGAGAGAAACAGAGAGTGATGTTGCTAATCCTGTGACTTCCCCAGGCTGAGCTCTGGTAAGAATAGAGGCCTCATGCAGTATGGAGTTGTATGTATATACCTTTGAGGAATAGGCTGGAAACAAACCAACACGTGTGTGTTTTCCACCTGGTTCAGTGGTGACAGTTTAAGTGCACAAAGAGATCTCAGGTTTGGGCCACACAGTGGGCCCTTTGCGGGCTGTTTACCTGGACCTTCTTTACCTAATAAGGGTTCTCATGCTCTATACCCAGATAATGAAAGAACTGAGGTGAAGGAGGGCTAGAGTGGGTTTGATGTAAAATGGATAGCTAAGAAAGAATGCACAGACAAGACTGAACAGGTAGCTCACTTAGAGAGGACCTGTGTTTGATACCCAGAAGCCACATTTTAAAAAAATGGGGGGGCTAGAGAGATGGCTCAGAGGTTAAGAGCACTGACTGCTCTTCTAGAGGTCCTGAGTTCAATTGCCAGCAATCACATGGTGGCTCACAACCATCTGCAATAGGATCTGATGCCCTGCTCTGGTGCACATGAAGATAGTATACTTATACACATAAAATAAATAAATATATATATATTTTTTAAAAAATCAGGCATGACAGTGTACACTTGAAGTCCCATTGTGTAGGCAGTGACAAGGTAGATCCTTGGAGATTGCTGGTCAGCCAATCTAGTCGGATCAGTAAGCTCTGGGCCAGTGGGAGCGAAACAGCGGACAGTTTCTGAGGAATGATGTCACTGCCTTCTGGGCTGCATGATTTCTTTACATATATAGGTTTTGTACACATGAGGACATACAAGCACAGGAAGCGAACAAGCTAGCATGATAGTGCTGCATGCAAGTAGCAGTCAGTGTTCTAATCCTGCCAGTATTCTGGTTCCGATTTCATAGGGCGAGTTTGTTGCTGGCAGCTGAGTCGTGGCCCGGTCAACTTTACCAGTGGCTTAGGTTTGACGTAATGGGATCGGGAAAGTGATCTCACACTCCCTACTATCTGGATTCCATCCTCGGCTTAAAAGTTTATGCCCAAGTCATCGTGACACCTAGTCCTAACGGAGGTAACACAGGGGAGTTTCTACATCCAGGTCAAGCATTGCAACCATGAGGAAAATGACAGAGTCTGCCTCTGCTTGCTCTTTCCACCCCTCTGTAGGAGAGACACCAAATCCCTTTTCTCTTCTGGGATGGGTTTGTTTATTAACCCAGCCAAGATCACGAGGGACATTCTTACTGCCCCGTCGGGAAAGCGTCCAGCACTGAGTCATGTGTGCCTACCTCAGACACTCTGCAGCCCGGATTAGGGAGCAATGAACTGCTGCGTGGTTTTAAAAGAGAAACACACCCTGGCTACAAGGAACAGAATCCTTAAAAGCAAAGAAGGGAATCGACTTTGTACTCTTAAAAAAAAAATCGATCACCTAAACAGAGTCATTTATTCCATGAGGTAATCGCAGTTCATTGTTTCAGAGGGGTGTGAACTTGGCCAGTCAAACCCCATTCTTCCTCTGTGACCACCTACAAAGCCAGAATCTTAAGCCAAGATCTAGGGACTAGATGAGTGTAACAGGTAGTTCCCTGATGATGCCTTAGCTCTTCTGGCTTCTAGAATCACCTGTTTAGCCCACCACTAAGTTAGCCAACAGTTGTCCCCTTTTTTTGAGATAGACAATGAAAAGATACTGTATTCTACCATTTACTCTATGGTCTCGGTGGCTAACTCTGCCTGCCGAGACACGTTAGAAGTCAAAGGTTCAAGTCAAGTCCCTACCCTTTGCTTATCTATAGTAGAGGAGACAGGTGGAGAAGAGGGAGGCAGAGATACTCAGCCCCCTAACCTCCGACCTTCTGCTTCGAGCCATGCCCCTGACCCATTATACGGTCCTCAATTGGTATGTTTGATGGTGTGGTGTGCCTTCTAGAAGGGCCTAGATGCCACTTAAAGCCAAAATTACAAATCCTACCCACCTCCAGTCTTCTCCCTCCTCTCTGAGTACAGTAATCTTGCATGAGTGGACACAGGTTATACCTTCCAACTGAAGAACAGAGAGAGAGAGAGAGAGAGAGTGCTGGACTCTAAGTAACTTCGTATCCGCTGTTGCGTAACTACACTAGAGTTAGCATTGGGAAGGAAAGTCTGGGCACAGCCTGGTTCTGTTCTCTCCTTTCCTTCTGTGCTTCCTTGTTCACTTCTCTGCTTGCTTGTTTTGTTTCAAGCACGATCTTACTATGTCTGTTTGGCTGGTCTGGAACTCTGTAGACCGGGCTGATGTTGAACTTACAGAGATCTGCCTGCCTCTGGCTCTGAGTGCTGGGATTAAAGGCATGTGCCAGCACACCAGGCTTCCTTCCTGTTTTTTTGATTATTAAGGATGAAAGAATAGAAGATAAAGGAGTGCATCATCTGAGTGTCTATTGTTGTTTGCATTTCCTAAGCTGTAAATTCATTACTCATTTATGTATATGTTGAGACAGGACCTTAGGTAACCAAGGTCAATATTTTTTTAAGATAGATTTATTTTTATTTTATGTTTTTTGGTGTTTTTCTTGCATATGTATCTGTTCATATGCATCCCTGGTGTCCAGGGGACCCAGAATCGGACCTGGAGTTTACACATGATTTTCAGGTACCAGGCAAGTTCTAGGAATGAAACCCAGGTCCTCTGGAAAGGCAGCTGGTGCTCTTTTTTTTTTTTTTTTAAGATTTATTTATTTTATGTATACGAGTACACTATAGATGTTTTCAGAAACACCAGAAGAGGGCATCAGATCTCATTACAGTTGGTTGTGAGCCACCATGTGGTTGCTGGGAATTGAACTCAGGACCTTTGGAAGAATAGACAGTGCTCTTAACCACTGAGCCATCTCTCCAGCCAGCTGGTGCTCTTAAGTGCTAGGCCCGTTCCTCCAGCCCCTCAGGCCAGTCTTGAACTCACTATATAGTTAAGAATGACTTGGGATTTCTGACCTTCTACCTTCACCTACTGAGTACTGGAATTACAGCCTTGTGCCATGACATCCAGTTTATTTGACGCACAGAGGTGGGAGATAGACCCCAAGACTCTCTGCCAACTGAACTGCATCCTAAGCCCTAGGCTGAACTGCCTTCTCTGACAGTTAGATGAGATTATAGAGATTAGATATGGTTTGATTTAATGAAAAGTGTTTAAAAATATATAATCTATGTTTTATAGTCCTTATTTGAATCATCAGCAAAAAGGTGTATAACAGATCTTGTTCTTGTTACATTTTTTGAAGTGTGTGTGTGTGTGTGTGTGCGCGTGCGTGTGCGTGTATGAACAAGTGTAGATATCAGTGGACAACTTGCAGAAATCAGTTCCCTTTTCCCCCTTTTTTCAGTCTAAAAAGAGAAGTGTCTCAACAAAATAACTGCATGTGTGCCAATGGATAGATGTTGCCTGCTAGCCATAGTTACACTAAAACCCAAGCCCAGGGACCTTAAACAACGGTTCAACCAGTGTTCCCCTGCCCAGTTACTGTGGCTTCCATCAAGCTTGCTGCCCAAGGTCCTCGGGGCACACCCATACTTGCCATCCTGTGCTGGGACCTGTAGCCAGCAGAGGTCAGCTCATCACTACCCTCTTCATGGACACACCCACCATCCAACCCTGGCAAAGTTCTCCATCACATGTGGCACCTTCCTGTGAGCACCCGTGGGTGATCTACAGTTCTCTTGCTTCCCCTCTGCCATTGTTGTATGGATACATAGAGTTAGGGATTGGGTAGCTGTCTGTTCCAGCCCAGACTCTGCCCACGGTTCGACAAGAGAACTTGAGGAGGTGAGCTAATGCATTTACCTGTCACTCATAAAAGGGGTGAGGGACAGGGCTGGAGAGATGGTGCCACATGGTTAAGAATCCTTTCTGCTCTTCCAGAGGGCCTGAGTTCAGTTCCCACCACTCAGATCACACATGTAGCCAGCACCCTCTTCTGGACTCCAAAGATCCCCTCGGACTTATGACATACACATAGAGGCACTAAATAAATAAAAACCAGCGAGGGTTAAATGAAGCACACATGTTGTAAAGTGTGCTCAGTCTGTCAGATGGACAGCACTGACCAGCGGCAGTGTGGTATCAGCACCACGATCTGGTTCCTGGCCCTCTGTATTGGAGACTGGGTGCCTTCAGGACAATAGTTGGCTCTACCACACCTATTCAGTGTGGTTAGTTCACAGACCGATGACATCACAGCCAGCCGAGAGAGCCTGCTGTGTATGCTGAAACTTGACGTAAACAGTAAGAAATGCTGCATGTGATGGAAGGCTGCTATTTCTGAAGTTGGCATATTCACGATTCCAGAATTCCCCCCCCGGGAAAGAGACCTAGTTCGGCACAGTCCACAGGCCTGGCAGATGGCTGTATTGACTGGTAAAATGTCTTAAGTTCAATGGTTTTCCAAACTGAGCTCTGGGATTTGTGGCCAGTACAAACTTCCAGATTCCTCCTGATGCATATGGCTTTCGGAGTGGCACACGGATAATGTGTGTTTTTGTCTTACTGTGTTCTTTCTCTCTGGTGTCCCATTTCCTTCAGAAGCAAGTGAGGCAGGAGAGCTTCCTGTCCATATCTGCTTGGGTGTCCACTGGTACACATGTCCACCCTGATGCCTGCCTGGCAGGCTTGTGTTTGTCACGTATGTGTTTGTAGTAGACAGAACATGTGGCCCATATGATTGATCGGCAGTGCCTGTGTTCTGTTTTGTTTTATTGACTTTATTCATTTTGTTTTGACTAGGTGATAAATGCACATGGTTCAAAATTCCCAAAGTACAGGAGGTTTTGGTGAAAAGTAAGTCCCCCCCCCGACCCCCACTCTGGAACTGTAGTTCACCTCTTCAGAGGCTGTACCTGATCTGTCAATCATTCCAAATATTTATTGAGCACCCACGCTGTGCTGGCCAGTGTTCTGGGGATCACACAGGGAACAAGGCCTTCTGAGAGCTTCGCTCATCCCCGCTATCAGCAGGACTCGCTCAGTGGACTTTGAGGAGGAGTCAGAACAAGAGCCTCAGCGCCTAATCTCCTGCCTCTGATATCCCATCTTTCTCAAATGCTCAGTGGCCTTGGATAACTTGCCTCCCTTGTTGCAAAGTGTTCTCCTAGGTCCTGTCGCAGAGATAGTAAGTGGAGAGAATTAAATGAGATATTATAGAGAGCACCCAGCACACAGTAAATGCTCAATAAATAGAAGCATTGATTCGAGTGATCCGATCGCACCCTCTGTCCTGCCATGAAGACTGATAATGGTTAAAAAGCTCACTGTTTATCACTGTTCATTGTCTCTCTTTGCTGCGATCAAAACCCCACATTTTAAAGCTCAGCTGATGCTGTCTACGGTTGACTGCTAAGCGCTGTCTCTACAGAGCAGTCAGCTTCTAGTTAATCAGTGGGCTGTGCAAATTACACCCTTCTTGATTTCTCATCTGTCTGCTCTCGATCTCGTCATCTGGAGGCTTTGGGGCTATTGTTTACTTGGGGGGGCTTTGTGTGTGCTATTTCACCTTTTAATGTTACAGAACGCAGTCTCTTGGTGGAGGTGGTGATGGTTGGGGGCGGCATGGATTCTGCATTTCGCAAGACCAGAATTAAGCCTTTCTGAGTAAAATATCTAACTCTAGTTTGGCTTAGCTATTTTGAGCAAGTTCCTCCCTGACTGAGGTCTCTGAGCCGATAGAGAAAGGACTTCAAGTCCCTAGAAAAGCAACAAATGGGTTTTGTGGTGGGGAGCTCCAGGTGGAAAAAGATACAAGAAAGTTACACATGGGGGGAGGGGGGGAGGGAGTCAGCAGGGAAGGAGAGGAGGGAGAGAAAGGAAAGAGAAGAGGGGAAAGGGTGAGAAAGGGGACAAGGGAAGAAGGGAGGGAAAAAAAGAGAGGAGGGGAGCAAAGGGTTCAAGCCTAGGGCTAGAAAATTTGTTCCCACATTAGGTCAAGAGCTGTTTTGTTGAGCCACATAGGAAGGATTGCTGAGAGCATGGTAAAGGTAGGATGCAGGATGGGTTCACATGATCCAAGGAGATAGTGCACCCGTTCGCTCCTCCACAGCCCTGAATATCATTTAGCCCAGTTTCTTTTTCTTTCTGTCCTTGTACCTGAGGCTGTTTGTTCTAGCTTGTTTTCCAGGTAGACAGAGTTTACAACTCTTAAGTACAGTCCTTTCTAGTACAGGGAGTCTTCTCTCCATTCAGAGACGGGGGGAGGGGGATGGCTGGGCATGGTAGTGAAATGCAGCAGCCAGTGGTGTGGTCACTTGAGGGATGGTGGTTCTTCTGAGGTTCGTGTTGAATTCAGTTCACGCTGTATTGAAAACATTCCCTGCGTGGTGGAATACTGACACAGATGGATTAGTCGTGCGATGAGTGGTGCCCAGATATCAATGCTTAGAAAGGCCGTAGTGCATGATGGGAGCTCACCTGATAGAATCTGCCACCCCACTTGCTTGAGGTCCTTGTCTGTACTCATCCTGCATTCACAGCTGAGGTACAGAGCTGAGGAGAGTGCCAGTGACAGGCTGGGCAAGCACTGTGTGACCTCTGGACCTCATTTCTCATTTCCACCTTAGTCACTTGTTACAAAATAACAGCCTATGCCTCCCCTCAGCATCTTAGTGGGTGCTTTCCATCCTTCTGGGCCAGCTGAGCTCAGGGATTGCCCTAGCTGTTCACGAGCTCATGAAGCAGCATCAGAAAGCCGCTGAGGCAGGAGTCACATGAGCAGGTGTGCAAGGTGGTGTCATTCAAAGTTGGGTTCTTCAGCTAGGATGTCTAGAACAGCAGAGAACTGACAAGCACTGCCTCCTTCCCTCCCTCCCTCCTCCCCTCTCTCTCCCTTTCCTTGCCTTTGTCTCTTTCCCTTCCTTTCTCTCCTCCTCCTGTATGTCTCTTCCTTTCTCTGACCCCTCTCTCTCCCTCTGCCACCAACCTCTGCCTTGCTATCCATAAGCCTCAAGCTTCATTATTATTGTTACGGCTGTGATGGTTTAAGGTTAATCACATTTCTTACATCAGACTGGCCAGGGATGAACAAGCTTTTCCAAGCGGCCCGCTGAGAACCTGCAGTGTTTCTTCCTCTCAAACCTAGAGACCCTGGAAAGCCACTCTCCCAGGATTGTACTGCTCAAAACTCTAGGCAAGCAGATTCAAGTAAGGACCCTAAACAGGCAGAGGACAAGAGAGTTTAGCAAAGACTGGGTAGGGAGGGTAACTGGAGAGACAAACAGCTTCCCTGCCAGAACATAGCTGAACCTATTTATAACACGACTATCCAACCATTAATCCTAGCTACCACTGAAGCTCTCAGGCTGTCAGTCAAGTGTGGATCCAGGCACTTCTTGGGAAGTGAAAATTTAGGGCCCTTGGTGCTTTATACATATTTACAACAGTGCTTCAGTATCAGAAACACTTAAGAATTTTATAATATACAAATGTCAATAATAATAATATATAAATATTAAACCACACAGTTTAATATTAAACCACTACCTTTGCTGGCTTGAAAATATTTGAACCTAGGAAGCAGCTGATGCTGACCAATTTTGCTTTATTATAAAGAGGATTAGAGTCAGTCATGAAATTGAATAACAGTCTGTCTCACTCTGACCTCAGTATAACAGGGTGTTGTGCTAGGTGATAATTATGGGATGTCTCGCATGGAAAGGTGGGTAGTTTCGTTTTGTTGTTACTGTTTAATCATTTATTTGTAGGATAGACTTGCTAAGTCTGTTGATTTTGCGTTTATGGTAACTATATACCTTCATGACACAGAACCTGCCACAGGCCAAATGTCCCAGCAAGGTGAAGTGGTCACTTTGCCCAAAGTTTTGTTAAATTTCCAGGAAGTGGTAGGGAAGTCCTAGTTAGAATCACCTTTCGTAAAGGTCCAAACTGTGACTCAGAGATGTCAAATGATATTTCAAAGGGTCTCTGTTCATAACTGCGAGAGCTTGAATCTAAACCCAGAACACCTACCACCTACGTTGACTTGGAAGGTCTACATTTTGGTGGCAACGTTCACACTGTGCTAAATTCTGAGGACATATTTCCTGGCGTGCAGATCAGGTCATCATATCTTGCTCAAAGATGCTACCGTATCCACAGCTCCTGCCCTAACCCTACCCAGGGCTTCTCATGGTTTTAGGGTGTCCATTCTGAAATCTAAAGGCAAGAAAATAGAAACGTGGGTTTACAAGCCGCACTCACCCTCCATCAAGTTTAATCCCAGAAGAGTACTAAATCACCGTAGCCTGCAGATTTGGAAATAAAAACACAACCAACCTTCTTCATTCATTATTAATCACCAGTTCCAAAACTATAGGGCACTTCAAATATGCACTCCATCAGAGAGATCTCACCAGGCCACGTGAGAGGCTAGTCCCAGGCCCAGGACACCCCGGGCTGGCGGGAACGCCCCTCTCAGATGGTGAGCAGAAAGTGAGAGAGGAAGAAATTAGTCAGGTGAGAAAGAGCATAGACCCAGCCCAGGCTCAAAGTCTAAGAGTTAAAGAATCTGCAGCGACTGAAGGAACTAACTTTCTGACCAGTGGACAGGCTGGGGTGAAAGGCTAGCTGGGGGGGGGGGGGGGAGGGGGGAGGCGGGAGGAAGGGGGAAGGGGAGAAGCATTCCACATCCCAGGCTCAAACACCTTGGCTTGTGGTTTTTAGATATGAAAACAAAAACAAAAACAGCCCAGCATTCAGACCTTCCTCTTCTGGAAGCCTGGCTTCCCTCCCACGCATGTAGTGTCCTCGTGGCTCGCAGCCAGACTGAGCGGATTAAAACAGATCGTCTTAACATCAAGGAGTCATAGCCATTAGCTCATTCATGATCCCAGAGAACTCGGCTCCCCACCTGCCACCTACAGATTCCGATCTCTCTGTGTTTAGGTACCAGGCCAAGAGGGTGGACCGAGGGAGAGGGATAGGGAAGGGCTTATCCGGGCCCTAGCGCTAGCTGGGCAACTATTGGCTGTAGATAGCAGGGGGTCAGGAAGAGTCACCCTTCTCTGGGGGTGTGGCCACAGGTAAGTTGCTTCTGCCCCATTGGATGGCTGCACACCCTTGTAGTTAGGGGCTGCACCGATGAGTTTTTAAAAACAAAGCTGTGAGAGAGGTGAGGGAATATGGAAATGGCGGGGGAGGGGGTGACGGATAAGATCGTATTGCGTTGGGCACATAACATTCTCGAAAAATAAATTTAAAGAACTTTTTAAAAAGACATGCTGGGTACAATGGCTTAGGTTTCAAAGCACTTTATTAACATCCTAGACTAACCATCCTGGTGTGTACATGAGAGCGTGCCGTTGAAATGGCCTCTCCTCCGGGCGTACCCCGGTGGAACCTGCAGAGAGCTGGCTCTCTCATTGCCCACAGAAGCAGGACGCTTCCCCATAGGAGAGAAGCCCCACGTTTCAGAGTCGAGACGTTTTAATAGGAAGGTGGCAAGGGTCACCTGCTGAGCTACGTCTTCTCCTCCTGGCCACAGTCACCCCATTCTTCGGGGACCCTCTCAGAAGTGAGAAGCAGAGACTCCCTGAGCGTGATCAAGAATGGAGAGAGCTCTTGCCCCAACTCTAGCAGAACACTTCCCCAGCCTGTGTCCTTTGCCTCTCTCTCTCTCTCTCTCTCTCTCTCTCTCTCTCTCTCTCTCTCTCTCTCTCTCTCTCTCTCTCTCTCTCTCGCCCTGTTGATCTGTGTGTTTGATCTGAGGTGTTCCTGGGAACTCTAGTGTCACAGCTGCTTCCCCAGCCCGGCAGTTTCCCAACCTCCACCCAAGGGCAGGCCCTCCCTTCTTTCCTGCCCTCCTTCCACCTGACAGGGACCATAAATAACAGAGGCTCCCGGTGTTCCCAGCTGAGAACAAAGTTGAAAGTTTGCCTGCAGCTCCCGGCCACTCCTGCTCCCGGGCCCTTCTTTGTTTTCTCCGTGGGTTTGTTTTTCTTCTACCTGGCTTGGCTGTTTCTTCATTCACTTTTGAGAAGAGCCAGTCTCCAAGTCGGGCAGTTATACAAGTGCCCGGGGCTCTCTGGACTTGTGAGGGTCCCTGCTACTCTGACTGCCCTGGTATCAAGTTACTGAAAGTCTACACCCAGGCAGTCCTCATATTTACATACAAATAACTCCTGGGTTTGCTTTTATGTCACTATTGGGTCCTGCAAGAGGCTTGCCAGAGCGTCCTTAATCCAATCAGGAGGCACTTTGAAAGGATGTCTGTTGAGCGGTCAGAAGGATGTTCGTCGCTATTAAGTGTTGCCACACAAAATTTTTCGCATGTTTCGGTCTGAGATTTTTTTTTTTTTAATCTTCGGAGTTAAAAAAGTGAGGAATGATGTACAGCTGCTCAGTTGCCTTCGACAGCTTGGAGATGCTGAGGGAAACGCTGCAGCCCTGGTGAAGAAGATCTGACTAGGGACAGGTTTGGATCCATACCAGGCTGGTGTGGATTGGGGCTGGTGTGGACGGCTTACTCTAAACCCCTGCTTAAGGAATTCCTGGAAGCCTCGGGAAAGTACTCCCCAACCAGTCGTGGTGGAAATGGCTTTGCCACACAGTAAGATCTTTCTTTAATTCCTGCTTGGTGGGCTCTGGTTTGGTTTCTGATGGAGAAATATGCAAGTACCCCTCCCCTTGGAATACTTAACATAGTGTGAAACAGAGGAACATCCGGAAGATGATCTGTTTAGCGTTTTACATTTGAAAAAAAAAAGAAGAAGGAAGGAAGGAAGGAAGGAAGGAAGGAAGGAAGGAAGAAAGAAAGAAAGAAAGAAAGAAAGAAAGAAAGAAAGAAAGAAAGAAAGAAAGAAAGAAAAGTTACCAGTGTGTTTCAAGACCTGATTGGTTGCTACAAAGTTGAGCTCCTGTGGTTTTGAGAGAGTTGAAATGAATGGGAATTGTAAACAGCAGTGAATGGAGAAGCGAGCTGTGAATCATTTGCCTCTGAGAGAACCTAGCATATACACATTTGGAATCTCTTTGGGCCAGCCAGCTTGTATCTAGAAAGGGAAGGAAAGGATATTTTACAGAGAGACCGGGTTTGCTCGAGTGGAGGGAACTTTTGTTGCGCCGCCTGTGCTATACTTTGAGAGAGATGGGGACTATCCCAGAGGGCAAAAGATGATTGAAAAACCTGCCCCGTTGCTCTTGGAATGTGGTTTTCCGTGTGAGCTCACTAGGCACACAGAGAGCTCGGAAGAGCATTTTGCATGCATTAACTCTTTGTGTGGATAGTTGGAGCACAGTTCCTCTGGTTCCCCCCTTCTGGCTGCAGGAGCCCCTAGGTCAGGGCTAGTCTTTTAGAAGGCAGAGTTAGTTACTTTGCAAGTAGACCTCAAGCAAGCGGTGGGAACAGCTGAGCTGACTCGTTAATCTGAGAGGTTTAGAAACGGTTCAAAGTTAATGTGCTCCCAAGGTCTCCCAGGCAGGCGGGTCCTGCTCCCACTAGTAACTCACGAAACTCAGAATAGATATGCCCCAGCCTGAAATTCTAAGAGGAAACTGGTTTAAAGAACCACCGCCAATCTCTTTCCCAGGCAGGTGAGATAGCTCAGTTGGTTTAAAAGCACTTGCTCAGCCTGACTCAGTTTGACCCCGAAACCCACGTAATGGAATGCAAGAACTGACTCGCACGGTTGTCCTCTGACCTCCACAGGTGCCCTTCGGCACGTGCACACTAATGCACAGAAGCCAATAACTAAATAAAGCCGGTCCCTTCCCTCACTTTAAGGACAGTATTAGTGACATATTAGGCCTCATTGTGCAGGCTGTGTCCATTCAAACAAGATGTCATCATCATCATGGGTGGTAAAGTGGGGGGGGGGGACTCACCTGATAGATAAGCTTCATCTTAATGCACTGAACCTGGGAGGCAGGGAGGGGACAGGGGTCATGCTTACATCGATCATTAACACTAATTGAGCTTGCTTCTTTGGTCAGCCCCTGCAATGGGGAACTAACCTCTCCCTCCACTGTTTCTTTCTTCTGTATGGCAGTTAAAAAAAAAAAAAAAAAAAAAAACCTACAGGGGCGCCTGGGAAGGAGATCACACCATGAGTGTCTCTTTTCTCCCTGATGGCCACATAGTCAAGAGGGAGGGCTTCTGACTGGCTTGTTCTCCACCTGCAGGTGAAGATGCCATCACAGGGGACACTGACAAGTATCTTGGGCCACAGGACCTTAAGGAGCTAGGTGATGACTCCCTGCCAGCCGAGGGTTACGTGGGCTTCAGTCTTGGAGCCCGTTCTGCCAGGTACTGTATTATCACTGGGGGATTTTCTTTTCTTTTTTTTTTTTTTCTTTTTCGGAGTTCGCTTACAACAACCATGATCTGTCATGAGCCAGCATCATTCCCATCTTCCTCACGGCTCCAGAATGCACTCTTTGGATGCCATGTGAATCCTGTGGAATGTTCTTGATGTGAATACACACTTGTGCATGTGCACACAAGCGCACACACTGTTATTTTTTTTTTCTCATCATTTGTAGTGTGTAGTCTCTCTCGTGTGCTAGAACAGGTCAATCTTTGCTCTTCCCATCTCCCTCTTTGCAGTTGGGTTCCAGCATAGTACCGCAGGAGCTCCCTGATAAATGGGCAAAAACCAACCGGAGTCTCATGTTTCAAAAGTAGCTTGCTCCATACTGGAAGACCTTTCTTGTTACGCTATGTAAGAAATTTGCATACGGACCATTTGCTATATTGGTTGGTGAAGAATTAAATCCGTGGTTCCCAGGCAGCACCCTTGATGATAAAAACAAACTGTAAACTGTCTGCCATGCATTGGCAATTTAGGTTGTGCCATCAGTGTGTTGGTCAACAGACCTGCTAGGAGTGCTACTGTGACTTTAGTCACGAATTCAGCCCGTACAACTGAAGGGAGAAAGCCTTGACTTACAAGTCACTCACTAGGTGAAGGAACCGGATCTTTTCCAAAAGGCTGGGAATTCTTTTCCCCTGGTGTGGCTCAACAGCATGTTTGCTGACTGTCAAGTTATTTTAAAGCTAATAATTAAACCTTCTAAGCGAGAGCCCCGAGGACATTTTCCTATGGTTCAGGAATCCGCTGTAAAAAGTTTCATTGTCCAATAGTAAATGGCTCTTCCCACAAAGTAAACCCTGGGGATTGTTCCCAGTGTGGTGAGTGAAACCAGTTTAGATACTGCTTGGCCTTTGCTTCGGAGTCTCAACATGAGCCAGTACAAGTTTTTCTTTATAAATCCATTCCTAAAAGGCTTGTGAAGCTGATCGAAGCAGGTGTCACCAACGAGAAGACAAAGGGGAGCTTTTAAAATGCACAATATTTCAATCACAGATTCTAGGAAGTTATAACTAAAACGCCTGGGCCCAGCAAGGATCTTGATTTTTTTTTTTTTTTGTCTTTTATAGAGACTTGGGTACCATTTATATTCCCGCAGCAAGCTGCCTTCTCCTTCCTTGCTAGAAAATTCTAGCCATTTGCTTCCAGTGAGCTATGAAACCTGGGTGCTTGTAATTATTTTTTTGTCTTAAGATAATGTTACAGATTTCCTGTCTCTGATTTTGACTGAGCCATTACTGATCGCTGTTACTCATACGCCATAGCGATTCATGTTATGCTCAGAGGCAAATATTTTTCATAGCGTGTGTTTATAGCTATCTCTTCTCTTTAAATTATTAATAGTTTAATGTTTCTAAAGCATATCGTTAAAACATTATCAAGTCAATTTTTCTGAGTGTAACATTTAAAGGGACATTCACTGTATGATTCATTCAACTATAACATTTGTTTTTTTTCTTTTTTTTCCCCTGTCTGATTTTATTTTATTTTTACATTCCCTTTCTCTTGGTTTTACTTTTTTTTTTCTAAAAATACCTTAAAATAGTCCCAAGATAAGGTAAGAAATGTGGCGCTTCTGTAGTGTTACTCTGCCTGTCCCCAACCCATATTCCCATTTTTTTGGTTTGGTTTTTGTTTTTTGGCATTTGTGCTGTGCTGTGCTGTGCTGTGCTAGCCTGCAATGTGCTTTTTTAAAAAAATTTTTTTTTTCTTTTTTAGGAAATCAGTTATGCTTGGGAAAGGGGAAAAACAAAAATCTGTGAAAAGGGAATCTTACCTATATAATAGTGAATGAACAGTTAAGCAGTTCACCCTCCCTTAACAAGTTTTGTAGAATGCATGACCGAAGTAAAAAGGGTTTGTTGGTTCTAAAGAAAAGTCCAGTCTGTTTGCTGGTGGCTGCTTGTTTGAGCTGTCCTAGACATCCTAATAACGTTTTAGCCCAAGGAAGCACGGTTTTCTAACGGGTCCTGCATCTAACACTTAGGTTACAACGGTGGCTACAAATAATCTCCTGACCATAGTCAAAAACCAACTGAAGGCTATGTGGTGATGGCGCACGCCTTTAATCCCAGCACTCTGGAGGCAGAGGCAGGTGGATCTCTTGAGTTTGAGGCTAGCCTGGTGTACAGAGCAAGTTCCAGGACAGCCAGGGAAGGCTACACAAAGAATCTTGTCTTGAAAAAGCAAAGCAAAACATAACAACAAATCAACTTAAAGCTTTCTAGACACCCTTATGTAAACAATCAACGTTTTTCTGGTCCCGATGTTTGGTGGTGAATCAGGGCGTTGGGGTGACGCTTGGTAGGTTTCCTTAGGAATCACAGCTTGAAGCCTTTCTGTGGTCAGGACCAAGTCTGAGCTCTGACCTGCAGCTGCCACTGAAGGACAATCAGGGGGGGCAAAGGATCCACAAAGCTTACATTTGAAAGTGGGAAAGATCACAATTACGTAACCCCTCTTAAAAGCTTTTAAATGTTTGCCTATAGACGCGATACAACTAGGGCTCATCTCTGATGTATCCTGTAATGCCGGTCCTGATTTGCAGAAACCTGTGGCTTAGAAAGTAAAAGAACAGTAATGAAGGAAAGCGCTTGAGCAAAGCTTTATCGAAGAGATACTAAGGGTCTAGAAAGAGGAGTAATACGAAGAAAAAAAGATGAGAAAGGAAACTTGGTCACATGACGAGCACGGCCAAGCAGCCCCGTGACCTCCTGGGGAAGTGCCTCTGTGCCTGGATGGCGCTGGACACAGTCAGTAAATATTTGCTAAGCATGTTTGGTAACGGCCTTGGAATGAATGTTAGTTGTGAGTCAGAGCCATGAACATGAGATTCAGTGAAAGCTGAGACTCTGGTCCTAAAGGAACGACCCAGCCTCTGCGTAGTAGCGCTTAGAGTGATGTGTGTAATGGCTGATGATATTGCAGCCAGCAGGCACTGGGGAGGAGATCCCACTGTGCAAAGGGGGCATGTACTCCTTGTTGTAGTCTTTGCTGGCTTCCCATGTGCACATGCGCACAAGGCAAAGATGATGCCAAAATCTGACTGAGTCAAGTGCTAGCGATGCCATGACTCCAGCTTGGGCACTCTTTTATCAGTTAAGTAGGCAATATTACAAAGCAAACTACTAATTTCCCATGGACCTCATTCTCTATGAGGACCATGATATTACCAATGAGGACCCCAAGATAAAAGGGGTCAGTGTGTATAACACTAGTTGGAGATATATTATGGTAGGGGATTTAAGTCTAGGCTTCACCTCCGCTCTTTCCCATCCGGAAGCTCTGCTTCATGAAGGGTTAGATGGGAAACCTCATCACAAAGATGTGACCGAATATCGTTTTCTGAAAGCCTGCCAGTTAAGTAGGGTAGCGAGAGTGGATACTGGAGCTGTTCCACCATCCTCCTCCTTCCCAGAGGATCATGAGAAAGCCATTAACCCCAGACTCAGATTAGTAATAACCGTGCTTCACAGGACGTAGGTGGATATGTGGAGTCTTAACCAAGATGATATTTTAGAATCATCCTCCCATGTCCTCATAATCTACTGGCTTTCAGTTTAAGGGTCCACACAGGCAGAGTGTGGGCTGTACCCTGGAAAATTCAGGGATAGTCTATGGGAGAGTCTAGAAAGGATAAGAGTATTGAGAAGAAAGAAGAAAAGAGTCGAACCAAGGAAAAGCGGGATGTGAATACAGGGTATGTGAATATCTACTGGAATACAACCAACGGATGCATGTGGCTACGTTTCTATTCCCCTTCTTGAAACTGTCCTTGAGAGACAGCTCCAAACCAGAGCTCTTAGTATGCAAAGCCAGAGCTGATTTCCAATGACTCACTCACAGACCCTACCTCAGCAGACACAGTCCCAGCTAAGTGAAAAAAGTGCTATAGTCCGACTGGAAGAGGCACCTCTAACAAAGCCTTCCTCTTAAACACTCTTGTCAGGGCCAGAGAGATGGTTCAGTGGTTAAGAGCACTGTCTAGTCTTCCATAGGACTTGGGTTCAATTCCTAGCACCCACATGGCAGCCCATAGCTGTGTGTTCCTCCAGTTCCAGGGAATCCGACAACCTCACACAGACGTATATGGAGGCAAAACACCAATGCACATTAAGTAAACCATAAAAAAAAGAAAGAAAGAAAGAAAGAAAAAACCTAGTGTTATCAGATAGCGATTCTTTTCAGTGCTGTGCTGGTTCCGCGCCATAGCAGAGTATCTAAAGTCACCATGTGTTTCACCTCAGATTTGACCGCAAATTGGCCAAATTTTAAGATCTCAATTGTGAAATCCAGTCCATCTAAAGAATTTAATTTTGATACCTTTCCTTTAAAAAACAAACAAAACAAAAACAAAAAAGCACATTTGTGGGTATTTTTAGCCATCTTGCCTGTTCTTAAAATTGCACGCCTTTATTTTCTTTCATCCCATCATCACCTCCCACTGTTGAATGGGTGACTGTAAATACAACAGCCTCCGCTCCTTCAGTTCGGATAGGTCCTACACCTTGAACAGAAGCTCCTACGCAAGGGACAGCATGATGATCGAGGAACTTCTGGTACCATCCAAAGAGCAGGTAAGCTCTCGGTCCTATAACAAGAGCAGATGTCTATGTCTATGTCTATATCATCTATATCTATAACTATATCTATAGCTATATCTAATCTACATATCTATATCTAATTTATATATCTATATCTCTATATATCTAATCTAAATCTAATCTGCATGTCTATACCTGTATCTAGTGTATATGTTTATATCATCTATGATATTTTTGATTTGGTGTTTGTAAGTTTGCAGATACTAGCCAGTTAAAGGAAACCAAGAGCTGTACCATCATCAGAAATGGCTCTCTCTTTTGTGTATCCCACGGAGGGGAACTTGTGGCATCTTGGAAAAGACACCTATACCTTTCTTGTCTCTAAGTCAAATGCATTTGCTGTTTGCTAAGTAAAGAGTGCTTGTCCACTGGAAGTGTATGACCAGCCATCATAGATTAAACCAGTCCTGCTTTGGGTCTGTTCAGTTCGGGGGTTTCTCGAGGCATAGTAGCATTTTCTGCTGTCACAGCATCTCTGCGGTTTCATCTGTTGCTTGTTTAGTTTCTCCTTTCTGGTTTTATGGTTGATTGGGTAGTTCATGCTGTAAGAAGACCCAGGGATACAGTCCTGCTGCACATGGATTAAGAATGGTTCTAGAAAAATGGAGAGACACACACAGTGCCTGGTTTTGGATGGTCACGGTAGGGTCCCAGTGATTGATGAATCTGCGAGGACCATAAACCAACTTGAAGGTAGCTTGTGGTATTTGACGGCACAAGGTGATGACAGTCACCCACACCCAAGCTAGAGTTCAGCAATAGGTGGTCAGCCCTTTGGAACTCCCACGTGTCTGGGCATGCTGATGTCACACCCACGGGTGTGTGTCATACTTCACAATGTCCTGCAGTGAATGCTACATTACACTGGCTAGAATGTTCTTAATAACCAGGCCTTCCAGTGGGAAATACAGAGGCTTTTCACTGTCAGACTTTAAAGAAAAATAACCTTTGTATAATGATTATAGGTGTGGCATGTCATGGGTTTTAGGTGGGCGTAAGTCCGAGACAGCCCATAGTTAAGAAACTAGTAATCGACCATGCTCTCTTGGGTACCTGGTATCACCAGGTGTTGGTAGAGACTTTCTAAAGAGCCTGGTATGCTCATCCTGGTTTTTGTACATTCCCAGTTACATGAGGTGATAGACAATATATTGATGTCATTCTCTGTGCAAAACTTTATACTCATACAAGACCCATTGTGGACTCCTCATTAAATAGAACTGTGGCCATCACTTCTTATTAGCTATTCATTTCAGAGCCAGCATCCAAAATTATGATGTTTTCCACCATCAGCACCACACCATATCTGTGGAGATACACCACAGCCAAGGCAACTTATAAAAGAAAGCATTTAATTGAGAACTTGGCTTACAGTTTCAGAGAGTGAGGGAACATGGCGGCAGGCAGGCAGGCAGGCAGGCAGGCAGGCAGGCAGGCAGGCAGGCAGGCAGGCATGGCGCTGGAGCAGTAGCTAAGGACTTAAGTCTGATCCACAAGCAGGTAACAGAAAGAGAGAGACTCAGCCTGGCATGGGCTTTTGAAACCTCAATGACCACACCAGAATCAAAGTATAAATCAAAAATAAATGTTCTTGATGTTCCTTGCTTCCCTGGGTTGGTTCGTAGCTTTTACCAAGAAGGATAAACTCAGAACTAATGATCTGTGAAAAGAAAGACCCAAAACTTCGAGATGAAGCTGGCGCCCTTGGGGTCAGTTAGCAGCCTCAGTCTTAGAAACACCAATGGCAGTGGTTCTCAACCTTCCTAACGCTGTGACCCCTTAATACACCTCATGATGTGGTGACCACCAATCTTAAAATTATTTTCATTGCAACTTCATAACTGTAATTTTGCTACTGTTATGAATCATAATGTAAATATCTGTTCTCTGATGATCTTGGGTTACCCCTATGAAAGGGTCGTTCAACCCCCAAAGGGGTCATGACCCACAGGTTGAGAACCACTGACCTATGTGGACATCTCTCCCCTCCTACAATCAGTTGAAGAGACCACAGCACACCAGGAGCCTTTAAGGGGGGAAAAAGCAAACAAAACCCCAAGAATAATTGGAGAGATCAGACTAGGTTGTTGGTGAAGACTACTCAGTCAAGTCCTTGACCAACATGGGGGGAGGGTGAATCGTAAAAAATGGTTTAGAGGACTGGAGGGATGGCTCAGTGGTTAAGAGCACTGACTGCTCTTCCAGAGGTCCTGGGTTAAATTCCCAGCAACCACATGGTGACTCACAACCATCTGTAGTGGGATCCAATGCCCTCTTCTGGTGTCTCTGAAGACAGCTACAGTGTACTCAACATACATACATACATACATACATACATACATACATACATACACATACATAGAATGAATAAATGAATGAATAAATCAATCCTTTTAAAAAATGTTTTAGGGGCAGAGATGGCACATGCCTTTAATCCTAACACTCTGGAGACAGGGTTGGATCTCTTTGAGTTCAAGACCAGTTTGGTCTACAGAGCAAGTCCCAGGATAGCCAATGCTACATAGAGAAACCCTTTCTCAAAAACAAATAGTTTTAATCAAGGTTATGCAGGAGAGTCTGTGTGTTACAGGGGAACAAACACATCACCGAGTTTTCAGGAATGAATGAATTAAGCAGTTACTTCCTTCCCAGCAGTTTATCTCTAGAGCAGATAAAGCAAATTTGACGGTGTGTATATGTGTGTGTGTGTGGGGGGGGGTTGTTTTTTGTTTTGCAGGTGTGGATGCACGGTGTGCCTAAATTACTGTTCTATTGCTATGAAGATATATCACAGCCAAAGCAACTTATAAAAGACAGCATTTAGTTGGGGACTTGTTTAGCGTTTCCGAGGATTAGTCCACTATGACTATCATGGCATTAGGCCATCATGGCTGAGAGCATGGTGGCAGGCAGGCAGGCAGGCAGGCAGGCAGGAAGGCATAGCGCTGGAGTAGCAACTGAGGGCTTAAATTCGATCCAGAAGGAAAAGCCCAAAGCACAGGCTTGTCTGTCTGCCTGCCTGCCTGCCTGCCTGTCTTTTGGTCTGTCCTTTTGTCTGTCTGTCTGTCTGTTTGTCCATGCATGTACTTGCATGGGCCTGAAGTGATAATGTCTGTTGTCTTTCTTGATTACTCTCCTCCTTAGTCATTGACACAGAGTCCCTCTTGGAACCAGAGCTAACTATCAGTTGGTCTGGCTCATCTACTTGTTCCAGGGACACTTGTCTCTGCCTTCCAAGTGCTGGCATTGCAGGTGGCCACCATGCCTTCCTGGCCAGGGGGGCTCTGGCCTCTGGTACAGCAAGTGTCTTCACCCATGGAGATACCTACCCAACCACTTCCCCTCTATGTACGTTTTCCAAATGGTGGTTGTTGGATTTGGGTACCAGGATAGCTGGATCTTGGGTCTTTTTTTTTTTTTTAAGTTTTTCGAGACAGTGTTTCTCTGTATAGCCCTGACCGTGGATCTTCTGTGTAGCTTTTTTTTTTTCCTTGCACTTTGTCCATATGAACACCTTTAAAATAACTTTTAAAAGAGGGAAGCAAAATTTTAAGAAGGTGTGTTAACTATGGAGGACAAGAAGCAGGTGATTCTGGGAAGAGCAGCTATCAAAAAAAAAAAAATGTGCCTCCTGTTGCCCGGGGAGAGCCTCAGAAGACATGTTTGATGAAGTTCCTGGGTGCATCTGAATTAAAATCAAAGGATCAAAAATGAATGGTCTGGGCCTGGATAGAAGGTTCAGCTATTAAGAGCACTGGATGCTTTTGCTGAGGACCCAGGTTCAGTCCCTAGCACCCACATGACAGCTCACAACTGTCTGGAAATTCAGTTCCAGGGCATCCAGGGCCCCCTTCAGGTCTCCCTAGGAGCTTGGCACACCCGTGGTGCACATGCATGCACACAGGGTGAACACCCATACACATAGACTATCTATGTGGGTAGTCTGTCTTTTTCACCTCATGTCTGTACAGAAGATCCCTTCTCTAGGGTGTTGATGATTTGGGAAGTGTGGCATACATTTTAAATATTATACATCCTCAAACCACTGATCCCTGGCTTGCTCTCAGGTTCAAAGCTACACATCACTGTCCAGCCAAAATTGCTCTTGACAAATCAGGGTAGGGACTAGGCTCACATGAACTCTGTGAACTTTCTTCTACAGAGCAGGCCCTACCCTGGCTGAGAACAGCCTCTGCTTCATCATCCTGCTGACTAATATGTTTGTACATTAACCATAATTAAAGTACAGTTGAGATACAAGGTGATCAGCCTGGGCCACCACCCCCTGACCCCAAGATCTTAGTTCCATTTCCTATTGCTTTTGTAAAATACCCTGACAATAATAACTTAAGGACTGACTTTAGCTTACAGTTCAGGACAAAGTCTGTCCAGTCTGTCTGTGCTGCAGGAAAGTCAAGGCTTTTGAAGCAGCTGGTCACGTGGCCTCCGTGGTCAGCAACCTAGCGCAATCAACGTGTGGTTGCTCATGCTAGGTTCACATTCTCCACTGATAAGGTCCTGGATCCCTGCCCTAGGAAATGGTCCTACCCACAATTAACTGCAATTAAGATGCATCTTCCCACATCAACTAATTGAATCAAGATACCCTCTACCTCTCAGTCGTCACTAGAGGCCTATCTCTCCGTCAATCCTAGATCAGTCAAGTTGACATTTAACATTAATAGTCACACTGTGCCATCCCAGGATCTCGTGCTGAATACAGACACATGTAGATACCAGAGCCAGAGGGGGCATGAGAGAAGTTAGCATCCGTTATCTATCCCCACCTGTCACCCACAGTCTGTGAACCGCTTGTTCTTTTCCTATAGGAACATTCCCTTTCAGCTATGTGCCTTGGCCATCCATGAGCCCCACTTTGGGTATACGAGTAGAATGGTAAATTCATCTGTCAGCACCTTCTAGACAACTTGCCCGCCCATGAGAACTTATAACACCGGGACGGCTTGGTTCCTGACTCAGTCAGCCTGGGCAGGACCGGGCATGGGGATTTCTTTGTACCTGTGAGTCGAATTGTGTGGGATGCTGCTGACTCAGCAGTCTTAACTGCAGGTGCACAAAGGAATCCCTTATGGCTCTTCTCAAAAACCAAAGATGTCCACAGAGAGACTCCCCCCATGGCTGGATCCTAAGCCTGGGTGGTTTCTAAAGCTCCAAAGGTGATTTTCAGATGTCCATCCAGCTAGGAAACCCTGGTCATGGCATCTCTGACTGGCCCGTTGTCTCTTCCGCCAAGCTCATCCACACCACACCCACTGACTCAGATTGCATCAGCACTGAGCATGTGCTGACCTCTGTCCTTGCTCCCTGTATAAGGCCATGTGACTACAGCAACTGCAGTTGGTATTATACATATGTATATATGGTTAAAGTGTATGGGAGGTAGATTTTATGATGATAATTCTGTAATCTTATGTAATGGACTTGGGCACTTGAAGATGAGAGCACCCGGTGGGGCTGGATTGTATTGTATTGAGATCCTGGATTTCCTATGGACAGCGATGTATTGATCAGTCACCATTTCGTGTATTTGTTTCTAAGCCCCAACATCTATATGTATCCACTACATAAACCCACGCATGGTGGCACAGCCCCTGAGAGGTGAAGGCAGGAATTCAAGGGCAACCTTTACTGCAATAGGGAGTTCAAGGCCAGCCCAGGTCCATGAAATCATCCTGTATCAGACCAGCCAAGCAAGAAGAGTTGGGGAGATGGTTCAGAGGGTAAAGATGGCTCTTGCCACCAGGCCTACTGACCTGCTGACCTACATTCAGTCCCCCATAATTCACATGGTGGAAGCAGAAAACAGACTCTTGCAAGCTGCCCTCTGACCTCCACGCGTACTACATACCATATATGACCATACATGTATCTACATGTGTGTATACATGTATGCAGGCATAACTCACACCAAACAAGTTTAAAGTGTAATTTAATTTTTTTTAAGTTTATTTCATGTGCATGGTTATTTTGCCCCCTTGAAGCCAGAAGAAGGGAATGAGATCCTCGGGAACAGGAGTTAGAGATGGCGGTGAGCCAGTATGTTGGGTGCCGGGGCTTGGAACCCCAGGGTTCCCCAGATGAGCAATAAGTGCTCTTAACTACTGACCTAGCTCTCCAGCTCCTAAACTGTAGTTACAAACAAACAAACAACTATCAACTGTTTAGAACCATTCTAAACCTTTCTAAATAGATGTTAATGAAGAAAAGGGAGGAGACTGGAGTCTCAGAGGAAGCCTGGCTGTCCTAAAGGACATCAGTGGGTGTCGCCATTTCTTCTGTTAGTTACTGAGAGCAGTTCGCTAGTGTGGCTTATGAAGAGACGGCGCATGGTCCGCATCAGCTAGTCCTGGACTTCTACAAAGAATGAAATTCACCATGTGCCTTAAGTGTTGACAACGTTCATGGCAGTAGTGAACGTGGTACCCGCAGTGCCTGCAATTCCCCTCCGCATCCTGGAGGCGTTAATTTACTTGTATTTCACACCAGCCATGGCAGATAATTTCTTAGCCTCATTAAAGGCAGAGTCCGCATGACTGGACTAACTTACCCCCTGCGGGCACGCATTGAGGTAGCAGAGTCACTGGCCACCCCAACTGCCTCTGTTTAGCAGCCTCCATCACCCTTGCTCAATGTGGGGAAAGGCCAGGAAGAAGCCCAGAGATCTGATACCTGTTCTCAATGGTCTTAAACCTGGTGGTAATTTCCATGATTGTCATGGGCCTCTCTAGCACGATGTTTTGCACAGGAATCTTCACGATTCTCATTTCTAACAATTATTAACAATGTGCTTTAAACATCCGGCAATAGGTATGAGATATGAAAAGCCAAGGCTTATGGCAGGCAAGTTAACCACAGTGAGAGGAATGGAAACATTTGACCTTTGGCTGGGTTTCTGCTTACACGCCTGTGAACAGCAGTGCCAGGCTCTGGTGGCCGACTCTGCCTACCCGATCCACTTCTCTGTCAGATCACTTTAAAAGGGGGGGTAGAATCTCCTTCTCTCCTTATAGGATGAGACCCAAATATGACTATTAGACCCAGTATAGGCTATTCTTCTCCTGCAGGGAGCCTTAACAACAAAGGCTTACCAAAAAAAGTATAATTGGAGTCAACCTAGTAAGTCTCTACTTTGCCTAGGCCTAACAAAAAAGCTGTGTGTGTTTTGTGAATGCATACATGTAGAGTCCTGGACAACGCAGGTTGCCAGGCATGGTTTCGAGCTTTATTGCCCACTGAGCCATCTTGCAGGCCACATCTAGCCTTCAGAGAAACAGGCTAAACCATAAAGATGACCTCCGCCAACGTTTCTGGGAGTAGAACACTAGAGCGGCTAGAAGCAGTCCTCCCTGCAGCAAGAACCGCTGAGATTTTCACTGAAACCAGTGATTCAGTCTCAACCGTCCAACCTCCCAGTGGACTCTGGGTCCCTGTCTTTCCTAATATCCCAGCTGCAGGTGGCAATGGACTCTAATGTAAACACCCACGTGTCCATAGCAACACTGGAAGGCATCTTGAAATGATAGACTCTATTATTCCAGGCTTTCTGTCTTGGAAGAGATTAATCAAACTTTAGCAAAATAAAAGGAAAGTAAGCTGAGCTTTCCATTCTTCAAGAGAATAGCTATAAAGGAGTGAGCATCCCTTGCACTTCTGCTCACTTAAGGACATCAAGAAAAGAGAAGTGGGACAGATGCCCCGCCCCCACGGATGCCTGCTCCCTTCTCTGCTTGGATTGCCTTCCTACTTACTGCAAGCTTCCTTTTTAAGTCTGTTAGTGTTGACTTCATAAATGTTGCAGTTTTCTCTTAACCCGGCGAGCTCCTAAATGAGTGATGCAGCACTATTTAACAGCTCTAAGGCACAACAACTGAGCAGTGTTAATCTATTTTAATCCTCTACAATAATCTGGCTATCTCCCAGCCAAAATCCTCCAAGATACTGGCTTTCTCCGCTCCAGCTGTTTTCTTCTGGTGTCTCCTAGATCCTCTCCTCTGGCTAAATCCCCACTTTCTCTCTCTCTCTCTCTCTCTCTCTCTCTCTCTCTCTCTCTCTCTCTCTCTCTCTCTCTCTCCCTCCCTCCCTCCCTCCCTCCCTCCCGCCCTCCCTCCCCAGACCTGGAGGAGACTAGCCTCAATTACATCCCCTGCTCTGTCACTAGCTGATCAGCTTCTTTATTGACCAGTCAGGGAATAAATTGAGAGGGCAGATTTTCAGAATAAGGATTGCAGCCAGGTATGGGGGCATAGAAACCAGCATTTGAATAATGTAAGGGTAATCTTTGCACAGTGTACAAAAACATTATACCAGCATCAGTCCACAGTTTGCCCTCATGACTTTTGCCCAAGGATGCAGGCCAGGCCTTCCAACAGTAACCTGTTTTCAAGGTTTAACTAAGGTGCTTTATAATCAGCCCCATCATCTGCCTGAGCGCTGACTTTGGAGATAATTCTGCGAACACTGTTGGGGGTGGTGGGGAGGACTGTCACAGATGTGCAGGCATTGGTGACATCTTCTGACCTGGTGCATTCTCAGGGAGCTCACAATTTGAGATTCTAGTTCCTATGAATTAAACCTGGGTTGTTTGTTTTCCTTCTTTCTTTCTCTCTCTCTCTCTCTCTCTCTCTCTCTCTCTTTCGTTCTTTCTTTCTTTCCTTCCTTCCTTCTTTCTTTTTCTTTCTTTCTTTCCTTTCTTTTTTTTAAGACTATTATGACTTTGTGTGTCATGTGATACATTATTCGCCATTGGACTATTTGATGTCTTTGATCTCCATGCAAATTGGAGCGTCCGCCAGTGGAAGCTGCTCTTGCTTTCTCAAACTCTTGACATGTGTCACCAGGCAGTGGTAGTACGTGACTTTAATCCCAGCACTAGGGTGGCAAAGGTAGGCAGATCTTTTGAGTTGGAAGCCAGCCTGGTCTACAAAAGCGAGTTCAGGATAGCCCAGGCTACACGGAGAAACCCTGTCTCGATCGCAGTACGTCACTCATCTCAGCAGCAGGAAGAAAAGCTTACAGGGTTCCTCCTTCTATGTCTCGCCGCAGCGACCCCGACTCCTACCAGACTTGCTGGCTCTGCTGTTTCTTCTGCTTATGCAACCTCTAAGCAGGACTCAGAAAAGGGGCACAGTGGCAGAAGAGAGCCAGCTTCAAATGAAAGATTTGCTAGATAGTCCCCAGGGAGATAAGCACCTGGCCTGGTGATATTTAATATGTTGCTTTCTTCTTGGAAGTGCTTGGCCAGCAGTACCTGGGGAATCCATTCAACACCTCCGGAAGATGGCTCAGGAAGATTGTGGGTCTGTTTTAAGGCAGAGAAGTAGGTTTTATGAGTTTCTTAAGTCTGTGGGGTTGCTTAGCGGTGACGTGCCAACCGGCTCTCAGCTTTCAGGCCAGCCTTGGTTAACCTTCTTCTGTTGAACACCGCTAAATTAGATAGAAATCAATCAGATTTGGAAATCTAAACAAACCATGCTTTGTCATAGCTTAAACTCTAGCTGTAGCGGGGTGTGATAGCACACACTTGACACCCCAGCTACCGGGGAGGCTGAGGCAGGGAAGTCACAAGTTCGAGGTCAACCTGGTCTTCAAAATGACAAGCAAAAGGGGGCCAGAGATTTAACTCACTGGTAAAGAGCATCCCTAGCATGTTCTAGGCCCTAAATTCAATCCCAGTAACAGAAAAAGAAGGGGAAAAAAGCCTTCTAAGACAACAGTAGTTGATATCAAGAAAAGAAATGCTTTCAGGAGAAGAGAGGCCTGGTCTGATTTTTACATTCCTGCTTGGGTCGGTTCTGTTCCTGTTTTTCATGTTGTGCAGGCTGGACTCAAAAATCACTGGGCACCTGAGAACGGCCATGAGTTTCAGATCCTCCTGCCTCAACCTCCTGAGGAGAGGATTAGAGAAGTGTACCACCATCCTTGGCTAGAATCAGGTTTCCTCTTATGGAATCCACAAGAACTGCCATTTCCTGGTTTGGTTTGGCTTGGTTTTGAAAGCAGGATCTTATATAGTCCAGATAAACTCACATGTAGCCAAGAGTGACCCTGAGCTTTGGATCCTCCTGCCTCTTCCTGCCCTTCTTGGGCTGGAGTAATAGGATGAGCCACCATCCTTGATGGGTTCCCTTTCATAAAGAGTTCATGCTGTTTGTGCTTGCTAGCTTTTCTCGTGCTCCCAAGCTGCCCCTGTGAGTGTCTCTTCAGGGGCTATGATAAAACGCCTGTGAGCAAAAGCAAACCAGGAGGAGTTTCTTTTGGCTTTCCAGGATTTCAGAGAGTAAAAGCCCATTGTGGTGGGGGATGGTGGGGGAGGGGGGAAGCTAGAGGGGTAGGGGGAGCAAAAAGTAGCAGGCAGGGTGGCAGGTACTGGAAGCTGGGAGATCACATCTTCAGCCACAAACTCAAAACAGAGAGCAAACAGGAAGTGGGATGAGGCTAGACCCTCTCAAAGCCCGCCCACTGCGATGTACTTCTTCCTGCCAAGATGCAGCACCTCCTCCAAACAGCTCCCCCAAACTGACAGCTTGGGGACCACGTGTTCAAAGACCTGAGCCTACAGGAGACATTTCTCATGAAAGCGTCACACCACCCTTGAAGGGTGCTGCCGATTATTTTTTGACTGGTTTACTTTGCGGTGTGTATGCAGCATGTATGCGTGGGAATGATGTGCAGTGTGTGTGTGATTTGTAGGCACGTGTGTGCCACAGCTCATGTGTAGAGATCAGAGGACAGCTTTGCAGGGCTCTTGTTTCTTGGGCTGTCTGCACTCAGGGCTAGCTGCCTCACAAGCTTCTGAGCAGTTCTCTGGCATCCAGCTCCGGTGGCCAGCTCCCTCCCCGTTGTAACTCTCAGCAGCTCATGATTTCCCCAAGAGTTGTAGGGACCTTAGTTCCAGCCACACCAGGATTAGGGACTTTGACACTGAAAAGAATGTCAGGTCTATGAAGCAGAGCTGGGAATTTTATTTGAAGACATTTTAATACAGGCTTCACCATGGGGGTTCTGAGAATGGGCAGAGCTTGAAAGAAAGGCTGAGGACGCAGGGCCCCTGGGAGAGTCCAGGTTTACTGTTTGCATAGCGACAGTCGTGAGTAGGAATTTAGTGGATTTGACAGTGGGAGGTTGCTGAGGGCACCTGGTAGGATCACAATTGGTAGGGTAAAAAGATTCACCCACAGGGACTCTCTCTTTTTGTGTCAGAGTTTCAGGCGCTATCTGGGGAAATTGATGAAGTCCTGTCCAAGGTCATAGACAGCCAAGCCTTACACTGAGTCACTGCTATCTTAGCATTAATTGTCTAATGATATCTATGAAAGTAATAACAAGATCACAACCCTTTACAACCAGCATTGCTTATTCTGGGATTCTTCGTAGCTTGGAGGGGCTTTGTTTGGGTTCATTTCCTTCACATGTCTCTGAAATTTTGCTCCTTCTGTCCTGCCTCGGGAATGCTCAGGGTACAGATGTGTATGTACAACTCTGTCTGTCTTTCTACGTGGGCTCCAGGGGCCAAAGCTCAGGCCACCTCGAACATCTGTCTCTGCCTCTTGAGTGCTGAGGTTACAGCCAAAGCCCACCATGCTCTGCTGAAATAGGTGTCAATCTGCACTTTAATAAACAGAAGCCAGGGGCTGGGGAAAAGCTGAGACTTGAGCCTCCATCTGTTCCCTGACTCCTCTTAGGAATCCAAGTTACCCTGACCCCTAGGGAGAGGGGGAGGGGAGGTTCCACCTGGCACCAGATTCTCTTGTCATCTTGCTACTTGGAAGGCAAGTGCTCTACGCTGAGCAGTCTCTGAAGTTTCCATTTCCACTTGGCCAATGTCGTTCAATCCAGTGGTTGCTCTCACCCCCGCCTCCCCCCCAACCCCATGGTCTGGAGAGTGTCCAGACCTTAAAAGTTGGCATGGAGAGATGGATGCAACATTGCATCAATGTAAAAAGCAATGCTCTTCAGCTTTATGCCTTGGAGCACTAGGCTACCGTGTGCTTAAAATTGATGTTACTCTCCGTCGCTGAAATGAGTCCATTCAAGCCAGATTAAAATAAAGGCAGGCAGGATTATCGGGAAGTTGTTCCTGGGCAGGTGCACTGATCCCAAGAAACGAGGCAAAGGAAGGTCACCATGGAGAGGAGGAGGGAGGGGAGGAAGAAGAAAAAGAACATGTGCATACAGGGAGAGAGAAAACTCAGAAATGCAGAGAGACAGGGAGAGAGGCCAAAATGTCTGCATTATATAGGGAGGAGATTCTGGGAGATGGGTAGCCCCACCCCTATGCTAGAAAGTTCCATGTAAGGACTGAGGGATGATAGGTGGTATATACTATATACTTTTGACACTGAGGGCTGTCAGCAGTTGGGAGAGATTGGATGATAGAGCCAACTAGATCTTTCTCCCCCCCCCTTTCTTTTTCTCCCCCTTTCCTCCCTCTCTTCATCTATTTATTCGTTTCTTCCCTCTCTATATCCCCCCTTTCCTGCCCTCTTCTCCTATACTTAGTATTTATTCCCAGATTTGGGCTTTCTGGGTGTGTCCTGGTTTGTCAGACCAACATGTTCCGTTTATTTCCAGACCTGAACTTCAGGGTGTGTCCCGGTTAAGAAGGCCAGTGTGTTCTTACTCTCTTCTTTCCTCTGATGCATTGGGCGGCCGGGATACTATTTTTAGAAAATATTAAGCTCTCGGAGACAGTGACCTCATCATTTAGTCAGGCTTTGGACTCCCTTGTATAATGTGCAGTGTGATGGTAATAATGCCCCAAGATGAAGGTGAAGACCGTGTGCCGATGGTCCCTTTGATGTGGGAGTCAAAGTTTGTAAGAAATCGATGTGAACTGCTTTTAATGTACTGTCCCTCTGAAGCTGCTGTGTGCCAGCCAGTGACTTTGTGTTGCCAGATTTTTTTTTTAATCTCTGAGAGCCTCCTTCCCCTTAACTGTAAAATGAGTGTAACGTCACTTTGAGGTGTAAAAGGTTCTGGGGACTTGGAGAACCTAAGGCAGGCAGTCATTACCACGGAATTAGCACACCATGGATTATTGGGGCACTGTTTAAAAAGAAAGGAAAGCCAAGGCGATAACTTACTCCTGTCATCCTGGCACTCAGGAAGCTAAGGCAGGAGGATTGCCATGAGTGTGAAGCCAGCCTGGACTATACAGTTCCCGACAAAGCAGCCAGAGCTGTTTAGCAAGAATCTGTCTCAAAAATAAAACAAAAAACTTTAAGAACTAAGCACTTTTTGAGTGAATAAACTGGACCTCGGTTTTTGTAAGGTGCGTGTTAGTACTAAGCGGGAGCTGTCTGTTGGTACGAGTATCCCGTGTAAACGTCTGGAAAGTCCCAGGGTTTAGGCTGAAACGGAAATGTTTTGGGTTTTGTTCTTTTCCTCAGTAAATCGTCATATTTTAACACAGAACCTCACATAAATCAAAGTCCTCTGGGGAGAGTGGAAGCCTTTTTACATTTAAAGACACCGCATTATAGTTTAACACCAATATGGCGTCAGTGCCAGGACGTGATTTACACTCTCGACGAGTCTCTTATCAACCAATGAAAGACAAAGACACTGGGAAAATGGGGGGAGAAAAAGACATGTGAAACACCACAGGCCTGCAGATGTTGCCATGGAAACGATCCAGAGCAAAGTGTCCCCCTACACACATTGGGGGTCAGTTGCTGGAGGCTGGCTTTGTCTGTACCAAGTGGGCATGTAGACTAATCCCCTAAATACATGCACCCCCTGTGCCCATGGCCAGGAGGGTCTATAGGGTAATCAGCACCCTTGCAGTAGCTAATGCTGTTAGGAGAAAATCTGCTGTCTCTATGCGTAGGCACAGGCCTTAGCACAGGACCTTAGATGCTGGTTCCCAGCCGGCCCTTCTAACTCCTTTCCTGAAAATAAAATAAATAAATAAATAAATAAATAAAAACCCTCAGATAGTGACATCACATTTTCAGAGGCGTTGTGAAAACTGGGCCTAGAGAGCCCCCAATCACCTTTGAGCCACCTCCAATAAGTTCACAGTAGCAAGGGTCATCTCCCATAGAAAGTGCCAACAGGAGCTGCCAAATCCAGCTACAGGCGGCTCAGCCCCAAAGCTGAACTTTTTCACTAGACACCACCTTGATTCCATGAGACCTAGGAGCTGGGGCTCATGTAGCCCATGCTAGCCTGGGACTCAAGTCCTGATTGAGGGTGACCTTGAACCCCTGATCCTCCAGCTTTCACGTTCCAAATGCCAGAATTACAGGTGTGTGCCATTAGGCCAGGTATATATGGTGCTGGGAGCCAGACCCAGGGCTTCACGCATGCTACGCAAATGTTCTGCCACTGAGCTGCATCCGCAGCTACTGCTTCCATTTTAATGGTCACCCAGCGATGTGCTCTGCTTAGTCCTTCAAATGCGAGCCATAGTGCCCCTGAGCATTGATGGTGAGGACAGACACTCTGAAAGCTGAAAGGAATACTGTTTGTTTCTAAAATAAGTAGATGCTGGCATGTCTCCACTCAGTTTTCCCCAAATTCTAGCCTGTAAGTATGTGGAGGCAGTTGGAAAGGAAATTACCAATCCGTGATCTGCCTATAAAACCGCAGGTTCGACTGAGTTGCTGTTATTTTGCTTCAGAAACTGCGACTACAGTAAGAGCATTCTGGCAGCTCAGATTTAAGGTATTCGGACTCAGGGCCACTCATAAACCTGAACCAACCTCTACGAAAGAGAAAAGGGGACTCTGAGGAGAAACTGTTCTGGCAGCCAACATTGGCTTGAAACGCTACCGTTCAGAGGCACGGCAGCACATTCTAGCTCCCTGGGATGGCCAGGTGTACCATCTGCTCAGCTGTGGTGTGACTAGGCTCTGATGGGCAGCAAAGAGCTAGGGGCGGCGAGGAGAGAAAGCAGATCCAAACGGGGTTGTCGGATACTGGCAAGTTGGCACATCCTGCCTCGTGAATATTACATGCCGGTGGGATACCTTTCTGTGTGGTATAATTCCTGGTTTTAATTATTAATGTCACCAGTAAGTTTCTCAGAGTACTGAAGGTAAATAATTTACTGTAATTAACAAAGAGGTGAAAGATTATTAATTTATCAGACTTTAAAAAAAGCACTCTAAAGGTCTAAATGGAAAATCACTCAAGGGCCTCAGACATACAGCTGTAATTTGTCCCCACAACCACACACATGCACACACACACACACACCTCACCACCATCACCAAAAATACTAAAGAAGCTTTGCATTCAGTCCCTGGCCCCAATGTGACAGTTGGCTGCTGCTGGTATCTAGAAAAGCTGGTCTAAGTGGTCAGCCAACTGAACGTGAGTTTCTCCAGTTGTTCATTGCTCTCCAAAGTGAATCTCAGTTCTGTCCAGTTGTATTAGATTATGTGTTTGTTTGTAAGATTTATGTTAGCTGTGCTCCTGAGTGTGTATACCTGTACCATGTATGTACAGTCTTTGGAGGCTAGAAGAGGGTGTTGGATCCTCTGGAACTGGAGTTACAGATAGCTTCAAGCCACCGTAGAGATGTTAGAAATCAAACTTGGGCCCTCTGCAAGAACAGCCAGTGCTCTTAGCCACTGAGCCATTGCTTCAGGCATCAAATTCTAATCACACACACACACACACACACACACACACACACACACACTCACACATGCACACACACACTCGCACACGCACACACACTCACACACACACATACACACACACTCACACACACATACACACACACACACACACATACACACACACACACTATGTCTTCTCTTGTTAAATGCAGTGATGCCTATTCCTCATTCATTTTGGCATTTTCCTAGGACCCAAACCATAACTTAAATAGACTCAGTTGCTCTACAGACTATCTGTTTTAAATATCAGAGCTGTTATGTATGCCTTTTAAGGCTGAGGACATAGCTCAGTTCACTAAAGGACTTGCCATGCAAGTGGTGAGAACCTAAGTCCCCGCCCCAGAACCACATAGAAAGTGAGGCTTGGCAGCTCGATTGTGTTCCCAGTGCTGAGGAGGACGGGAGGAACGATCGGATCATGAAGGTGTGTGCTGGTTAGCCAGCCTAATCAAATTGGTAAGCTCCAAGCCGGAAAGAGACTTGTTTTCCATCCCAAAACCTCCAAGGTAGACAATTCTTGAAGTACAATACCCAAGGTCATCTCTTCCCCTTCCCCTTCCCCCTCCCCCTCTCCCTCCCACTCCCCCTCTCTCTTTCCTCTTCCTTTTCCCTCTTCCTTTTCCTCTCCTCCTCTCTCTCCCTCTCTACCTCCTCCTCCTCCCTCCCCCCCTTTTCCTCCCCCTCTTTCCTCCCCTCCTCCCCTACATGGACCTACTTATACACCCACAAATAGTCTGAGTCATTTGGGGTATATTTGTAAATCAGGGGTTTTGTTGTTTATTTGTTGGCTGGCTGGTTTTGTTTGCTTTTTTTCTTTTTGAGGCAAGGTTTTATGTAGCCTAGGCTCTGCTCAGAATCACTACTATGTATCAGAACAGGACCTTGAGCCCCTGACCGTCCTCTGGTACAATGGTTCTCAACCTCCCTTATTCTTTCCCTTAATACAGTTCCTCATGTTGTGGTGATCTCCCCCAGCCATAAAATTATTTTTGTTGCTACTTCATAACTGTCATTGTGCTACTGTTATGAGTTGTAATGTAAATATCTATGTTTGCCAACAGTCTTAGGGACTCTTGTGAAATGGTTGACAACCCCCTCCCCAGACATACACACATCCCTTGGTTCCCTAAGGGGTGTGTGTCCATCTCTGTCTCTAGGCTCTGAAACTCCATGCTGATGCAGCCCTAGTGGTCTCAGTGGGGGATCTCACTCCTTGTCTCATAGTGGATCCTCTTACACTGAGAACATGGGCTTCAGAACTGGGAAAGGACCTTGAGTTGTTACCTTATCTTCTCTTTCAATTCTCTCTCTCTCTCTCTCTCTCTCTCCTCTCCCCCCCCCCCATCTCTTTTTCTCTTTCAAGATGTGTTGGTTGGTTGGTTTGTGGAGCAGGATTTGAAACTCTAGTGTTGATCTTTGATTTCTTGTATTTTCTCAGCTTTTTAATTTTAATGTTATTTGAGTATGCATGTGCGTGCCCGTGTGTGTGTGTGTGTGTGTGTGTGTGTGTGTGTGTGATGCCTGCACACATGTGAGTGTGTCACGTCTTCTCTCTCTACCTCCAATCTCTTTGTGGGAATGCTGGGATTACAGGTGTGTGTACTGCATCCTGCGTTGAGTTCTGGTCAGCAGGCTTGCATAGAACTTCTACTACTACTGAGCCACACCTCCTGCCCTGTATGGCCATTTTAATTCAATCAAGTTTTTGATTCAGTGAGGGAAGTACTTCGGAGCTTGTGAATCTCTGTTTGACATGCTGGCACAATCTTTGGGCCCATTTTCCAGTATAAATTCTATGACTTCATCCACTTTCTTGTGAGACTGTTGACGAGCTCGCATGTGCTCGGGGGGGGGGGGGGGGATTTTTCTGGGTAGGTTTTCCGCCTCCCCTCTACACGGCCCCACAATTCAGCTTGTGTCCTAGAAGACATGTAGCATGCTTGAGGCTGCCTGACTGTCTGTCAGAACCTTAGTGGGCTTTCTCCTCTTCAGCAGCTATCTCTGCAGACATGAACACCCGTTCTATCTACATTTACAACAGACAAACATTCCCAATGGCAGAAAGTCAAGTCCTCGCTCTCAGGTCTCTGACTCTCTGGAGTTTCGCTCTCGGTGCACACTACCCTCTGCTACTTCAGTCTATGTTTTAATCAGGCTTTCTTGTTGTGAGAAAGACTTTGTCAACCATACGACCCATAGGTATCAGAGTCATCAGGACTAAATTTTGAGAACAGGGAGGAAATTTTAATTTGTAGGATTATTTTGGACCAGAAGTGAACTTGCTGAAAAACATGTAAATTAATTTCTCCATGTTTCCTGTACTGTGCAGATGATACCAGACTGCCTTCTTAGTATCTTCACATGTAGTATTCTATCAGTACACTATGCTGGTTCTTTTTAAAGGTTCTTCTAAGCGGACCCAGATGTAGGCCTCATGAGCAGGACTTCCAAATTTATTACATTGAGTGTTTATAAACAGGCTTATAAAGGAATGCAGATATGTCTTGTGTGTATAGAGAAAGTCAGTGTGTGTGTGTGTGTGTGTGTGTGTGTGTGTGTGTGGCTGATGTCTTGTGTGTATAGAGAAAACCTGTGTGTCATGTGTGTGGTTGATGTCACGTTCTGCTTTGTTTTTCAGCACCTGACGTTCACGAGGGAGTTTGATTCTGACTCCCTCAGACACTACAGTTGGGCAGCAGACACGTTAGATAATGTGAACCTGGTCTCAAGCCCCGTGCATTCTGGGTAAGTGCCCACATGGCATTTCTCTTTATTCCGTTATGCTCCATTGCATTTATTATTTAGAGTTATCCATGCATATTGAACACCTCCATACCTATGGATATATTCATTCACCTGTGCAATATATGCTCATTTGTGAGAGTGTGTGGTTTGCATTTGTAAATCATGTAAAAGTATTTTGGGGCCAAGTCTGTTTTTATTCCTAAAAGCAGAGTATCAGAAAAAAATACGTTGATTGTTGATATAGCAAAATTTCCTGGCTGTTGTGATCATTAAATCTCTAAAAATATTTCAATGGAAAAGATTTTAACACAGTGTTATTTTTCTTAATTTTTTTTCTCAAATGAGGCTTTTTGCCCCCCCATATGTATCTGACTTTTTTTTCTTTACTATAAAACCATTATTTAGAGCTAGGGAAATGGCTCAACCAGTAGAGTGCTTGTCACACAAGTGTGAGGACCTGGGTTTGAGTCTCCAGAACCTGTGGGCATGGTGGCTCCAACCTGTAATCTCAGAGCTGGCGAGGCAGTGCAGACTGGCAGATCACTGGGGTCTGCAGGCCAGTTATTCCAGCCTAGTGGATCCCAGCCAAGTCAATGTGGGCCTCCTGTCTCAAAGACCAAAGTAAACATGGCCTGGGAAACAGCTCGAGAAGTTGGTCTCTAGTTTCCACATGAGCATACACACAGGAACATGCTTAGCCACCTATGACTGCGTGCATCTACACACATGCGCGTGTACACACACACACACATACACACATGTGTACACACACACGTTCACACAACATCAACTGTATTATTGATTCGCCTCACCAACTGACTCAGTGTCCCCTGTAAGCAGGCCACTCTGCTGTTGGTCTTAGTTTCCTGTTGTTTGGCCGTTCTTAATAGATGGTTTGTTTTGTGCCATGCCCTTTTTTTTCATTTTTTTTTTAACTATAAACTTGAAAGTTTCCAATTGACTTTGGTACCTTTTGCATTCCTGAAGAAAAGTTGCAATTATGTAGTATTATGTTATAATTAGAAGAAAAAAGAGACTCTTTAAAAATAAAAAAATATATATCTACTTTTAAAATGTCACATACCAATATATACCTGAGAAGTGCTGATAAGAACCACATAAAGAGTCTCTCATCCCTGTCTCATATCAGAAGACTGAATAGTGGCCCACTGTGACAAGTGAATTGGTAGTCAATGTACTTTTAGATGCTGGAGTCTTTAGTGGGTAATTCACCATGAGATCATTGATGGATAGCCATATAAATGGGAGAAAAATGATTGCTGAAATGACTACTGGACTAGTAAGGTGGCTTAGTGGATTAAAGCACTTGGGCAAATTTGAGGGCTGGAGCTCAGATCCACACAATCCACGCAAAGCCCAATGCATCAGCAGCACCTGTCATCCCAGCATCCCTAAAGGGAGATGGAAGACAGAGACTGGAGAGTCCCTGGAAGCTGTCCGGCCAGCTAAAAACAGAGCTTACTTCAAACAGGGTAAAAATTGAGGATCAATGTGTATTATGGCACAGGCACAGGTGCAGGCACAGGTGCATACACACATACACACACATATATATACATATATATATATACACACACATGCACACAAGATATATATATATATATGCACACAGAGGAACTATATACACAAACACATATATATGCATATATGTTTTTTAATTTTTATTAGATATTTTCTTCATTTACATTTCAAATGCTATCCCAAAAGTCCCCTATACCCTCCCCCCGCCCTGCTTTCCTACTTACCCACTCCCACTTCTTGGCCCTGGCGTTCCCCTGTACTGGGGCATATAGGGAACAAAACACCCATGGAAGGAGTTACAGAGACAAAGTTTGGAGCTAAGACGAAAGGGTGGACCATCCAGAGACTGCCCCACCCAGGGGGGGGTCCATCCCATAATCAGCCACCAAACGCAGACACTATTGCATATGCCAGCAAGGTTTTGCAGAAAGGACCTTGACATAGCTGTCTCATATGCATATATGTTATATGCATCATATTACACACATGAAACTAATAAACACATCAGGATCCATTTCTTTAACTTCTCATCAGGACAGACATTTTACACAGCAAGCATAATGACAGCCAGAGAAGTCCCCCTTGGGACCGAAGCCACTGGTGGCAGGTCTGAGAACCACGCTCTGCTGCACCCAAGGCAAACGTTCCTCCCAGACTGTCCCACAAATGCTAAGTGCCGTGGTTCCGTCTTCTGAGGTTTTTTTTTCTTTCCTTTTGCTCGTCATTGACATTGTCTGTTGCTTGCTTCTAATGACCGTACATTAATTTCTCCCATTTGCTTTCTAAATTATTTTGCAGCTGCTCGTCTCCGCTGCCTCAGTATGACTCAAGGTGATAACCCTGTCCTTTGTGTTTTTCATTTATGTGGCATCCCTCAGTTTAGAGGGCGTCAGTGTCTGTAGTGTCCCACACCCGTCACCCTGCCGTTTGCGAAACTAGACGCCTCCGAGTAGCAGCTGTACGGGCACGTGTGGTGCTCATTATGTGATCTGAACAGCAGCACAAGTAGATTTGGAAGCATCACCTCACCTTTGTGTGTTTCTCTGTTTCTACGACGCGTGCTTGTGTCCTTTGGGTTTTGCTCAGCTCTACGTACAGACTGAGTTTAGAAAACAGGTCACAGTGCCTCTCAGTGTCTTTGAACACTCATGTCCTGCTTCATCTACATCCACTTTTCCTCTATCTGTTAACTCTATGACATTCAAGATTTTAGGATGATAAATGGTTACAAGCACCTACCATGCATGCCATGTACTCTGAGGAGCGCCCGGTAGGAGGTTCTTCCGGTTTGTCATTCAAATCCTCTCAGGCATTCACTCCATTGATTCTGAGAGTCTTCATAGACACCACGGTCTTATATTGGCCTGAGTCACCTTTGTATGCTACCTCGAGAGCACACAGCTAAGCGTTGCTCTGTATATCTGTCTGCCCGTTCATTTCTTAATCTTAGCCAAGTCTTCCCCAAGCCGTTTCTAAGCAGGCAAAGCAAAGTTCTGCTCATGGATTGACTCAGCGGACACCGGTCATATGCTGGTCATGTGCTGGGACTCTGCTGGACCCTGCAAGTGCTGTCTGGATTGTTGGGGCCCAGCTGTTGTCAGCGCAACCACTCCTAATCCGGGCAAGCACTGCAGTGTGCATTTGTACTAATACAAGTACAATTTCAAGCCCAGAGTTTGACGCGAGTCCTCCATACACCTAGAGATAACTGATTCACCACTAATTACAGAGAGGACCAAGACTCTGTTGCTAACTGAGATAACTGATGCTAACGTGTGCGTGCACACACGGTATATAATACATGTGTACCTAAGAAAATGAAGCAATTTGGAACAATTTCAAATGAGCTGCAGGCCATTTTTCCCTGGGAAGAATTCCTGTGGAAGCCTGAGTTGGTGAATGGAAGCCGATGGTCATTCCTTTGAATAGAGAGGGGAAGAATATTTTTATTGTCTCCTTGTTTTTGAGACAGCCTTTCCCTCTCCTGACTTGAATATTCTAGAGGAAAAAAAATTCTCACAATAGCTAGAGTAATAAAAAGCAAGCACATGAAATAACAGAGAGAAAAAGAGTTAATACAAAAACTTAAGCAAAAGATGAGTCCATTTCACTGACGAGCAGTTGGTTCTGGAAACTCGCTCAACCTGAGAGCTCGCTCCACCTCATTGGCTCACCATGGGGAGTTTGCCTGAAGAAGTCTGCCTTGTCAGAAAACCCACAGATAACTCAGGGGTTTCAGATCCTTTGGCGGGATGTTAGTTTTTAGTTGGCACAAAGCTTAGACAATTATATAGAAAAGAATTTTGATGGAGAGGATTTGTTTTCTTAAAATAATATAATAGGGAACCATAGCTCTTTCTGATGCCCACTCTGGCGCTACGTGAATCTTGTGTGTTTTCAGCTGTCAAAATCAGCAGGCACGGATGTGTCTGTTGGTTGGGTTGATGTTTAACCAAAGTGCCCATCACCAACAGAGGAGGCTTTCCCTTGACATAGCCATGCACAGAAAAATGTTTTCCTTATTCCCGTTGGCATAAAGGCAGATGACAAACATAGACCCTCTCGGAAATAACATTTAATTTCTATTTCTATTAGCACATGGCCTATTCAAATAAAGATGATGTTTTAATAGCTCCTCAGCCTCTATTTTTTTTGTTGTTGTTGTTGTTAATGGACATTGAAAAGATTTAATTCCTTTCCATCAAAATCTTAGCAAGCCTAGTCACCTGCTTGTATATTCGTATTGTTTCATCCTAATGTCAAGAGCGTTGGTAAGGGTGACTGTCCCTTTGTCTCACGAGTCGCGTGTTTTCTGCTACACTGTGGAGTTTCATCCTGTGTGTACTAGAGGGAGGTCCCATAAATAGGTTAGGGGAGAAACTAGTTAGACTAAAAATGACCTTCAACTGTCCCCTAAGCCATCCTCAAAGGCTACGGAGTGTGGTCAGCTTTTTTTTTTTTAGCATCTGTATTCCTTTTCGTAGATACTGTTAGTTCCATCTTAACAAATGTCACTGTTCCTTCTCTATGCCTCTGCTGACTTCCCTGCCTCCTGGGCAGGGGGGCTTCCTTCCACTGAAACCCACCTCTGCCCTGAGTATGAGTTCTGTGCATGCCTGACGTGACTCCACAGTAGTAACTTCCAACTGCTGTTTCAGGGAGGGCAGTGCCACTGCCTTTGCCTCCCGCCCCCTCCTGTACCTTGATGTTGCATTTCAAGCTCTGTGCAGTCTTACTTCTGTCTGTGACGCCCTCTGATCTTTTTCTACCCCTGCACAGGTTTCTGGTTAGCTTTATGGTGGACGCGAGAGGGGGCTCCATGCGAGGAAGCCGCCACCACGGGATGCGGATCATCATCCCTCCGCGAAAGTGTACAGCCCCCACCCGCATCACGTGCCGCCTGGTAAAGAGACATAAACTGGCCAACCCACCCCCCATGGTGGAAGGAGAGGGATTAGCCAGTAGGCTGGTAGAAATGGGTCCTGCGGGGGCACAATTTTTAGGGTAAGTTTCCCCCGTTTTCGCTTTGGCCCTCTGACCACACTTTTTTTTTCCTTTTGTCCTTGCGAACTCAAGACTCTTGAATATGGCTTGTCGGACCCCACTGGGGACTCGGGTTTGGTGTCAAAGGTCACCAAGCTGCTATGTTGATAGGCTATGGGTTCCTTAACTCAGCTGCCAGCCAATGCTCTTACTAACCAAGAAGCATGCTTTCCGCCCCACTGGTGCGCGGATGTTCGCCCTCGCGTGGTCTCCCGTGGAAGTCAAGGCATCATCTTTAAGGAAGTCTTAGGAAGATGTCACCTCCCTGCATAAATGACTGCCATGGGGCCATGTCTCATTAACGATAACTTTTAGAGACATAATCCACTGGGGTAGGGTATTTTACAAGAAGGAAAACTTAAGTTTGCTTCATTGAGGTGGCACTTGGCAAAGCAGGTCAGGCTCTGTCCCGACGGACCGCGTGTTCACCATCTCCCCTTCTCGTTTTTCTCTTCCTGCTGCATGGATGTCACTCAGTAAACTGCATCTTCCCACCCATCCTCCCCCTGTAAATGAGGGCGAGAGCTTGGTTAGCCGAATCCTGCAGCTTGGGCCTCAAGGAACAAAATTTATTGGGTAGGATCTTCATAGACAAGACCAGAATGTGTACAGTTCTCCTTTCCATTTTCAATTTTTTTCTGTCACACCCATGGTCTTATACTCGTCTTAAGTTTGTTCTTCTTCTTTTAGTTTTCTCTTTTCTGCTTTCAGTCGATGAGTGTCGCTGAAAGGGAACACACCCATAAGTGGCTTGACTTAATGTGGCACTGCCGCTGTCCTGTGCTTACGAAGCATGTGGGGATCCATCGCAAGCACTCCCGCTGGCTTGTGCATCTGTCCACTCGCCTTTAAGTTAAAATGTTTCTTCTCTGTGTACTTATTAGAGCGAGACCAACCGTCTCATTTTAACCAGTGTAAGAGAAGGTATTTGCAGACTTTGAGTCAATGTTTGCCGCAGATGCTCTGTGTGTGTGTGTGTGTGTGTGTGTGTGTGTGTGTGAGAGAGAGAGAGAGAGAGAGAGAGAGAGAGAGAGAGAGAGAGAGAGATTAGACTTGCAGATCACTGTTATAAAGTGTAATCTTTACAGGCTCTGAGAAGAAAAAAGGAATCAACCAATAAGTAAGATCCTTTTGAATGTGTCAAGAGCACATGATATTTAAAGAAATGGGACTCCAGGCAGCCCAGACAGTCTGTTGAGCTGTCGAAATGTCTTTTTGTCTCCTTTAAGTTGAAATGTATCATTGTTTGTCTGCTTGTCTGACTGTTTTTGCCTTGGCAGTCTGCATGAAAAGCCCGTTATGAATTGTCTTGCTTGGCTGTCCCCTTGGTCAAAGACGCTGCCTATACCTTCTCTCCAGCATTGCTGAGTGTCCTACACAAAGCCACAGAGAGAGTATCAGACACATTAACCCGCAAAGACTGTATCTTGTTCTCAAAAAAATGAAATGATACCTAATGTCCAACTATAAAGTATGTTCTTAAATTATGGGAAATTTCATAATGACATTATTAACACTGTCTTAACTCGTTAAAGAATAAAGGCACTATAAAAATATTTTTAATTTTAATTCTTTACAATAATTTTGGCAAAAGTAAAATCACGACCTTTACCGGCCTCATTTTCGATTACTACTTTTATGAGCAATCCAGATATTCACATCTCATTTGTAGTTTTGATCTTTACGACAGCCACTCTTTGAGCTCTGCCTCCTGAAGCCTGTATTTGTTGCTACTTTGTGTGCATAAACAGCTAGGCTAAGCCAGGTTACACACAGCCTCTATAGAGAACAATGATACTGTCTGTTAAGCACCATCAGATAAAACGGCACAATCCAACTACATGAACTGTGCGTGACTGTGGTCTGCTCACCCCCATCCATCTTTCCCAGCGCTTCTCCATACTTCTGTAAACCTCAGGAAAGCGATTTCCCGTGACTTGACTTGGTCATCTTCAGTTGGCAGCCATTCTCTTCCATTTGTTTGAGAAAGGACACTGTCAAGAATTAGCTCCTTACTGTGACAATTTCAAACTCACGTGTACACTTCCAGAACATTCCAGCATTCCCTGGATAGGTGTGACGTCACGTCAAGCAACAAAGCCACCCTTCGCTTATTCCCAAAGGGCACAATCAGAAAACCTGTTTTAACTGTAAAGTCGTGCCAATTGTCGGAAGGCCGAGATTATGGCAGTGTCTATTTATTTCTGAGCGGAAAAAAAAAAGTAGAGAAATGATCTTCCAAAGTAGGGTAAATTTCTTTTTTCAAAGAAATGACTGTGTCCTTTTAACTCATTAGCATCTCGTATAATATAATGTATCTATTATGTTTTTAATTTTTAAAAAATGGGCCGATTTTCTTTCTTTATGGCCTATTTTAGTCATGTTTAACTTGAAATTTCCTATTTATATGTGTTTTATTCCCACCCCTCACCCCCATTCAATTTGATGCCTAACACACAGTAGGCCTTCAAGAACTGTTTGTGACTGAATGACAGCATGTTATTGGGCTTGTAATATCATTTAACTAGCAATGATTCTGCAGCTTTGAGACCATTCCCAACCCAAATGGCACCTCTGATTTCCAACTCAATCCTATTAATGAGACTTTATTTATTTATTTATTTATTTATTTTTAGTATTCTACTACAGATATATTTAAATTGATACCAAAAAAAAACATGTGGCTTTTTGTTTTGTTTTGTTTTGTTTTCTAGCCCCGTCATTGTGGAAATCCCTCATTTTGGGTCCATGAGAGGGAAGGAGAGAGAACTTATTGTCCTTCGGAGTGAGAACGGAGAGACCTGGAAGGAACATCAGTTTGACAGTAAAAACGAAGACCTCGCGGAGCTTCTCAATGGCATGGATGAAGGTATCGATCCCCTCGGATCTGTGGCCAGGGACAGGGTGAAGTGGGTGAGGTACTCCTCGCACATCCCAGGATGCAGGATCCAGGGTCTTCAGCATCTTTGCCGTACCTAACACATTGACTTTGCGGTGTCTCCCCTCCATTCTGAGCACCACCACGGTTCAGATGGACCAACACGTGTCCTCACAGTTCTTTAGTTTCTCTTTTGAAGGTTTATTGATTTTGTTTTTATATGTGTGCGGGCATTTTGCCTGCACTCACAGGTCGCATGTCCCACATGCATGCCTGGTGCCATGAATCCTCTGGTATTGAAGTTAAAGATGGTTGTGAGCTGCTGTGGCGGGTCGTGGGAACTGAACCCAGGTTAGAGGAGCAGCCAGAGCTTTTAACTGCCTAGCCATCTCTCCAGCCCCAGTTCTGTAATTTTCTAACCAAATGTATCAATCTTTCCGAGACCTAAGAAGGCTTTTGTTAGTGGAAAGAGAAACAGGAGGTTAAAACAAACAAACACAATCCAGAGGGAGTTTATAACATTCACCTACAGCATGAGCATTTATAGTGTGTTTTTGGAATTTTCATTCTGTTTTCTCCTAAGTTACTTCAACGTCTTTCATACATTTTTTTTTTTTATACATTTGAGCCACCATGGTTTTGTTGTTGTTGTTGTTGATGATGATGATGATGATGATAATGATGTTTTGTTTTTGAAAGTTTCAAAACTGGTTGGAATTTATGTGTTGTGCCTTCTTTGAGCCACTGAGGCTCACACACTTCTTTCTTAATTATAATCAATTCCTTCTTCTCTGGAGGCATTAAGTCAGGGTTTCATGGAGCCCCTGTAGCAGGGGATGACCTTGAATACCCAATCCTCCTGCCTTCACCTCCTTGGCACTAAGACTACAGGTGTGTGTCACTTATGCCTGGCTCATACACCTCCTTGAGGTGTTTGTAGTGTATGCCTGGCTCATACACCTCCTTGAGGTGTTTGTAGTGCTTAGAACCGTATCTGTTTTCCTTAGTAAATGGTGCTGTAAAAAGAAACACCAGCTAACCATCACTGTGATTTGACTTCCTAACTGGTCCAGATCCCACAGCCGTTTTCCGGGAACAGTGAAGATTTGTTCCTTAATATCAAAATCAGCTCTTTTATCATCTCATTCTCTGTGTTTGGGTTTCATCTACTGGGACCTCTTGTGGGTTCCGACTGTGGACCACAGATGTAGACAGATCTGGGATCTTCAAAGAATGATTGAGCAGGTGCCTAGACTGCCATGAGCCTAGAAACAGAAATTGTTCTTTTTATTTCTATAGTGTTACCATTAAGATAAATAAATGATTAGGAAATATAATTTCCCTTTAGGAAAATATAATTGCCCTTTAGGAAATATAATTCTTAAGCTTTTAATAAATATCAGTTACTGTCACCACTGTTTTGGTCTATAGGGAAAAACAGTGCCATACCAAAATTTTTGTATGTGATAGAGTTGCCATCAACCATGCAATTTAAAGATGCCTGTACCTCTAGGAAGAAGGAAACTGTTGACAGCACACTGGAAAATGCCTTTTATGTAGAGGCTCCTAAGGAAAGCACAGCTTACAAGCTCAGTGATCTTATTCCATTGTTGTTGTTGTTATTTTATTGTTAGTATATAAATGTTATGCCTGCATGTGCATCTTGGTGCCCGAGGTGGTGGTAAGCCTTCCTGTGGGTGATAGGAACTAACCTTGGGTCTTTCACAAAACAGCAAGTGCCCTTAACCACTGAGCCAACTCTCCTGACATCCATGGGTGCCAAGTGGCCTTCCCAGCTTGCCTTGCTAAGCAGAGTGCCAGGGCTGAAGCCTAGAGTTACAACTATAACCCACTTGTTTTCAAAATGTGTGTCCAATGAGAAAGAAGATCAGCCATTGGTGGAAAGTTCTAGATTTGGTCCAATGAGATTTGGTCAAGATTGAGCCTAGAAAAAGTCCCATGGGTGTGCATTATTTAAGGCCTGTGCACAGTGGAGACTTTCTTACCTCCATTTTCAAAGAGCCGGTGAAGCTTTGGTTTCACTTTACACAATGAGACCAAGACATGTGAATACTCCCACGTTTAAAGAGGCAAGCCCTGTAGCCCATTAGAACAAGATGTTTAACATTTTGGTCATATATTAAATATAATAATTAATCAGAATGGGGGAGCACAGCACATTTATATCCAGTTATCAGTTAATCTGAATCCGTACTCCTTATCACCACTGTCCTGAGCCCCAAAGCTACTTCATTATCTCTAGAACGTCCCTCGCCCCAAAGCTACTTCAAAGTAGAAATCAGTATCTTTTTGTGAAAAGCCAGGCCTGTCCTTTTACTTGAAGATTCAACTTACAGACTAAGTTCTCCCTCCCATGGAGAAATGCACTGAGCAGGGCTGGCAGGAAGCCCATGTCCAGAAAGAACTCATCAAACCATTGAATCACAAAGAGGCATGGGGCTGGAGAGATGGCTCAGTGGTTAGGAGCGCTGACTGTTTTTCCAGAGATCCTGAGTCCAGTTCCCAGAAACCTCATGGTGTGGCTTACAACCATCTGTAATGGGATCTGATGCCCTCTTCTGGTGTGTCTGAAAACAGCAACAGTGTACTCACATACATAAAAATAAATAAATAAATAAATAAATAAATCTTTTTTTTTTTTTTTAATTCCTGAGGAGGCAGTGGGGCATACCTAGATGCCAAGAGCCCAGCATCAGTCACGTGATTCCTCTGGTGGAAGAAAAAATGTCTTCATGGTCATACACTCAAGCATAGCTACAGTCTGTATTCCCCCTCCTCCTCCCCCTTCTTCTCCCCCTCCTCTTCTCCCTCCTCCTCTCCCTTCTCCTCTCCCTCCTCCTCTTTGTTGGATAGTTGTTAATGAGAAAAAAGCAACCCATGAAACAGACCGATGACTCAAGATGTCCTCAAAGAATTAAGTCAGTCAACTGTTACAGTATTCAACCAGATCGTTTCTCTGCTCAGTAACAGTTAATATATAAATAATGTATGACCCCTAACATGTGCTTATTATAAATGTTTCCTCAATGTTTATGCATGTGTGTTTGTGTGTGTGTTGTTTTGTTCTTGGCAAGGTTTCTCTATGGAGCCCTGGCTGTCCTGGAACCCACTGTGTAGACCAGGCTTGGCCTCAAACTCCTGCCTCCTCCCAAGTTCTAGGATCAAAGGCATACACCACCCCCCGCCTGGCTTAAATGTCTCTTTTTAGTGCTCCCTTCTACATAAGTGCATTTTGCATGTATTATTGTAGAGTCTATAGTCAGATAAATTGGCCTTCCTCCACGTACATGCTGAAAAATATTAATACTCCGTGTATTTAGTGCCACCTTTGTTAATATTTCAGTCTCCTGTTTTTACTAAGCAAGACAGTTGTGCGGGTCAGGGAGTGACGCCCAGTGGATACAGCATTTGCCATGCAAGCATGGCCAGTAACCTGCCCGGGCCTGCCAGCTGCCTGTGATCAGAGCACGTAAGAGGCAAAGATAGGGAGTCCCAGAGGCAGACTGGCCAGTTAGACTAGCCAGAATTGGCTAACTCTGGGTTTAGCAAGACACCTTGCTTCAAGAAAGGTGAGTGGCTAGGCAAGATGCCTGACCTCAACTTCAGGTCTCTACATGTGCACACAGGCAAGTACATACTCACACACACAACACATGCCAACAAAACAAAACAAAACAAAGCGGTGATAAAGGTCAGATGCCCTTTATTGTTTCAACACATGCCCACAACATTAACTGGTAGAATAACTTTAAGGAACCACAGGTCCCAGGAGGGGGATAGTTTACACAGTGTGATATTGATGTTGGCATCATGGTCTGTGCCCAGCCTGTGACTGTCCTGTGTGGCTGTAAGCAGTCTCTTTAATATTCATCTAACTGCACCTTGTAAGGCTGCCTTGCAGGTAGCTAATGGGCGGAGGATGAGCCGGGGGATGTAGAGTCCTTACAGAAACGCCTGCTGCAGAGCACCGCTTGCTTCCTCCATGTTCACAGTCACAGGTGCAGCCTAAGCTGTGCATAGAGTACTGGAGTCCGTCTGATACCGGTCTAAAGACAACGGGGGCATTCCCCACCCACCACCCCCAATTTGTTCATGGCTGCCATTTGCAGGTCAAGCTCTCTACCTGAATGAGCTGTATCTTTTCAAGGGAACACTGCTTTCCAAATGCACACACAAGCCAATCACTTTCCACTCACTACCCAGTCAAAAATCAGCAAACAGATGTCCCTCTGCACACCCTGGGCTCCGCCGCACCCACTTGCTTTCCTGTGTTGTAGGCATTTATTTGCCTTTGTATGTTCTCAAATGAAGCGTGCTCGCTGTGATGGCTGCTACTGTTCATTGTCGTCCTGACAGGATCGAGAGTCATCCAGAAGCAAGCACCCAGGCACACCTGGGAGGTATTACTTTAGGCTTGCCTGTGAGAGAACCTTCCACTATTAGGTTAACTGAGGTGCCCTCAAAGTGAGGAGCGCTATTCCCTGGATTTTCATCTTAGGCTATTTCAAAGGAGAAAGCTAGCAGAGCATAAGTATTCACTGTTCTCTACTTCCTGGCTGCATGTAGCTGCTTTAAACCCTTGTTACTATGAATTTCCTGTCATGGTAAACTCTGCCCTTAAACTGTAAGCCAAAGTACACCCTTATTTCTGTGTTTGTGTGCATGTGTGTCCATGTATATCCATGTGTCTTTGTGTATGTGTGTCTGTCTGTCTGTCTGTGTATTTCAGTGTATCTTTGTGTGTGTCAATGTGTCCTTGTGTGTGACCATGTGTGTGTCCATCCCAGGCAAAGCCATTAGGTGTCCTGCTCTATCATGCTACATCTTATTGCCTTGACACAGGGTCTCACTGAAGCCAGAACTTTTCATTTTTGCCTAGGCTGCCTGACCAGCAAGCCCCAGCTCTCCTCCTGTCTCCCCCCCCCCTCTCTCACCTCACCTCCTGACACCTTGTTCTGAGATCACATAGGCAATGCCAGGCTATGCGGGGCTTCCTAAGTGGGCATTGGGGAGCACAACTCAGGTTGCTGTGCTTGCACCCAGTTGCTTTCCCCTGTCCCTATTCCTATTGTTTATTGTTAATCGAGCCAGAGTATCGGTGGTTGTGTCAATTAAGCAGGCATGTTAGCTCATCTGTGATGAGGTAAACTGCTAGACCTGTCTGGGTGTAGTGAACCTGTCCTTACCAACTCAAGTTTCAGGCGGCAGCGCAGTTTTTATCTCTGGCAGCAGACAGAGATCTATCTTATCTAGGTCTTTGCAGAAGAAAAGGTGTTGCAGATGTGCAAACAACATTAACAGGCACACATCCCACCAGCAAGCATCCCACACTTTTAACAAAAACCTTAATAAACTCAGTGCCTCCAAAGTCCATTCCTAATAGTTATTTGTAGTTTTGTCAGATCTGGGACCACAGGCTCCAAGTCCCCTTCCTCCTCCTGGGTCCCTAACTTACAAATCAGATCAGTTTAGAAAGCTCAACGACCAGGATCCCCTGAAGTAGCCAGTTGTTGCAAGTAGTTGTATTGAGTCTGATACAAATTAAAATGTGGTTACAAATGTAACACTAAATAGAAAATGACTACCTGCTTCTAAATATATTTGTGTCAACAGAATATTAGAAATAAATTTCTAAGTTCCAAACTGGCACTTCTTTTCAATACTTACCTTTATCAAGCTTAAGATAAATGATAATTTTTAAAGTGCCCAGTCATAGTTGAGCAGTGAAAAATGGAGCCTTGCATTGTACACATGTGGCCTACGGCGCCATCTTCTGGAATCATCTGGTAGTGATGGTTCTGCAATTTTTTTCCAAATAGAAAAAGTTTCTCAAGATTGCATTAAAAGTGCCGAAAGAATACATAACAATTTACTTCTAAAATCCTCCAAACAAATTACAACAAAATAGTTACCTATTTTCAATCTGTTAATGTAAACTGGCATTTTAAATCAACCGAATGAAGACTGAGGCGTAGCAAAAGGAAAGGAAAATATTCCCCAAATAGGTTCTGAAATCTGATACTTGGGAAATGGAAATTGGGCCAAAGTAAACCAACACTGATACTTCCCACCTCCATATGGTCTGTGTGCATAGATTTGCCAGCAACTTGACATTATGACCATAAAAATGGGACCCCAAGGAATGAGCTCAGCTATGTTGTTCCTGGGGTCAGACAGTGGTGCGTTAGCCCAGGCTTGGGAATCAGCATTAGCTACCTTTGGGTGTGGTGCACCAGTGTGCCTAGTACAGCATGTCTGAGCTGTAGCCCCTGGGTGTCATGCTTCTGCCAGGCACCTCGTGAGGGATGGTGTAACTTGAAGACACTTTCCATGAGCCCGTTTCGAGATAGGATTGTACTGATTGGTTTTCTCCATAAATGTAGGGCTAACCATTTAAAGGTCTGAAGAGAGGCATTACAGAGTAATTTTCCTGAAAACCATGTTTTCAGAAATGGTTAAGTAGATTGAGCAGAAATTAAATTGAGCATGGACCTCATCATTCCTGGGACATTGAGGCCTCTGTGTTTCTCTCCTTAGACTTCACACTCACACCAACCAGGTCCCAAGCAGCTCTTGAGGGCAAAGGCACCAGACAGACACAGTCTAAGTAAGAGAAGCAGACTTTCAGGCCCCGCCCAGTATAGGACAGTGAAGTCAGAGTATCCAGTGTGGAACTGAGAGTATAAGCTGTTCACATACAGTGCTTGCATCTTAAACTGTGCAAATACCAGGGCAGTAGTTCTCAACCTGTGAGTCTCAACCCCTTTGGCAAACCTTTTTCTTCAAAAATATTTACATTACAATTCGTAACAGTCGCAAAACTACAAAGCAACAAAATAAATTTACATGCATATATGTGTGTATGTATGTATGTATGTATATATATGTATACACACACACACACATATATATGTAGTTATAAAGTAACAAAAATAATTTTATGGTTGAGGGGTCAGTTTAACATGTGGAACTGTATTAAAGGGCCCTCAGCGTTAGGACGGTTGGAATCAACTGTACTGGGGATTCCATGACTCTGAGTGTGATCCACATAGCACATTTATGGTATGGATTATCTTCTGGACATCTTCTCTGTGCAACAGCGGATCTCTAAGCAACGATTCTTGTTCTATATTCCTACTTCTATGAGTGCTATGTCCTCAGGCACACACCAGAAGAGGGCATCAGATCCCATTACAGATGGTTGTGAGCTACCATGTGGTTGCTGGGAATTGAACTCAGGACCTCTGGAAGAGCAGTCAGTGCTCTTAACCACTGAGCCATCTCTCCAGCCCCTCTACTTCTCTTTTCTAAAAAAAAAAAAAAAAAAAATGTATATCTCAATGCATATAAATCCATCCTCCCCTCCCCCAAAAGATGTTGGCATTGTCAGACTTATAAGTGGTTCTCTGGTCATCTGACTCATCTGTTGGACTCTTCATATCTGCCGTAGAAAACTTTGAGAAGGGCTCTATGTTCTCCTGAGTTCTTAAATCTCCTAGGCCATTCCCCAAACAATAATTTGAATTATAGACACGTGGATATAACAGACCTCCCCATAGATTAGCAGCTGGAAACTCTAAGGCCTCTTGATTTTAAAGTCTTTTTATTTGTATTCATTTATTTATTTATTTATTTATTTATTTATTTATTTATTTATTGTGTGTGTGTGTGAATTTGGGTATGTCTGTCGAGGTCAGAGGACAACTTTGAGAAGTGGGTTCTGTCCTTACCCGATGGGTTCCTTGGACTTAACTTGGGACATTGAGCTTGTACCCACCCACTAAGCCATCTCCCTGGCCCTCACACGGAACTCTTTATAAAACTTCTTAAAGGAGCACACAATCAGCTACGACTTCCCTGTACCTGAATTTAAAGTGCTATCTAAAGGCTTCTCTCTAGACAGGAAATCGGTTACTTGTTTACCCTTCTCCCGTTGTTGATCAACTCCCAGTTTCCTGGTTACTGCTTAAGCAACTGCTGAATGCCAGCCCTTCATTGCCAGACATTGCTTAGCTTAATGTGATTTCACAGTGGTTAGTTTATCTTTTGTGAGGAGAAAACCAAACGTTTAGGGCACACCAACTTCAGAGTCAAAAGCATCAAGAGGAGCTAACCCAGTCAGTCCATGTGGCGATAAGCCATGGTGTTGTGGAAGTTGAACATGAGAGTTCGTTTTATTCCCACCCGTAGGTTTCTCCCACAGCTGGTTTTTTAGTACCCTCTTTTCTTTTAATAAAATATTTTAATTAAGTCTTCCAGACTCTCATACAGTTTCTCCCTCCATTTCCTCCTAGATCTGTCCTCCCCTCCCCACCCCTCCCAACTTCATACCTAATAACTCACCGAGCAGTTAGCCGAATGTGTTTCCAGACATTTGGCTACTTCATTTTATTGTCCCTCTTAAGAACAATCCCAGCAAAATGTAGTTTTATTTATCATAGTTATATTATATATATAATATATTATATATATGTTTACTATTGTAACATATAGTAGACTATAAATACTCTTTAAGCATTCTGTTTTTATGGTTTTTTTAAATAAATTTGTTTATGTATATGTATAAAGACATCACCTCTGCCTTCAGACACACCAGAAGAGGGCATCAGATCCCATTACAGATGAGCCACCATCTGGTTGCTGGGAATTGAACTCAGGACTTCAGTGCTCTTCATCACTGAGCTATCTCTCCAGCCCCAAGTTTGTGTGTGTGTGTGTGTGTGTGTGTGTGTGTGTGTTTTGCACCTAATACAACACCCACAGAGCCCAGAAGAGGGCATCAGATACTATGGAGCTGGAGTTATAGGTAGTTTTGAGCCCAGGTTCTCTGCAGGAGCAGCAGATGCTCTTGACCAGAGCCGTCTCTCCAGCCTCCTGCTGCCCTCCAAACATTCTATGTAGCACAGCTTACAGTTCTCCTCCTCCCTCCCTATTTCTTTTTACCCGCATTGCATGGCTATGCACCCACATGATCATGTGAAAATGTGGTCAGTCACTTGCTAGAAGGTAATGTTATTCTATAGACCGATACATCAGACTTCGTTACTTTTTATCCTGTAGCTGCTGAGGAAGAGCTAGAGCTAAGAATTCCGCAGTGTTATGCATGGCTGGTACTTGCTCTTCCCACCTCCCCAGGCTCACTCCTGGGACCCACCCATCCTTTACCTTTCGCTGCAATGTCTTAGCATTTAGAAGCCTTTCTTTTAGTGGCTGCCCTTAGCAATCCTTTTCTAGCCCACTATATCACTAGTCTTGTGTTTTGTTTTGTTTTGTTTTTGCATTTCTCTTGACTTGTTGATCCCTTTTGATTCTCAAGGGAAATATGGCACCCATTTTAAACACACAAACAGGATATGACCTGGTTACGAAGGAACTTGGAAAGATCTTGTTTCTACTCTCTTCTGCTGTGGCCTGGAAATCAGAGTACTCAAGGCTGTGTATGTGATCCTATTGAGAGATGGCGCCTAGGGGCCCTGAATATTCCTACTTGTCTGCAGCAGTGCATGACAGTTCATGCCATGACCGAATCCGGTGTTTCTCTAAGCTGAGGCTTATCTGCAAATCATCTGTTAATATGCATGTTGATGGTTAATTGTCATGCAGATTTTAATGGGGCCAGAAGATCTGCTGAAAGCTTTAAAGTAAGGGGAGTACAAGACAGGGCTCCAAAGGTTCTACCACACCCCTAAAATGTCAGAAGCTGCAGGACCCTGAGTTTCTGGAACCTTCATTGAACATGGATTAAAAACCAGCCTCTTGTTCTGTTTGGTGTCTCACACTAATAATCTCTCTCAGCATGTAGAAAGCCGATGAAGAGAGCTCAGGAGTTCCAGACTCTTCTTGGCTGTATAGAAATTCAAGACCAGACTAGACTAGATGAGATCCTGTCTCAAGACAGCAAACAGCTGGGCATGGTGGTACATTCCTTTAATCCCCACTCCCACCCCCACCCCCTCCCCAGCACTTGGGAAGTAGAGACAGGCAGATCTCTGTGAGTTCAAACCAGCTTTGTCTATATAGTGAGTTCCAGGACAGCCAGAGCTGTGCAAAGAGATCCTGTCTCAAAAATAACAAAACAAGACAAACAGAAAAGACAAATAAAACTAGAAGAACAAAGAAACAAAGATGAGCTTTCCTTTCAGCATGCGTTTGCTATAATTGAATGATACATGCACACATTCCACTTCGATGGCTTTAATGCCTTCAAAGATGATGCAATAGAATTGTGACCAGGTCGCCTCCATTGCACAAAACATCAGATAGCCATTAGATCCTAGGATGTGCTACAGCAGTTTCTACATTAAATCTTTACCAGTGTGTGCACATGTACCCAACACATAGGAATGTGCTCATACACGCGCACATGCGCACACACATACACACACACACACACACATGCAGGCACACATGCACACACATCCATTATGGCAGTAAATGTGTATTAGTACCACTCTGCCAAAACATGCCTACCTCCCCAGTGGGTCCAGTATGTCTTTCAGCACACTGAGAAGGCACAGGTTTTTCATGAACACCTTGAGCCATTTTGCCGGACAACCCAATGACAAATTGGTAACCGAGACAAAAGATCCCCATGGTGACAAAGCCATTGGCATGGACAATCTGGACTTTGCCTGGTGACTCCTGCTGCTTCTGCTGCATCCTACCCCTGACTCCCCACTCCCTCTATTAGAGTAATTTCCACCTAAGTGGTAACTTTAATTCCTGCGCATGCCCAGTAACTAAGGGGTGTATATGGGGAGCCTTTAGTAAACACTTGGTAGGTGAATGAATCCAGAACTTTCTGCACACCAACAGGACTGTTTCGCTTGTGGCTGAGTGGCATGTCCTGTTGGTGGGCCTGTGGCTCAGTGGCAGGTCCTGTTGATGGGCGTGTGGCTATCACACTCACATCTTTCAAGCAATGAAGTTTTGCATGAGCTTATGGAAAAAAAAAAACTAAGAAAATAGGCCTTCTAGGTCCAAGTAATTCCATTTTAAATAGATGAAATCATTTGAATATGAATCCCAGTCACATTCTGTCTTAGTCAGGGTTTCTATTCTTGCACAAAACATCCTGGCCAAGAAGCAAGTTGGGGAGGAAAGGGTTCATTCAGCTTATACTTCCATGCTGCTGTTCATCACCTAAGGAAGTCAGGACTGGAACTCAAACAGGTCAGGAAGCAGGAGCTGATGCAGAGGCCATGGAGGGATGTTACTTACTGGCTTGCTTCTCCTGGCTTGCTCAGCCTGCTCTCTTAGAGAACCTAAGACTTATCAGCCCAGGGATGGTCCCACCCACCATGGGCCCTCCCACCCTTGACCACTAATAGAGAAAATGCCTTACAGCTGGATCTCATGGAGGCATTTGCCCAACTGAAGCTCCTTTCTCTGTGATAACTCCAGCCTGTGTCAAGTTGACACACAAAACCAGCCAGTACAATTGACCCCTTGTCAACTTGACACACAAACACATTACTAGTAAGCCTCAACCCTTAGTTTCTTATTCATCCCCAAGATGTAAATAATTTTAAAAGTCCCACAGTCTTGTATATTAAAGTTCAGTCACTTTAAAATGTCCAATATCTTTTAAAATTCAAAGTCTCTTAACTGTGGGGCTCCACTAAAATACTTTCTTCAAGAGGGAAAATATCAGGGCACTGTCACAATCAAAAGCAAAAATCAATCTCCAACCATCCAATGTCTGGGATCCAACTCACAATCTTCTGGGATCCTCCAAGGGCTTGGGTCACTTCTCCAGCCATGCCCTTTGTAGCATTGTCTTCTAGGCTTCAGCTGCCTGTACTCCACTGCTGCTGCTGTTCTTGGTGGTCATCTCATGGTCCTGGCATCTCCAAAATGCTACTGTCTTCCACTGTAACTTGGCTTCAACAATAGCATCTCATAGGCTCTCCTCATGGTGCCAAGCCTCAACTCCTTTGCATGACCCCTTCAGTTCTGGGCCATCAATTGCAACTGAGGCTGCACCTTCACCAATGATCTTCCATGGCCTTTCACAGTGCCGAGCCTCAGCTGCTCTGCGTGATCCCTTCATGCCTTCAGAACCAGTACCACCTGGATAGCTCTTACACATTACCAAGTCCAGCCACAGCCCAAGGTACAGCCTTGGCTATCTCTGAAACACAGTCTCTGTGCTCCCAGAAGATGTCACCTTAATGATACTGGTCTCTTCTTAATCCCCACTAATTTCTTAGCTCTAGCTAACCAGCATCAATAGTCCCAGTAATGCAACGTTTTCACTTTAATAGTTCTGGTATTTTGTTAATCACAGCTGATTCTTCAGCCACAGCTAACCAGAACCATAGAATAATCAAACTCCGAAATAGCAATGGCCCTGAAAAGAGTCTTTAATTTTCCCTCTGAAATTTCACAAGCCACGCCTCCATCTTCTGCACTGTTCTCAACATTATCTTCAAAGCTCCTACACAACATCTGACAGAGCTCTTAACACCGAATGTATCTTCTAGCCCAAAGTTCCAAAGTCCTACCACAGCCCTCCCCAAAACATGGTCAGGTTGTCACAGGACTACCTCACTATGCTGGTACCAATTTATCTTAGTCAGGGTTTCTATTCCTGCACAAACATCATGACCAAGAAGCAAGTTGGGGAGGAAAGGGTTTATTCAGCTTACACTTCCATGCTGCTGTTCATCACTAAAAGAAGTCAGGACTGGAACTCAAGCAGGTCAGGGAGCAGGAGCTGATGCAGAGGCCATGGAGAGATGTTCTTTACTGACTTGCCTCCCCTGGCTTGCTCAGCCTGCTCTCTTATAGAACCCAAGACTACCAGCCCAGAGATGGTACCACCCACAAGGAGCCTTTCCCCCTTGATCACTAATTGAGAAAATGCCTTACAGCTGAATCTCATGGAGGCATTTCCCCAACTGAAGCTCCTTTCTCTGTGATAACTCCAGCCTGTGTCAAGTTGACACAAACCTAGCCAGTACCCATTCTGCTTAATTTTTAATTATTGGGGGGTGCTTTGGTGCACGTGTGGTGATTAAAGGACAACTTTTAGGAGTTGACTCTATCCTTCCCCTGTGGGTTTCCGACATCAGATACCTGCTGAGCCACCTCATGGGAATCAATAACATTCTCAAAGGATCTTTGCCAAGTAAACACCTGCCTGTGACGGACAGGACACGCACATTCTCTTATAAGGTTCTGATTCTTCAAAGCAGGGTCTTTTGGGTCAACAGGATGACTCAGTGGTTAAAGCTACTTGTCACTAAGCCTGCTGACCCAAAGTCTGATTCCCCAGGGCCCAGAAAGAAAGAGCGTCCTCCCTCAGTTGTTCTCTGAGCTCCACAGGTGTTCACACACATATAAACATATGTGTATAGTGGGTGTAATTAAAAACGTACCCCCATCCAACACGACTCTTTTTAGATTTAAGTTTGTTTTCTTTTGGTGTGTGTGTGTGTGAGTGTGTGTTTGAGTGTGTGTATGAGTGTGATGTGGGAGCTCACAGAGGCCAGATGACCATGGCAGACTCTCCAGACCCAGAGTTACAGGTAGTTGTGAGCTGCCCAGCATGAGTGTAAGGAACTCGCCTGGGACCCTCCAGAAGAGCAGAAAACACCTCTAACCACTGAGCCATCTCCCCAGCCCCACCCTAGACTTTCACTAAGGCTTCTGGCTTCCCAAAGCCACGGGTGCATTCCACTGCTGTCCACCAAGGTCCCAGTGTTCAAAGATGTCTGTTCCTCCCAGTGGAATTTATTAGATTTGCAATATCTTTGCAAAGTTTTGTATTTTATGATCCCTACAGTTTTTCTACATTAAAAATATATTTACTTATATATCTTATATATTATATAATCTATATATTCATATCAATATAATAAATATATTTATAGGTACAAATATTTATATGTTACATGTATAATGTATACTTACATATACTTACATATAATACATATACTTATTTTTTTTTAATTTTTTTTTTAAAGATTTATTTATTATATGTAAGTACACTGTAGCTGTCTTCAGACACTCCAGAAGAGGGCGCCAGATCTCGTTACAGATGGTTGTGAGCCACCATGTGGTTGCTGGGAATTGAACTCTGGACCTTCGGAAGAGCAGTCGGGTGCTCTTACCCACTGAGCCATCTCACCAGCCCAATACATATACTTATATACATATAATACATATACTTATATACATATACCATAGCATAGAAAGAGATCTGATTAGAATGGGCATTGAACAACGCATGACAGAGAAGTATCGTGTGATCTCACATGAGTGGGAGGAAAGAAACGTAGTCTTATCCACATTGAGGCTCAAAAGATGGGTAGTAGGGGCAGGGGAGAGGTGGGAAGAGTAGGGAGAGTAAGGAGAGGGTAAGCATTGATACAAAGTTACAGTAGACAGAAGCAAAGCCTTCTGCTGAGATGCCACATGGTGAAGTGGGTGACTGCAGAGCACTGGTGTGCTGTATGTTTCAAAAGTTACAGATGAGCTGAAATATCTCATAGTACTTCAAAATTATGTTCAATTTGTATAGTTTTTTTAAAAAAATATTTATTTATTTTATGTATGTGGGTACACTATCTCTATCTTCAGACACTAGAAGAGAGCATCAGATCCCATTACAGATGGTAGTGAACCACTCTGTAGTTGCCTGGAATTGAACTCAGGACCTCTAGAAGAGCAGTCAGTGCTCTTAACCGCTGAGCCATCTCTCCAACCCCCCAATTTGCATGTTTTAGAGTATCAATTCAAACTTTAAGAATTACCTTTCGGGGCATGGGGTATGGCTCAGCTGTCAAAGTGCTTGGCGGGTATACATGAAGTCCGGGGTTCAATCCTCAGCACCTCATAAAATTGTTTCCGACCCCTGTAGGTATCAGGGTGCTCTGCGCAAAGGTGCACTCATGGTTTCTTGTTCTTTCTGTCTTCTAGAACTCGACAGCCCGGAAGAGTTGGGTACAAAGCGCATCTGCAGAATTATCACAAAGGATTTCCCCCAGTATTTTGCCGTGGTTTCCAGGATTAAGCAGGAAAGCAACCAGATCGGTCCTGAGGGTGGGATTCTGAGCAGCACCACCGTGCCCCTTGTCCAGGCCTCCTTCCCAGAGGGTGCCTTAACCAAGAGGATCCGTGTGGGTCTCCAGGTACTGATCCCACAGTGCGTACTTCCTAAGGCCTCTACGAGTGTAGACACCCACAGGCTGCACATCTGACTCTGGAAACATCGCAGTAACTCATCCTTAGCAATCGGCTGTTTGGGGTGAGGGGTGGTGGGGGAGGTTGACTTATCTCAAATGGAAAGCGTTCAGTGTCAAGTCAGCTTACTGGCCGGCCAAACGGAGTTCTGTGTTTTAACAATCTTCTGTTTAAAAGTCTCAGTTGGGGCAGGGGAGACGGCCATTCGGGAACACTTTCTGAGCAAGCATGAGAACTTTGAGTTTGATCCCCTGCTCCCATTTTTGTTGCAGTAATTCTCTCCATCCCAAATATGTCCCAGCAATGACAACACAACTCAGTTAATATGAATACATGCTGTGTGCCTAGATTGGGCAGATCTACTGCTACACTACCACCTTCCACAACTTATGAGACCCCCTTAGAACTTGCAGTTTCTCCAGGCTATGTGCTTCTGCTCCGCTTTTTCTTCTTCTTCCTCCTCTGAGTCTTCTCTCTCTCTCTCTTCCATTCTCTCCTTCTTCTCTCTCTCCACCTTCCCTTTTAGCTGCCCAATCGTCAGCTCTCCTTTATTAAGGTGGGAAGCAGGTTTACAGGAAATCACCTGAGTGCTGACTCACTCCTTGTTCGAAACCACATCAAATGTTGATGAAATCAACATCAAATATAATTAGTCCCAGAGCTATCCACCAGACATTTTTTTAAAAGCAAGGTATGGTGGTGGCATGCCCTGGGTATGGGGGAAGAGAAGACACAGGATGAGCCCAGGCAGTCTTGACAAGCTGACAGCTCCAGATTCTGTGAAAGACCTCCTCTCTGAAAAGAAGGTGGAGAGCTCTTAAGGAAGGTGCTTGAGGATCTCTGGCCTCTGCATACAAGTGCATACGAGCACACACATGCATAGTCTCTGTTGGTTTTCTTTTAGAGGATGCCCCTCTCATCATGAGTTCTTGGTCTTTGTGCATGAGGCAGTATACTGGAGTTTGGTCTATAACATGTGGCTCTGCCCAGAAACCTGCAAGCGTTCACAGTTGTACTTAAGTACTTCATAAATGCTGGACTGGAAATCTTAGCAAAAACAATCTCTCTCACATTCACTCGTTTCAGTTTGTTTAGTCTTTGATGCTTCCCCCCACCCCCTTTATTGAATAGGATAAACTGAAAGCAATGAAATGATCATTTTATTGATAATGTAGTAATTAAAATACGGTCACTAAAAGTTGATCTGAACATCAGCTTTTCATTGTGAGGCCCGAATGTCATTACGGGAATTGGGGTGGGGGAACCCTGTGGGCGGTTGATAAAACACTCTGAATGCTCCCTTCACCGGACTCTGTTGAGCCACTATACCAGACTCCAAAGACATTCAGTGGAATTGGTTGGGCCTGGTTGACTAGAATCCATACCTTCTGGATTATATATTGGTCCTTACCTCTGAGAGTCTCACTTTTCATTTATTTATTTATTTATTTTTGTACAAGGTGATTTTGTGAGTCATAGTAGTGGATCCTGTACAGGGTTAGCATATACCAAGGTGTCTTGGCTAGGGCTTTACTGCTATGAACAGACACCAAGGCAACTCTTATAAGGACAACATTTAATTGAGGCAGGCTTACAGGTTCAGAGGTTCAGTTCATTATCATCAAGACAGGAACATGGCAGCATCCAGGCAGACATGGTGCTGGAGGAGCTGAGAGTTCTACATCTTCATCAGAAGGCTGCTAGCAAAATACTCACTTGTAAGCAGCTAGGATGAGGGTCTTAAGCCCACGCCCACAGTGACACACCAACTCCAACAAGGCCACACCTCCCAATAGTGCCACTCTCTGGGCCGAGCATATACAAACCATGACCCCAGGTCTCTCTGCTCTGGATTTTGACTCCTTCTCTTTCCAGCAAGCCAGTAAGATCCGTTCCCCTGAGAGAACGGTTCCCAAGCTCCTCTGTGTTTTCACTCCCCTACCTTCCTGTCACAGTGAGAAAAATGGGTAAGGAGAGAGACACGGTGGCCTCCCACCATTCTCAATTAAAAACTACATCTTCTAATTAAAGATTAAAATAAAATCATAGCAATAAAGTCTACTTTCATTTAAGGTATCTTATTTTCCCTTTTGTGTGTAGGCTCAGCCCGTGCCAGAGGAAACGGTGAAAAAAATCCTTGGGAACAAAGCAACGTTTAGCCCAATTGTCACGGTGGAGCCAAGGAGGAGGAAGTTCCATAAGCCCATCACCATGACCATTCCGGTGCCCCCGCCCTCGGGAGAAGGCGTGTCCAATGGGTACAAGGGGGATGCCACGCCCAACCTGCGGCTCCTCTGCAGCATCACAGGTTCGGTTCTTCCCTGAGGTGATTCCTGTCTGCCTGTGCAGAGATGCTGAGAGGAGAGAAAGAGGAAGGAGTCCTGTATTTTCTTCCATCCTCTCCTTGCTTATCCCAGGAAGGATTTCTATTAGGAACCCGGACTCCTGGTATATTTGAAGCTCAGGGATGTTTCTGATATTTGTGTAGTAGTGGCAGCCCATCCCTTTTAGGATCATTGAGGTGGTATTGACTCAACTGGAGTGCTTATGCTTAGGGAAATGTCCTGGCAACCATGACAGAGGTAAATTGATCCAACAGCAGCCCTTGGTCAAGGGAAATGAATGAGCTTTTGGTGGAAGATCCTCCAGGGTCTGAACGGTTGGGAAGGGTTGAGGATGCCTTGGGTGTCACGCAGGCATGCTCACCAGTACCACACAGTATATATACTACGTGAGCAAGCCTTGGAACACATTTTCTGTGGAGTAACTACAATCCAAACCTCATGGCTCAGCACGTCAAAGGCCCCTGTGGACAAATCTGAGAAACCTGAGTTCAGTACCCAGAACCCGCATAGTAGAACTGAGTCCAACGAGTTCTGACCTACCTACCTACACACACACACACACCCCACAACACACATACAACATACACACAAATGCAAACAGAACTTTAGAATGCAGACCTTCCTGGTTGGTCACTGAGCTCACCTCAAAGATGAACAAAGTGACGTTTTCATCTTCCTAGACTTACTCTCTAATGTCCAGGTCCTCCGTCAATCCTGGAAAAGTGGTACTGTGGCCAGGGATAAAATGAACGGCTTCTTAAACTTGATAATTCCCTACCACACTTAAGAAACAGAGAGAGAGAGGTAGGGGGTAGGGGGGTGAACAATTTGAGAGACTAAGGAGATGGTTCAGTTGGTGAAGTACCTGCTGTGTAAATATGATCCCCACCACCCACTTGTCTATAATTCCAGCACTGGGGGTCAGGAAGAAAGGCAGGCAGATCTCTGAGCTCACCGTGGACCAGCCTAGTTGAAGCAGTGAGCTCCTAATTCAGAGGTAGTCATTGTTTAAAATCTAATGTAGACCATGAAGCAAGACACCCAATGTCTATATCTGGCCTGCAAGTCACGCGCTCACACCCATATACATCCATGAATACACACACACCTGAAGCTCCTGAGTCTTTACAGTGACACACTGGAACGGTGATACACTTAACAAAGTACCCCAAATTCAAACCATCCCTTGTGATCCCGACCAAGAGAAAACAATACATGTATTTGTGGATTCCAGTGAACCCCCAGTTGGCAGGAGAGGGTGTGGCAGAATGCAGAGACAGTCTCCTTTACCACACTGCAGAACCGTTAGCGCTGTAGCTGGCCAGTTAGTGGCTGCCCGAAGAACAGCCTGGTGACTGATGGGCAGTTAGTCTGCGGGGAACCACTTTGTGATAAAGTCACCCTGTCTGTGCTGTCCCCAGGAGGCACCTCACCAGCTCAATGGGAAGACATCACAGGAACAACCCCTCTGACGTTCATAAAGGACTGTGTGTCTTTCACAACCAACGTCTCTGCCAGGTATGCGAGTGGAAGTTCCAGGAGGACCATACAATTCGTTTCTCACTTTTTGGGAAGTGAAAAAAAATGTTGCTTTTCAATACACACATACACACACACACTTATTTATAATTTATACATCATAGATATAATTATATACCATATATAATTATATGTCATATATATCAACATATATATAATTTAAGTTTTTATATACTTAAAATATTTTATCTTATCTATTTTTATATATAAATATATTTGTATATAAATATTATATATATTTAATATATATTTAAATTTATAGGAGAGGATAGAAGATTCTTAATGTTTATTTAGAAAAGTTATTATTGAGAAATAAACTGCCTTTTTCTAGACACAGACCAAGTATCTTTGCCATTTAAATGAGCAATTTTATAATGCTCAATTTAGGCTCCATTAGACTTTGATATTTTTCATCTTATTCCATGATTTGATTATTTTTTGATGTTGGGGATAAACATGCTAAAAAAACCATTTGCTCTACCGGGGGCTCACATTCCCAGCCCCTGATATTCTTCACTGTAAGATCTTTGGGGTTTATTTTTGGACTTTTGTCATTGTTGGGTTTTGTCTTGTTTTGTTTGTTTTTTAATTTTTACACTTTGTGTGTTGTTTTCTTTTCCTCAGATTCTGGCTGGCAGACTGCCATCAGGTGTTAGAGACCGTAGGGCTAGCCTCCCAGCTGTACAGAGAGCTGATATGCGTTCCCTACATGGCCAAGTTCGTTGTGTTTGCCAAAACAAACGACCCGGTGGAGTCCTCGCTGAGGTGCTTCTGTATGACAGACGACAGGGTGGACAAAACCCTGGAGCAGCAGGAGAACTTCGAGGAGGTTGCCAGAAGCAAAGACATTGAGGTAACCTGGGCTACAAGAATGGGCATCTGTCAGCGCAATCCCCAGAGATGGGCTGACCTGGGGGCTGCGGCAGCACACGTTGTACAGAAATGTCAAGGACATTCATGTCTTCTCTTAAAACTCAGAAATGGGTTCATCCTCAAACTATTTAAACGCGCTGGATTCACCTCAGCTGATTAGGAGGTCATGGTAGTGAATCTAAACTACTCTCCACTGTTCTATAGCTGTCTGAATGCTTTTATTTTTGTGGTTCCCTACACGGGACCATAATTTCCCTTTTCCAGACCCAGAGATCATGTGAGTATTGGATAGCCAAAAAAGAAAGATCTCAGTCTATGGAAGGAAGCATTGTCAGGAATTTTCTCTGACATGCTCAAAATTGTTGGAAGAGAAACGTAACCCTGTTGTAAACATGTTTGTAATAATAGCTACTAATTATGGCTGCCGGATTGTACATTCTCAGACGTATTTTCATCGCAAACAACCCCACAGATGTAAAATGTAAATTTCTCATAATGACATGTCAGACTTTTAATGCTATTTGACTTCAAACCCTCAGTTTTTTCTCTAGGTCAAGTTAACATTCAATTGTATGTTTCTTTTCCTCTGGAAGGTGCTGGAAGGGAAGCCCATCTACGTTGATTGCTATGGAAACCTGGCCCCTCTGACCAAAGGAGGACAGCAGCTTGTTTTTAACTTTTATTCTTTCAAAGAAAACAGACTGCCATTTTCCATCAAGGTAAATCATCTAACATAGACTCTGTATGTTTACCTTTTAAAAGTCCCAAGAGAGTCAACTTTTTAAAAACGATGTATTTAATTTGACCAAATACGACTTAGAGAACAAGGTCAGATTCTGTTCTAATTCCAACAGGGTGAATTTTCAAGCTGGTGAAGCTTTATCATTGGTAAAGGGACATTCATGAATATATATGAATCATACATATATGTACACACATATATTTACATACATACATTTATACAGTATACATTATACACTTATATACACACACATACATATATGTATTGTTTAAATTTAAGGAAATGGAACCCAGCATAGTAGCATATGCCTTTTATGCCAACACTCAAGGAGGCAGAGGCAGAGGCAGATGGTTCTTTGTGAGCTTGGTGCCAGCCTGCTCTACATAGTGAGTTCCGGGCCAATCCAAGTCTATATAGTGAGGCCCTGTCTCAGAATATGCCTAAATGTAATAATTATTTTTAGGGAAGTGTTCATAAAATAAAACAACCCAGAGCAGGATGGACCATGTTTAGTTACCTTGGATTTCTCAGGCCCTCTTCCCCATCTTTTGCGGTTCAGTGTTTCAAACACTGAAACTCTGAGAAGTTAAATTAGTAGGAACACAGAAAATACACATAGCCCAGAATGGCTTATCATATGAGACAAGCGAGTGGCCATCCTATTGGTTAAACCACGAGCTGAGCCTGGGTTCATCCTGGGTTACCATCCTTCCCCCTCTATGAGCTCTCAATAAAACAAACCTTGCATGGACGAGAACCAGTCTCTTTGTGTAATCATCAGTTATCCAAATCCTTTTAGATCAGAGACACCAGCCAAGAGCCCTGCGGCCGCCTGTCTTTCCTGAAGGAGCCAAAGACAACAAAGGGATTACCCCAAACGGCTGTTTGCAACTTAAATATTACTCTGCCGGCTCATAAAAAGGTATCTTTTAAAACTGGTTTGTTTCCACTTTTCCCCTACCCCTGGTCTCGGGGCAGTGGGCCGTTGGTATGTAATTAAGGAATGCTTTGTGACACTCCAAAAGCCCCTGAAACTCGAGTCGTGTTAGTCTCTGTTAGTCTCTGTGTGTAGTTGATGTCCTGTTGCTATGGTGTCCTGTTCCTACGAGTCTGTATGATGGCATTCTCTGTGGATTGCTTCCGCTGGTAGTCCGTAGATCTTTATGCTTCCGAATGATTGTCACGCATTAATCTGCCTTGGGTGTATGGTCCGAGATGCTGTTTTTATTGGCTTCTCTTGCTTTGCTTTGCTCTCTAAATCAGCTTGCCTTGTGTGCTCCTACTCAGTCCTTCTCATATCCTGACACTGTTTTCCCTGCTGTCCATTATAATATTCCTTGTCTCTGCAATGCATCTTGGGACCAAAAGGAGACAGAGTCAGATCAAGATGACGAGGTAATTTGAACACTTCTGCTCTTATTCTATCCGAGGTAGACTAGATGTCGGATATGCGCGGAAAAGCTTGCAGCGGGCTCAGGTGTGGGAACAGCCTAAATGATCTTGTGCATCTTAGCCGATCCTGAGGCAGAGTTAGCTTTCTTTAATGTGGCTCACTCTTCCTCGCTGTGCATGTAGGGGTGCTTCAGCGCATTCTGCAAAAAATAATAATAATAAAATAATGATAGCCAGTAAAAAGACCTGGAACCACTAAAGCATTTTTAAACATGACAGATTGCCATGCACCAACTTAATATTAAGTTTCCTGGGGCATATTTCACTGCCCACTGCCATCTGGCTGTTATGCTGTCACTTGTAACTCAAGACCTTGGTTATCATATGGGATTGCGTTGTACAAATCAACTATGTCTTATGTATGTAAAAATATTTTCTAACCAACTGCAGATAGACATTTTGCCAGTCCAACTAAAGAATTTATCTTGGCCCTTTTTAAGAAAAGGATTTTCTTTTTAAAATTATGTGTATATGTGTTTATGTGTGGGTGTGCGGACACGAGTACAGTGCCTGTGGAAGCCAGGAGAGGATATCTCTCACACACACACACACACACACACACACACACACACACAGAGGAGATTGTAAGCTGATGGATGTGGGTGTCGGACCCAACCTCAGGTCCTTTGCAAGATCAGTATGCCCACTTAACCTCTGCCCCATGGATCCAGCCCCGTCTTGGCCATTTTCTTTAAAACAGTACCATTGTTCAGTTTTGTAAGAGATTTTCCTGTTATCTCCATGTATTCCTGTAAGCTATTGATATTCAGATTTTTTAAAAGCCCATGTCCCAATAATAACGCTCACAACGGCCAGCAAGGCCATCCACCTGTTTTGGGGCTCCTCATCTCTGCTACGTGCCTGTCACCAGTACCCACGATGGCTATCGGAATGATGCTTTCTGTACCTTGTAGTGAGCGTGCTCTGTGATATGTGTGTGTGTTTTCAAGATAACGAACCGGGGGAGGAGAGGACGCTCACCATTCACCCTTTGTAGTCCTCTGTAGTCTGCTGTGTGGGTGTGCCTTTATCTGCTGAGGCACAGTCATGTGGTTGAGAGTTCAGGGCGGGGCTTGTAGAATCCCCAGGGGAAACGGAGTGCCTAAGGCTGAGCCAGCCATGACCATCCCATCCAGGGAAATGTTTCAGGGTTCGAGGTGTCGTGGAGAAGGTGGAAACGGTGTCTTCTCTTCTCTTTCAGGCTGAGAAGGCAGACAGACGCCAGAGCTTTGCTTCCTTAGCTTTACGTAAGCGCTACAGCTACTTGACTGAACCCAGCATGAGTGAGTTTCCTGACACGTCCACTAATCTATGTCGATTTTTATCAGAAGAAGAGACATTTTTTCTATATATGCTAAATTCTGGTGTCATTTGGGGGAAAAACAAACAAACAAACAAACAAGATACCCTGAACCAATTGCCTACAGAGAAATTTCATAAGCCCGTTATGAAATTTAACGTGCCGTGCATCATAGGTCCAGATCCCCCAAGTCAAAGCTGCAAGTGAATTTCTGTTCTTGAAGTTAGTCATGAACTCTTGTATTTATAAATGGTTTTGTCTTGTATTTTTTTTTCCCACTTTGAAAGCCTTGCTTTGACTTTGGCGATTGTTAATATGCTCACAGATAAATACTGGTGTTCTTTTGAATGCATGCTTGAAAGGGAAGGTGCGTATTTACTTCTGTATATTTGTGGTGGCACAGGTGACGGCTAGGTTCTTTTGTCATCTGTTCTCTTACTAGACCTGGACCATGGCATCCTCCTCCTGTGAGGCTCATGTTCTATCTTCTGAGGGTAACACTAGTTTATGGCCTTCTACCTCACTTCCCAACTCTCCTGCCTTCTGTTGAAAATCTCATTTCTAAGGCTGTTGTTGGGCTAGGCTGGGAAAGTTCCTTGGTCCTAGTGGTTGAATTTACTCGTAACTGGCTCTCAAGGGCTCGTAACTGACTGGCACAGCGGTTATAAGTCAATTTGGTCACACTGTCTTTCTCTACCACTTCCTCCCTTGTGGTTGCAGTATGCAACCTATGGTCATCATATTGAGATGAAAATACTTTGTCGTGGATCACTGACTCCTAGATATTCACACTTATGTTCCCAGAGGCTCAGGGATGGAACAGTAGGAGTCATAGTGTTGGCTTCTCCCTCTTCTTCTTCTGGGTTCTGTGGGCAGCGTGCATATGACACAGAAGGAAATGGCTCCACCATGTGTCACAGTACATTTGACTCTGAAGTTTGTAAGGGAAGTTTTTGTATTCAGATTCAAAATGTGGAATAGAAGAGAAACAAGAGAAACATAGGTAGAAAGCCTATTGTTTTCTTGAATAGTCCCTCAGACCTAAGTTTTCCACCCCAGCAGACACAGCTCTTTTCTTCCAGAAGCAGCAGTTGGAAACTCATTGTGATAGAGAACAGGGAAGTGGACCTTCCCTGTAGCTCGTTGGTTTTTCAGTCAAGTCAATTGGGTGTAACTCTGGGCTATAGTTTTTCTTTTTGAGACCCTCACAAGATAGTTGTTGGGAGTCCCTAGGATGGCATTCTTGGCTTTGGAGAGGCTTGTTGAAGACACTACATTAATTAGGTCAGAGGCAGGCCATATTGCCCTACTCTGTCCACAAGGTGTCATTTGTTTGGAACACCTGAAATATAAGCCCCAGTGTGTCCTGGGTGAATTTGCCTTGCACACACACAAGTGTTGCTATCTGGCTTTGTCTGCTAGGTCTGTCAGCTTATCTTTGACTTCTGGCAGAAGGAAAGGGCTTTGGTTTGCTTTTTTTGTCTGTTTTGTGACAGGGGACATGGAGAAGTGGAACAGAAGGGTAAGAAAGGACTAAGAGAAAGACCGTAAGGGAAAGGCCCCAGCCCAGCCCCTGAAGGTGTTAAATTCTAAATGAATTACACTTTTCCCCCATCCTTCTGGCCTGGTTGTTAAGTGCTGAACCAACCAGAATTGGCCATGCTCACAGAGGATGTCAGGAAGTGGGTATCACTAAAACATAAAATGTATATCCACGTGGTCATTTGGTGGCTCCTTTCAAAGTTTTAAACCATAGGGGTACTTCAAGAGGACTTCTCATCAGGGTCTGCAGAAATGGCTCAGTGATTACTGCTTTTGCAGAGGACCTGAGTTCAGGTCCCAGCACTTATGTCAGACAGCTCACCACAGCCCATCACTCCAGCTTCAGAGGGATATAACATCCTCTTCTGGACTTTACAATACCTGCACTGAGGTTATTGAATTGAAGGCATCACCAAGCCACAGGCCTACAGTATGCCCTTTCCCACGGGGCCAAGCATTAGGGTGTTTTGCCCATGTAAGGTCCCCTTAGTGCTTCTGCGTTTAGTAAGGGATGAAGGAGGCTCTCGTGCCCTCGGCATGCCCCACTGTCACCATAAACTGTTGCCTTTTTTGGGACAAGACTGTACTCATCTCTGGCGTGGGACATATGTTAGCCCTTGGCAGGCATTGCAAACCTGAAACCACAGTGATTGGCTTTATTTACGGAAGCAGCGATGGCTAAGCTTGCATGTGTAGTGCCCCATGTGCGCCCACCTCATGTGTGGGTTTCTTGCCTGTTGTGGGAAGAATGTTGGTATACGTTGGTATCATCAGGTCCATTTTTCCTCATGGCTGTTGCACGTTTATGAATTAGCGATTATGAATTCGTAATAAGTATGATAAATATTCTAGAGCGGCACCAGTACTGATTCCTTTGCATTTGGGAAACATGTTATGTTTGTGTCTTAGGGCACTGTAGGTACTTGATATACAGGGTCTTCAAAAATATCTATGCTCTTTTAGATTCCCCCCCATGATACCTTTTGAGAGTCAACAATACTATGGGGGTAAAGCTATAAATTATGTTCTCCTTATAATAAGCAAGCCCCAGACACAGATTCTTCTGTAGATCTATTTAATAATGTATCACACCATTGCCCCAAATCTCAAAAGGTACCAAGACTTCACGACTCATGGAAAAAGTGTACTCTTCTTTCCAATTGTTCTTGAGAAAGTATTTCTGGACATTCTATATATATACTGTGCATAATAATACTGCTTTAAACTGTATTACCTTCCTGGCTTGTTTGCCACGATGAACCGCGCATGATCAGATGTTTTCAGTTGCTTTGCTTGCTCTGGTAACCATGAACATACTTTCTGTTTTTTTCTGCGCCCCCCTTTTTGTATGTATGTACACATGCATTTTAAATATCATTTCATACCACATTTTCTCTCCCCCCCCCCCATCAAAAGGAATATACTGCATGGAAGAGAGTCAATGCAAACATTCCTTTTTCATTGTTTTAAGTTTGTGGTTGACAGCTATGACTCAGACAATTTCTTGCTCTTATTGGCTTTTTTACGGGTGTGAAAACAATACCACGTTGTGCATGGAAGAAACAGATTTAAAAATTCCAGTGGCTTCACGGTTTGCACACCAGTTGCCTGTCTCTTACCAGTTACCTTGGAACTCTGCATGATCAAGCTTGAGTGGTTTCTTTTTTTTTTTTTTTCTGGAAAGGGAAACAAACTAAACCAAAACAAAACAAAACCAAACCAAGTTTCAAATATTTAGCGTGTGGGTTCACATACTGAAATGGTTCTAACAAGGTGCAATCAATGGTGGATGAGCCGTAGCAGAGGGGACATTCGAGAATCTTAAGACGCTGCCTGTGGTTGCACAAAGCAGACATGTACGTGAACAGGCAAAACAGAACGCTTGCTGCTATTGCTAACCCAGCACATGAGAAAGTCAATAGGATGTAAGGAGGCGTTTTCCACTGTTCCCCTTCTGTCTGTCTGCACTTGGCCCGTGTTCCTCCTTTGCATCATTGGCCTGTTTGGCTGCTCTGTGTCCTCCCTGTGTCTCATTCCACTCCCCAGTTCTTTTACCTGGTCATCAGACCCCTCATGTTCCTCCATATATTTTTTTTCTCTTTCGCTCAAAAATCATTTTTTTTCTTATTTTGCCTCCCCCATCCCAAATCATGCAAACAACTGTACTTGCTTCTGCGATATTTCAAAGTTTACTGACCAATTTTTTTTCTCTGGTCTCTCTGTTTCTCAACCATTTTTGTTGATTTTTATTTATTTATTTATTTATTTTTGTGTTTGATTTTCATTTTAAAAATTTAAGAAACAGTTGAACGGAGTTCAGGAACAGCAAGATCCCTCCCCACCACTTATTCACACAAGCCATTCTTTTCTACAAGACCATACCAGTCCTGGACCACAGCTCCAATCACAGTGCCCGGGCCGGCCAAGTCAGGCTCCTTATCCAGCTCTCCCTCTAACACGCCGTCAGCTTCTCCGTTAAAATCCATATGGTCTGTCTCGACGCCTTCTCCGATCAAATCCACGTTAGGCGCCTCAACTACATCTTCAGTCAAATCCATTAGTGATGTGGCGTCTCCTATTAGATCTTTCCGGACAGTTTCTTCGCCAATAAAAACGGTGGTGTCGCCGTCTCCGTACAATCCCCAGGTTGCCTCTGGTACCCTTGGGAGGGTTCCCACCATCACAGAGGCCACACCCATAAAGGGGCTGGCTCCCAACTCAACTTTCTCCTCTCGAACTTCTCCTGTGACGACCGCAGGGTCTCTGTTGGAGAGGTCCTCCATCACCATGACACCCCCTGCCTCCCCCAAATCAAACATCACTATGTATTCCTCAAGCTTGCCATTTAAGTCCATTATCACATCAGCGACACCACTGATCTCTTCCCCTTTAAAGTCAGTGGTGTCTCCGACCAAGTCTGCAGCTGATGTCATCTCAACAGCTAAAGCTACGATGGCATCGTCTCTCTCCTCCCCCTTAAAGCAGATGTCCGGACATGCAGAGGTAGCGCTAGTCAATGGGTCTATTTCTCCTCTGAAGTACCCTTCGTCTTCAGCTTTAATTAATGGATGCAAAGCCACTGCCACATTACAGGACAAAATTTCTACAGCCACAAACGCTGTGAGCTCGGTGGTGAGCGCAGCCTCTGACACGGTAGAGAAAGCGCTCTCTACCACAACAGCCATGCCCTTTTCCCCACTCAGGTCGTATGTTTCTGCAGCCCCCACGGCTTTCCAGTCCCTTAGAACTCCCTCTGCAAGTGCACTGTACACCTCCCTCGGGTCTTCGATAGCTGCTACTACCTCATCTGTAACTTCATCAATAATCACAGTGCCAGTATACTCGGTAGTCAATGTTTTGCCAGAACCAGCACTGAAGAAACTCCCAGACTCTAACTCGTTCACCAAGTCGGCAGCGGCTTTGCTGTCGCCCATTAAAACATTGACTACGGAGACACGCCCTCAGCCCCATTTCAATCGAACTTCATCTCCAGTCAAGTCGTCTCTGTTCCTGGCATCCTCGGCCCTTAAGCCATCAGTACCGTCTTCTTTATCTTCCAGCCAAGAGATCTTAAAGGATGTGGCCGAGATGAAGGAGGATCTCATGAGGATGACTGCCATACTGCAGACGGACGTGCCAGAGGAGAAGCCATTCCAAACCGACCTCCCCAGAGAAGGGAGAATAGACGATGAAGAACCTTTCAAAATCGTTGAGAAAGTGAAGGAAGACTTAGTCAAAGTCAGTGAGATACTCAAAAAGGATGTGTGTGTCGAGAGCAAAGGGCCACCCAAGTCCCCGAAGAGTGACAAAGGACACTCTCCAGAGGATGACTGGACAGAATTTAGTTCTGAGGAAATACGAGAAGCCAGGCAGGCTGCGGCCAGTCACGCCCCGTCCCTGCCCGAGAGAGTACATGGGAAGGCCAACCTCACTAGAGTCATAGACTACCTGACCAATGACATCGGGAGCAGCTCACTGACCAACTTAAAGTACAAGTTTGAAGAGGCTAAGAAGGATGGAGAGGAGAGACAGAAGAGGATTTTAAAGCCAGCCATGGCTTTGCAGGAACATAAACTCAAAATGCCGCCGGCCTCCATGAGGCCTTCCACCTCTGAGAAGGAATTGTGCAAGATGGCTGACTCTTTTTTTGGAGCAGATGCCATCCTAGAGTCTCCCGATGACTTTTCCCAGCATGACCAAGATAAAAGTCCCTTGTCTGACAGTGGCTTTGAAACCCGGAGTGAGAAAACGCCCTCGGCCCCGCAAAGTGCCGAGAGCACAGGCCCTAAGCCATTATTTCATGAAGTCCCCATCCCCCCTGTCATCACAGAGACAAGAACTGAAGTGGTCCATGTGATCAGAAGCTATGAGCCCTCTACTGGAGAGATCCCCCAGTCCCAGCCAGAGGACCCCGTGTCTCCCAAGCCTTCCCCTACATTTATGGAGTTGGAACCAAAACCTACCACCTCTAGCATCAAGGAAAAAGTAAAAGCATTTCAGATGAAAGCCAGTAGTGAGGAAGAGGACCACAGTCGGGTTCTAAGCAAAGGCATGCGTGTCAAAGAAGAGACTCACATCACCACGACCACCAGGATGGTGTATCACTCCCCTCCTGGTGGCGAGTGCGCCTCCGAAAGGATTGAGGAGACCATGTCAGTCCATGACATCATGAAGGCCTTTCAGTCCGGGCGAGACCCTTCCAAAGAGCTGGCAGGGCTGTTTGAACACAAGTCGGCCATGTCTCCAGATGTTGCCAAGTCTGCTGCTGAGACCTCAGCCCAGCACGCAGAGAAGGACAGCCAAATGAAACCCAAACTGGAGCGCATTATAGAAGTGCACATCGAAAAAGGTAACCAAGCCGAACCCACTGAAGTCATTATTAGAGAGACCAAAAAGCATCCCGAGAAGGAAGTGTCTGTGTATCAGAAAGACTTATCCCGGGGAAATATTAACTTAAGAGATTTTCTGCCAGAGAAACACGATGCTTTCCCCTGCCCCGAGGAGCAGGGTCAGCAAGAAGAAGAAGAGCTGGCAGCCGAAGAGTCCTTGCCTTCTTATCTGGAATCCTCCAGAGTAAACACTCCAGGGTCCCAAGAAGAAGATAGCCGCCCTAGTTCCGCACAGCTCCTGTCCGATGACTCTTATAAAACACTGAAGCTTTTGAGTGAGCACTCCGTAGAGTATCATGACGATGAGTTGTCAGACCTAAGAGGGGAGTCTTACAGGTTTGCTGAGAAAATGCTTCTCTCAGAAAAGCTAGATGTGTCTCACTCTGATACCGAGGAGTCGGGGACAGACCATGCAGGACCCCCTAGCTCAGAGTTACAGGGGTCTGATAAGCGATCCAGAGAAAAAGTAGCCACTGCCCCCCCAAAAGAAATCCTCTCCAAAATCTATAAAGATGTGTCTGAAAATGGGCTAGGGAGAGTGTCTAAAGATGAGCATTTTGAGAAACTGACAGTGTTGCACTACTCGGGCAACGTCAGTGGTCCCAAGCATGCCATGTGGATGCATTTGTCTGAGGACAGACTAGACAGAGGTAGAGAGAAGCTGATGTATGAAGATAGGGTGGACAGGACCGTGAAGGAGGCGGAAGAGAAGTTGACTGAAGTGTCGCAGTTTTTTCGTGACAAAACTGAGAAGCTAAACGATGAACTGCAGTCCCCGGAGAAAAAGCCACGCCCCAAAAATGGCAAGGAATACTCCTCCCAGAGTTCCACCAGCAGTAGCCCCGAGAAAGTGTTAACGGAGCTGTTGGCATCCAACGATGAATGGGTTAAGGCCAGGCAGCGTGGCCCGGATGGACAAAGTGTCCCTCAGGCTGAGGACAGGAAGGCACCCAGTAGGTCCAACAGCCCTGAGAAGAGGGTCCCTATCCAACAGAGCGAGGATGGCCAGCCTCCAGAGGAAGCCAAAAGAACTGTCGTTGCTCAGAGCAGGGGACAAGAAGGACCCCAGTCTGGATTTCAGCTCAAACAATCTAAACTCAGTTCCATTAGATTAAAATTTGAACAAGGGGCACGTGCCAAAAGTAAGGATCCACCTCACGAGGAGAAACATCTGGACGGGCCGTCCCGGATCCCGGTTAAGAAAACTCAAGAAACCAAGCTGCCCACGCACCCAGGTTTTGCTAGAGAAAAACAGCAGAAGGCTGTAGATCCCCTAGAGGAAAGAGTGCCGGTGCAAAATGATGTTACGGTATTCAAAGCCGAGCATGCCCAAAGCAATGAGATCATTGCAAGCAAATCTGGCTCCTGCAATGGCAAAAGCCACAGAACTGAGATGTTAAGTAAGGCAATGCCTGACTTCTTTCCTGAGCAACAGGTTGAAGACTCAGCCTGCCCCATAACATCAGATCTAGAGACCAAGGGACCGTGGGACAGAAAGGTCTTTAGAACATGGGAAAGTTCTGGGGCCAATAACACTAAGGCCCAGAAAGAACAACTCTCCCATGTGCTTGTTCACGATATAAGAGAGAATCACGCTGGTCGACCTGACGATAGTGAGAACGGTGACCCAAAGAGTGAATTTATGTATGTGACTGAGAGAGAACACAAAATGTTAACCAACGGCTCTCTCTCAGAAATTAAGGAAATGAGTGTAAAATCTCCCTCCAAGAAAGTGTTATACAGGGAGTACATTGTTAAAGACGGGGACCCTCCCAGCAGCGCTCTCAACCATCCCCCCAGGAGAAGTGAGAGCTCACTAGCATCTCACATTCCCATCAGGGTCACAGACGAAAGGAGGATGCTGTCGTCAAATATCCCCGATGGGTTTTGTGAGCAGTCAACATTTCCAAAACAAGAACTATCCCCAAGAGTGTCCCGGCCAAGTATGAGCGAAGGGGTAGTTGAGAGCCAGCACTTTAACTCCGTAGACGATGAAAAAGTTACCTATTCCGAGATCAGCAAAGTTTCCAAACATCAGAGTTACCTAGCTCTTGATGAAACCGAGACCTCTCCCACCAAATCTCCCGACTCATTAGAGTTTAGCCCAGGGAAGGACTCTCCCTCTAGTGATGTGTTCGACCACGGTTCCGTGGATGGGCTGGAGAAGCCAGAGGGGGGGAAAGAGATCAAAACCTTACCTGTCTATGTCAGCTTCGTGCAAGTGGGGAAACAGTATGAAAAGGAGCTCCAACCAGGAGGTGTAAAAAAGATCATCAGTCAGGAGTGTAAGACGGTACAGGAAGCCAGGGGGACCTTCTATACAGCTAGACAGCAAAAGCAGCCTCCTTCTCCCCAGGGCAGTCCAGAAGACGATACTCTAGAGCAAGTGTCCTTTCTAGACAGCTCTGGGAAGAGCCCTTTGACCCCGGAAACTCCCAGTTCAGAGGAAGTGAGTTACGAGTTCACATCTAAGACGCCAGACTCACTCATAGCTTTTATACCAGGACAACCCAGCCCGATTCCCGAGGTTTCTGAGGAGTCGGAGGAGGAGGAGCCCAAATCAGCCCCACTAAGGCAGGTGACCGTGGAGAAGGAAACAGATCGTGACGTGAGCAAAGACTCTATCCAAAGACCCAAATGTAACCGAGTTGCCTATATTGAGTTTCCCCCTCCTCCCCCGCTGGATGCTGACCAGATGGAATCAGATAAGAAACATCAATATCTCCCCGAAAGGGAGGTTGACATGATGGAGGTCAGCCTTCAGGACGAGTCTGACAAGTACCAGTTGGCCGAGCCAGTCATCCGAGTGCAACCCCCATCTCCAGTCCCTCCCGGTGCCGAGGCCAGTGACTCCAGCGATGATGAATCCTTGTACCAACCAGTCCCAGTTAAAAAATACACCTTCAAGTTGAAGGAAGTTGACGAAGGGCAGAAAGACACGGCGAAGTCCAAAACCGCCGCCACAAAGGCTTCCAACCAGAAAGAGGCAGATGGTAACGGGAGAGAAGGCGAATCTGGCCTTGACTCCCCTCAGAACGAAACAGCTCAAAATGGAAACAATGACCAGTCTGTCACAGAGTGTTCCATCGCGACCACGGCCGAGTTTTCTCACGACACAGATGCCACGGAGATAGACTCTCTGGATGGCTATGACCTACAGGATGAGGATGACGGCCTAACAGAGAGCGACTCTAAACTCCCAAGTCAGACCATAGACACCAAGAAGGATGTTTGGACAGAGGGCATTCTGAAGCCGGCTGACCGCTCTTTCAGTCAGAGCAAACTGGAAGTTATTGAGGAGGAGGAGGGGAAAGTGGGGCTGGACGAAGAGAAACCATCACCTTCTAAAAGCCCATCATCCGACAGAACCCCAGAGAAGGCCGATCCCAAGTCAGGGACCCAGTTTTTCACCCTGGAAGGCAGACACCCGGACAGATCAGTGCTCCCTGATACTTATTTCAGTTACAAAGTTGACGAAGAATTCGCCACTCCTTTTAAAACAGTGGCGACCAAAGGTCTCGACTTTGACCCTTGGCCCAATAACCGAGGGGACAATGAAGTTTTTGACGGTAAATCTCGGGAAGATGACACTAAGCCATTTGGTCTGGCGGTGGACGACCGCTCGCCGGCAACCACCCCTGACACAACGCCAGCCAGAACACCAACTGACGAAAGTACCCCAACTAGTGAGCCTAACCCCTTCCCATTTCATGAAGGAAAAATGTTTGAGATGACTCGCAGTGGTGCAATTGACATGAGCAAGAGAGATTTTGTGGAAGAGAGGCTCCAATTTTTCCAGATTGGTGAGCATACTCCTGAAGGGAAGTCAGGGGCCCAGGGGGAAGGGGATATGGTCACTGATACCCCACAGCCACAGTCAGGGGACACCTCGGTAGACACCAATCTAGAGAGAGATGTAGAGGCACCTTCAGTCGACCCCAACCCCAGCATCCCGAGCAACGGAGAGTGTCAGGAAGGCACAGCCTGTAGTGGCTCTCTGGAGAAGTCTGCAGCTGCCACTAACACCTCAAAAGTTGACCCCAAGTCACGCACGCCTATAAAAATGGGAATTTCTGCATCTACCATGACCATGAAGAAAGAAGGCTCTGGAGAAGTGACAGATAAGACAGAGGCTGTGGTGACCAGTTGTCAGGGGTTAGAAAACGAAATCGTGAAAGAGATCTCGAGTGCACCCAGTAGCCAGGTGGGCATTAGGCCCCAAGAGAAACATGATTTTCAAAAAGATAACTTTAATAACAACAATAATCTGGATGCTTCCACTATGCAGACAGATAACAGCACAAGTCACATAGTTTTGACAGGACGCGCTGCATCCACTTGCACCACAGAGGAAGCTAATCCAGTAAAAGGCTCAGGAAAGAGTCCAGGGACTCAAGGACACTCCAGCAGAGAGTCTCGGAAGGAGCCGATAGGGCTTAGGCGGAAATCCAAGCTTCCTATAAAGGCCACCGCACCAAAAGATGTCTTCCCGCCAAACCATAAGGCAGACAGTAAAACAGGTAAACCGAGGCAGGTTGGTCAATCTGAGAAACACAAAGCCCTTCCTACTTCTTCATGTTTAGATGCCAAGTCCCGAATTCCCGTCAAAAACACACACAGGGAGAACCTAGTTTCAGTCAGAAAAGCATGTGCCACACAAAAGCGAGGGCAGCCAGAGAGAGGCAAGGCCAAACAGCCTCCATCCAAGTTGCCAGTAAAGGTAAGATCCACCCGTGTCATCGTCACCACCACCAACACCACCACCACCACTACCACCACCACCACCACCGTTAAAGTTACAGGAAGTCAGCTTAAGGAGGTATGTAAACATCCCATTGAATATTTTAAGGGAATTAGTGGCGAGACCCTAAAACTTGTGGACCGCCTCACTGAAGAAGACAAAAAGATGCAATCGGAGTTGTCTGATGAGGAGGAAAGTACCTCAAGGAACACGTCGTTGTCCGAGACTTCCCGGGGCGGCCAGCCTTCAGTTACCACGAAGTCTGCTAGAAATAAGAAAACAGAGGCACCGCCCTTAAAATCAAAGAGAGGAAAGGCCGGCAGTAGGAGGACTGGTGAGAACGAAGGCAGACAGGTTTCTTGAGCTCTCTTTGCTCACGACCTGGAGAAACAGCATAGTCCGTAAACACTTTCCGACTCGTAGACCCTAGTGCATGACCTGTCGTGACTTGCTTGTGGAGTGGTTGAACCGTAGCTTCTCATTCTGTCATCGTCATCTGTGTGTGCTGTCCTAGATCCTCTCCTCTCCTCTCTTAATCCAGCTACACCGTAGAGAGCTAGGGAAGCATGCTTTACACTGGAGTCATCCGAGATGGGAACGGTTTTCTTTTCTCTTGTGCTCGTGGGTATGACTCTGTCAGAGCCAAGGCACAGACTGTCAGATTCCATCGTAGTGGCCGCCGCCCACGCGTGACTCTGTGACCCGTGGCAAGGGGGCAAGCTCGCCAGCATGTTCGATCTCATTACATTCCGAGCATCCATGTAATCTGGCATTCAGCCTGAGGCGGGTGACAGACAAGTTCCTTGCATAGGTGACTAGGACACATCTGAGTACACAGCATTAGTAATGTCAGTCTCTGTAAGATCCGAGTACCGCGAAAAGCAATTTTCCAGTGGCGGGTCTTACCTGGCGATTTGTTTTAATTGAGAAATTGTAAATCGTAGGTCCACAGAGTCCTTGTGAGCGGACGGATATCAGGATGGCAATAGTAGCCGATCACCTGGGACTTAGTTGGACAGGTAAGTCTGTATGCTCCTGAATGAAGCAGGTACCCTCGCCCAATGCCCTTGTCTTCAACACCTGAAAAAAAAAATCATTGTGTCCATCTGTAAACTGTACACACAAGCAAAGAGTAAAGCTTTATCAAGAATTCTACCCACCTGACGATTCCTGATAGCAACTGTACACTCTTAGTGTTTTCTGTATAGATACAATAAGAGGATATAAAGTTACGTCTTATTTTATTTTAAACCCTTTCTTCATGGAGCCATTTCCATAAAAGAATAGTCTTGTATTTGAGGGCACATGCCTTTGGAGCATAAAAGAAAACCCAGCTAAGACTACATAATTAGGATGTTCCATTGTTAAAACTGCACACTTGCCGGGCAGTGGTGGCGCACGCTTTTAATTCCAGCACTTGGGAGGCAGAGGCAGATGGATTTCAGAGTTCAAGGCCAGCCTGGACTACAGAGTTCCAGGATAGCCAGGGTTATACAGAGAAACCCTGTCTCGAAAAAACAAACAAACAAATAACAACAACAACAAAACTGCACTCTTAGCCAATGGCTTGACTACCCCCTGCCCTGGTCTAGGCAGTTGTAGACACGTCTCTTAGCCTCCCTAGACTATGGTATCTACCCAATCACTATGCCTTTAGTGGACTGATGCTTTTAAATGAACTTCCCATTATGCCTAAGGATTTGTTTAAAAGGAAAACCTTGTTTTACTTTGACAACAGAGAACAAATGTTATTTTTGATACTTCTATGAACAAGGAAACAAAGAAATGAAAGCTTTGATTATAACTTAGTTTTTGGAAAAAGAGGTAAGTAAATGAAATAGATGATGATTCGCAAAGGTTCTTGAGTTCTTTTTTTTTTTTTTTGGTTTTTTTGAGGCATGGTTTCTCTGTGTAGCCCTGGCTGTCCTGGAACACACTCTGTAGACCAGGCTGGCCTCGAACTCAGAAATCCGCCTGCCTCTGCCTCCCCAGTGCTGGGATTAAAGGCGTGCGCCACCACACCCGGCTGGTTCTTGAGTTCTATGAAACCATTTACAGTCCAAGTGATGGAAAGGATATACCCAGCCTTGTTTCACATTAGCGAAGTCAAATGTGGGGCTGGATCTACCAAGCAATTAAGCTTTGTAGTGTTGATCCTAACAAGACTCTCAAATCCTGACTCAATCCACAAGAAATTTGAAGTTTCCCAGACTGAATATACTTTTTAAACACACAAACACTCCTCTGAAAATATACAGGAACAAATGCTTCATTTCTTTTATGACTACAGACCATACATAACTAAGCTATTAAAAATGATTAATATTGTGAGACAATGCCGGGGCCTAGCAAACACAGAAGTGGATGCTCACAGTCAGCTATTGGATGGATCACAGGGCCCCCAATGGAGGAGCTAGAGAAAGTACCCAAGGAGCTAAAGGGAACTGCAACCCCATAGGTGGATCATTATTATGAACTAACCAGTACCCCAGAGCTCTTGACTCTAGCTGCATTTGTATCAAAAGATGGCCTAGTCGGCCATCACTGGAAAGAGAGGCCCATTGGACTTGCCAACTTTATATGCCCCAGTACAGGGGAATGCCAGGGCCAAGGAGAGGGGGTGGGTGGGTGGGGGACTGGGGGGGGGAGTGTATTGGGGACTTTTTTGATAGCATTGGAAATGTAATTGAGGAAAATACCTAATAAAAAAATGATTAATATGTCTTTAAGGTCATGATACATATACATGTATACATGTGCATATATATATATATATATATATATATATATATATTGAGCTACTGCATCTGTTCTCGTGCTATACCATTATCAGCTGTTAACCAGGCCATAAGAAACAGAGTCACCATGTTTTTCCTTTATATTCCTCAGACCCACACACACACACACACACACACACACACACACACACTACCATATCACCAAGCCTTCCTTAGTCTCTGCTCTAGATAAGCTGCTAATGGCCAGGGGCTTCCTGGAACTCTGGTATGTCAGATGTCTGAGTGGTCCCCTGAAGGCTGATGGGAGTTAGTAGTGGTTTGCGTGTATAAATATTTCCCTACAAAGTCCATATTAACAACAATTCTGGTTTAGCATGGGTCACTCACCTGAAAATCTACATTCTTTGAGCTGATTTTTGCCTTATTACTGAATACCTGCTAGATTTTCCTTCATATAACAGGACAGTCCTTAGTTTTTTGGCAATGTGACACAAAAGGACCCAGATGAGCTAGAGACAGAGCTCAGTGGCCTGGCATACTCAAACCCTCAGTTCATCTCTAGGACTAGAAAAGAAGAAATAAAATCAGGTCTTCCTGGGTCTGAATAGATGGCTTAGCAGTTAAGAGCACTGGCTGCTCTTTCAGAGGACCCTGGTTCAATCCCCAGCACACATGTGACAGCTCACAACTGACTGTAACTCCAGTTCCAGGAGATGCAACATCCTCAAACCAATGCACATTAAATTAAATTAAATTAAATAGAAAATAAACAAGTCCTCCTGTTCTGATTTTCTCAAAATCAATATTCTTCAGTCTCCCAAGCAATAAATAATGTTTGCTCTTAAAGAAATGGAAGGAGGAATTAAAATTGGAATTTTCTTCTTCAATTAGAACTACTGTATGATCAGTGAAGACTGTTAGAAAAATTACAACATCTAAGCAAACAAAACATAAACGTGTCTCTTGAAACCATCATTAGTAAGCTCTGATCATTAAAATAATCTTCAGATCTGTTTGCAACTAATACATATTTTGTAGTTTTTTTTATATAAAATTAATACCCTCTGATCTTGGTTCTGATGGATAAATAGCATATCAAATTTAGACGTGTGATAACTACTATGCTGAAGATTCACAACTCGGATTTAAGCTTCTGCTGTTGTTAAATGGATTATAAAGAAAAGGACCTGTGCGCACATGTGCTGAGCTAAGTGTTGTGCTGAGGAGGGCTGGTTTCACTTACAGAAACACCTGTTTTATATGATGTCTAACTGTCCGCCATGATCACAGAGAACTTAAAACCTCAATTTCACGTCAGCAGACTTCCTCCTTTTGTTCATCAAGGGGGACACTCGTCAAGTTCACAGTAGTTCTAGTCTGCAGGAGACACCCATGTGTGCAGATCACTTGATAAACCTCCTCATCCAAACACGGGGACTTTTAGGATTTCTGAATGCGTTTTTGCTGAGCTGTCAGAAATGTTGGACAGGAATAGATCTTGGCCAGTCGCTTTCCATGGAAGCATTTCTTCGTGTTTCTTTCTTACAGTAAGGAAAGGAATGCCTGCTTGGTAACTGTACTCTTAAAGAGGTAAACGCTGAAAAGATGTCTCCTTTTCCCAAGTCTCCCTCCATTCATACTGAGCTCACTCCTTCTCCTATGCAGGTTCTAGGGGTCGAGCTCAGACAATCAGGCTTGGTGGCAGGTGCCTTGTACCTGCTAAGCCATCTTGAGGGCCCACATTAAATTCATCTTTCTCTTTACTTGTAAGGTGTTTTTTTTCCCACACAAACAGCTGCAGATCGAGTGTGAGATGCCCCCCACCCCTACCCCAGAGTCATCCCCACCCCTACCCCCAGAGTCATCCCACCCCTACCCCAGAGTCATCCCCACCCCTACTCCCAGAGTCATCCCCACCCCTAACCCCAGAGTCATCTCTTCACCTGAGTGCATGAAACTTGAAGGCATAGCCACTGGAATAGCAAATGAGTAAGACATGCATACAGTAGGGCTACTTAGAGCCACCCGCCTGCTGTCTCAGTGTGTGCTCAGGAGTGGTGTGCCCCCATTTCATCTCATGTGCAGTTGTTCAGTCTGCAAAGAATTTCAGGCCGAATCAACAAAAACCAGCAACATCCTCTCTGTAAACCCCAAGAATCTTTAAAAATGGTTTCTAATGGGAATTTGATTGTAAGTAATTCTCTGAGGAGACCCTCATCACAACCTGCCTGTAAAACCAACTACCATAGGGCAATGCCCAGTGCTTTGGGGTGAGGGCTTTGTGGGAGGAGGAAGGGGAAGGTGTTAGGAACATGACTTTGATGAACTACATGCAAAATAAAATATGCCCCTTCTAACTCTCTCTCTCTTTACAGAGCTGGCAAGGGAACTGAATTTTTCAGTGGATGAAATCAACCAAATACGTGTGGAAAATCCCAATTCTTTAATTTCTCAGAGCTTCATGTTATTAAAAAAGTGGGTGACCAGAGATGGAAAGAATGCCACAAGTATGCTCTAAATTATTTATTTTCATTTTTCAAAACCACAGAGGGTCAATATTTTAGAGAAATCCACTATTGGGCTCATTTTGGGATTGTCCGTGTCCCGTAACTTTATGTAGCAGCAATAGTGGAATTAGCCAAGTATCTAGAGCAGTGGTTCTCAGCCTGTGGGTCGCAAGCCAAACAGAGTCAAAGCCCCTTTCACAGTGGTCACCAAGGCTACCAGAAAACACAAATATTTACATCATGATGATTCACGACAGTAGCAGAATTAGTTATGAAGTAGCTACAGGAACAGTAGTTTGGTTGGGGAGGCCAACACTCCTTGAGGGACGGAATTGAAGGGGCTCAGTCTGGGAAGGTTGAGAACCGCTGCCCTAGCGTGGCGAATTTGATTAGTAAGTGCTGGTGTCCCAGTGTCCTGTGCTTAAGCTTTCTGGAAAGCAAATGGCAGGGAATCATTTGCATTTTGTATGGTACTCTTCCCATACCTTCTAAAAATGGGGGGGAAATTACTAACTCTTATGTCATGGGATGGTCATCAGAAATGGCTTGAAATTACTGCTCTACCCAGGGGCAGGTGTAGAAGGGTACAGTTGGGTACAGAGGAAGATGGGACACAATTAGGGGAACTAGCTAGTTGTAGCCAGCTTGGCCTGGGGCAGTGGAGAAGGCTTTGCTATATAACTGGGTTTGGGTAGGTGGTAGTAATGGGTTTGAGGCACCCAGCCCTCACCCATCACACTGTGGGGTCAATTACTGTGGCTTTGCCTCATCAGCCTGACCTCGGTAGTTTATTAAACTGTTCAGCATGGATATAAGGATGAGATATGGACATTTTGAGAATCAACAGAACATGATGCTGAATTAGATCTCCTAAAGGAGTCCAGATGTTTGAAGACCATCCACCTTGTCACGGTGGGATGAACGCTGAGACCTCCACAGATAGCTTTCAAGTTGGGATTCTTCCCTGGTTCCCTGGGCTATCCAAAGTAGTGGGTGATCTGTGAATAGCTCGAGCCAAGCAGCAGTAAGGGTGGGGCTGGAATGCTAGCACAGCTGCAGAAGCCATAGTTTTGGGTTTTAGTTTGGGTTTTGCTGGGTTAACTTGAAGGCAATAGTATCACTGGGTGGCTCAACCTCTTTTTTCTTTCTTTTTTTTTTTCTTTTTTTCCTCCTCTTCAGCTGATGCCTTAACATCGGTCTTAACGAAGATTAACCGAATAGACATAGTAACCCTGCTGGAAGGACCAATATTTGATTATGGGAATATTTCAGGCACCAGAAGCTTTGCGGATGAAAACAATGTTTTCCATGACCCAGTTGATGGTAATTGAATTTAGTGTTCGTATTTACTTAATCGTCCGATAAAATCAGGAAAACACTGTCGGACAAGGTGACCGCTCAGCTACCACGGGCACTGTGATTTTCTTGACTTAATTCCCCATTTTCATGGCATCTTGGTTAGGCTAGAAGTCTACAGATCAGCATTCTGCTATCAGAGCAAGCTCAGGAAATCTCTTTCTCTGTGTGCGACACAGAGGATAAAACGTGAAAATACAGTCTTTGGAAGAGCTGTTGTTTCTAGTGCTCAGCACACCCAGATGGTAGAAAACTTAATATCTACAAAGCAAACGAATGCTGTCTTTTCATTCGTAAGTGAGATCAAGCCATGAGCCCAGTTTTAAGCAAGTAGGTAATGTGCCGAGCCGCAACACGCTCTGTACTGGCTAGGGTTAATACTGAATCAACTGTGGCAAGCAAGAACCAAGCAACTAGGCATGCACTGGAGAAGACCACCATCATCCCAGATAGCTCAGTCACTTAACATTACATTAGCCTTCTTTGTACCAGTAATTCCTGGGATGGAGAGTAATATTTGATGCGTGGTTCACAAAAGACAGCATTCTTTCTAATTTGGTGAGCACAGAAATCACTGAGAAATCACCTTTCCTTTAGTTTAATTTAACAATCCACTCCTCCATTAAACAAATAGCCCATCGTGGAAGAGCATCAGGGAAAACGTAACAGAAGACAGCCATGTTTTTTGAAACTAGTCCCGTCTCACTTCACAAAAGGGAATCCATCCCCCACAGTGAGGGTTGAATGGAAAATAAGATGTGCCAAGAACAAGAGTAGCCAGCGATACGTGTCTGTTAATTCAAAGGTCAAGAAATATGCTGGTCTTATTTTTCCATATTTAACTGGCAAACATAGGCAAACAAGAGCCAAGAGCTTTTTAAATTCTATGTGTCTCATCAGAAAAGTTGACAGAATCTAAGGAAGTGCCCATTTCCTAAAGGTGAAGTGTATCTGTAATCCGGAAAACATTAATACCATGGATCCTTGGAACACACATGCTCTTGTGAGCCCTGTCTTAGGTGGGAGGCTATATGTTGGGAAAAAATGTATTTGCACTAGATAAATAGGGCAGATTGAGAATTACTGGCAAGTTACAGTTAGAGCATCCTCTACTCTTTATTGGGAAAAGAAAACACAAGTGTGGTTATTCTTGGTTCATTTTCTCTTAACATTGTAAAGTTTGAGTATCATTAAAATAAGCTTGCCATGGCATTTTGTTATTGTAGCTCAATGTTGTGTGGCTCCTTAATTAAATTTTCCAGGGAAAAGTTAGACACAAAATAAGCTTATGCAAACTATAAATCTTAGCCCGATTTTAACAGGAGGCTCATTTATAGGCAGCTGTAGCCGGCAGGTGTCCACTAACCTATATATAGCAGCTTGAACTTAACAATAATAGCTGTTGGCCTTGAACTACTAGGAAGAGCCTAGTCTTGGGTATTGTAGACCAGTGAATTAAGAACATACCTTGTTGCATTTAAAAGTCTCTCCTCTTTGGTGAGCTTTTGGGAAACCTCCTTCCCTCACCATGACCAGACCACTGTTGACTTTCTCACTGCTGGGGCAAGGGCAGTCTTCCGTAGGACATGTAGAGCTTAGAATTAGGGTTGACTGTCATCTCCCCTTCTGAGCAGGCTAGCACAGCCCTGTTCTGAATCCTGAACACTCTTCCCTTACACTCTCCTCCTCCTGTGTCCATTGTGTACCATTTTTTTCTCCTCTTTATTTGCTTCATGGTTCTAAGGAGATTTCCCATCACCAGCTTCACCAGTACCTCTCTTTGCACCATGACTCCCTCATCACTGCGCCATTAAGGTGCCTAAAGCACTCGGAGCCCCTTGTCTTTCTAACATCTTTTTAAAATCTTTAGCCAACGCTACAGTAACTCTAAAGGTCTAGTAATCATCCCCCCCCACCCCTGAGTGTAAATTCATTCCTCCTTTCCTCCATAAATTTCATGTAAACAAGTAATAATTAGAGTTGGATTATGTTACTCATGTGTAGAGTATTTAACCTAAGCAAGAAGTAGTTAATTACAGAAATGGCTTCTTCCAGCTTGCTGTGTTCTGCAGCATAGATTTTTTTTTGCATGCTAAAATGAGAAAGTTGTGTTAGCCCTAAGCCACATGGCTTCTAGATATGGCAACTAACTTTATAATTGAATTAATTTCTTCTGTATAGTTCCATTACTGTTTTAAAACTGACAGGATGCCATTATTTTGTTTCACTCAATGACATGTAACAGAACTAAGCCATGAGACTGTGAACATTACTCTGTAACCCATCATGCATTGTCATACCTGATATAATTTGAGTTATTCCATGTGTTTGTGTTCGATGTGTTCTAGCTCATTCCAGTCAGTCCAAATGTACTGTCTTCCATAGGTCATCCTTCCTTTCAAGTGGAGCTGGAGACCCCCATGGGGTTGTACTGCACACCACCCAACCCTTTCCAGCAAGATGACCATTTTAGTGATATCTCTAGCATAGAGTCTCCCTTTAGGACCCCCAGTAGACTGAGTGACGGGCTGGTGCCTTCCCAGGGAAACATAGAGCATCCAACAGGTGGACCTCCAGTGGTAACTGCAGAAGACACTTCTTTAGAAGACAGCAAAATGGACGATTCTGTAACTGTAACAGACCCGGCCGACCCACTGGACGTAGATGAGAGCCAGTTGAAGGACCTGTGTCAGAGTGAGTGTGCTCAGTGCTGGGCGAGTGTGCCCGGGGTCCCAAACGACGGTCGGCAGGCAGAGCCACTGAGACCGCAGACTAGAAAAGTAGGCATGAGCTCTGAACAGGAGGAAAAAGGAAAATCTGGTCCTGATGAGGAAGTGACAGAAGACAAGGTCAAATCTCTGTTTGAGGACATTCAACTTGAAGAAGTAGAGGCTGAGGAGATGACAGAAGACCAGGGGCAGGCTATGCTTAACCGTGTTCAGCGAGCAGAACTGGCAATGTCTTCACTTGCAGGTTGGCAGAACGAGACGCCAAGTGGAAGCCTAGAGTCCCCAGCGCAAGCGCGAAGACTAACCGGTGGGTTACTGGACCGTCTGGAAGACAGGTATGGCTGTGTCTCAGGAAATACACATGAAAAGAGGTTACTCTGCCCTTACATTGTAAGCAGGCACTGTTTAGCAGTGACTCATTTTCTAAATGATGAGACGTGGTTGGGAAGATGCCCTCTCTATAAAGATTGGTTATGTGTGCTATAATCCCTAGAGAAAGGTGAATTTAAATTCAACCATAATTCCCCAAAGTTATGGGTCTCTCTTCGTTGTCCTGGCTGTTTTAGAACTTGCTCTTGTAGACTAGGCTGGCGTTGAACTCACAGAGACCCACTTGCCTCTGCCTCCTGGGTGCTGGGCTAAGAGTGAGTGCCGCCACGCCTTCTGGGCTCTCCCCATTTTCTATACACAGGCTTTTTACACAGAACCATGAGAGCCACTGGCGTATGGCTACAGTAGTTCTGTCGATGTGCATTTGGCTTTTTTGTACTAACCCTGCTCCAGATAATAAGTCAAGAGCCCCACCTCTGTAAGGGCGGCAACTTGTGACTCGGGTGGATTTCTACGTTCTAAGAAGATCGTTTTAATAGTCTTTATAACACTCCTTCCCTCAAGCAGGTTTGTAGACCAAACAAGAAAGAGTGTCTTCCGTCCCCAAAGACTGAAGTAGACAGTAGCCTCTAGAAACAAGAGGTCATATTTTTTTCTCCTTACATATCAGACTATAAAATATACCTCTGCTTCAATTGGCGCCGGTGAGGAACCTCAGTGGGACGCAAGACTGGGAATATTATTTCCTAACCACATATTTCCATTTTGCTGTTCAACTTTTTCTTCCGGTTGCAACTCCAAGATAGAGATTAGGAAACCTAATCTTGGCAGAGATTAGGAAACCTCTTTTGAGAAACAAAGGTATCAATAACTTGGCTCTTTGGCTACCGAAGCAGCTCCTGCAGAAGGCAAAGGGCACTTTAGCCCCATCCCTGTGTCCCACTAGGATGACAGAGCATATATCTGTTCTTCAGGAAACAGAGACCAGTCTAGGAGAGCTGCTCATTGCTATTAAACTGCCCCCCCCCAAAATCTCTCATTCAATGTAGACCCTGCCCTTGAACATACAGAAAATATATCAAAGTCTTCCTGGTCCTGGAAAATAACAGTGACCTCCAGGGTCCACCCACAGCGCGGCTCCTGGTCCTGGAAAATAACAGTGACCTCCAGGGTCCACCCACAGCGCGGCTCCTGGTCCTGGAAAATAACAGTGACCTCCAGGGTCCACCCACAGCGCGGCTCCTGGTACAAAGCATCCGGAGGAAGGGAAGAGGGATTAGCAGTGCAGAGTAGGCAATGTGTGCCGTGTTAATCCTTACAGTAGTTGATTATTAGTTCACACACAAGATAAGCCTGCCTTCAGGTCCATACCTCAACATTAACATAAAATATAATGCTCTAACCGCTGCCTTTCCTGTGCAGTAAGCATGATATTAAAAATGATGTGTGAGCTACAAGATAAAACAAATGGTTTGTGTTAAAACTAGTAAAAAATAAATATATAGGATATGATATAAGATATACAAATATATTTAAATAAATATAGACATTATATATACATTATATGTATATATTAAAAGTCATTAGAAAAGAAAAGACTTAGTACACTTTAGGAAAGAGTCCCCGAAATGAACAGAAGTCCCTCTTTCTGGTCACTGAAGGTAGTGGAGGGCTGGAGAGGTTTCACTAAAAGCATCATGGTTAAAGAAGTGTGGCAGGGGTCCGCACAGACGAAAACTACAAAGAATTCCAGTTTGGGATTCCAAAGAATACAGTTTCCACTCAGGAATTCCTTTTTGTTGGTATTTTTTTTTCTCCTCAGGAACTGTTTGGGTCTGTTTTTGGTTTATTTTTAATTAATGGCACAATATTGTTTCACACTAACCTTCCCTTTTAAATCAGGGATGTTGGAACTATATGTCCATCCACATTTCTTTTTGAAGGTGTAAAATTTAAACATAAAAAACGATTTTTAAAAGGTTTATGTACGTGATTTTTATGATTTTTATGTACGTGACTGCTCTATCTGCAAGTACACCCTCACACCAGCAGAGGGTATCAGATCCCGTTATAGACGGCTGTAAACCATCAAATGGTTGCTGGGACTTGAACTCAGAACCTCTAGAAGAAGACAACATCCAAGTGCTCTTAAGTGCTGAGTCACCTGTCCAGTTCCAACATTTTTTTTTTTTTTTTTTTGGTTTTTCGAGACAGGTTTTTTTTTTTTTTTTTTTTTTTTTTTGGTTTTTCTCAGTAGCCCTGGCTATCCTGGAACTCACTTTGTAGACCAGGCTGGCCTCGAACTCAGAAATCCGCCTGCTCTGCCTCCCAAGTGCTGGGATTAAAGGCATGCGCCACCATGCCCAGTAACAATTTTTTAAAGTGGCAATCTATTAGCCATCTTGGAAGCTGGGGTCTTGGGGATGCCTGGAGCCTGGGAATACCTTGCTGGCCCACCTAATGCTAAACCCTCACATTTTAAATCCACCCCCAATTTCTTTCATTCCTATGTTATGCCTTTGGAAGTAGTTCGGCAACCTGGGTATGTACAGCCAAACACTGCCCTTGTGACTTCGCATATTGTCTCTTTTACAGCTCTGACCAGGCTCGGGATTCTATTACCTCATACCTCACGGGAGAACCTGGGAAGTTCGAAGCAAATGGAAACCACACAGCGGAAGTCATTCCAGAAGCAAAGGCAAAACCCTACTTCCCGGAATCCCAAAACGATATAGGGAAACAGAGCATCAAGGAGAACCTGAAACCAAAAACACACGGATGTGGTCGCACTGAGGAACCACTGTCACCCCTCACAGCCTACCAGAAATCTCTGGAAGAAACCAGCAAGCTTGTCATAGAAGACGCACCTAAACCCTGTGTGCCTGTCGGCATGAAAAAGATGACCAAGACTACAGCTGACGGCAAAGCCAGGCTCAACCTCCAGGAAGAAGAGGGTTCCACCAGGTCAGAGTCTAAGGTACGTCATTTACGCAGACAACGTGCTACGGTACGTCATTTACGTAGACAGCGTGCTATGGTACGTCACTTACACAGACAACGTGCTCTCGTCATCATGCCCGCCCATGGGCTGTTTTATGCTTACTAAGTGATGGGCTGGAGGCAGCTGTGAAAGCAAGCCCAGGGGAGGATGTATCCTGTGGGCTACCACCTTCAGTCATCAAGGGAATAGAGTATCCCCAGCCATTGCTGAGGACCAAAGAAACATTAACTATTTTTTTTTCTGGCGTTCCCTGATCACAAACCCAGCCTTTGTTCTTAGGGGAGAACGAAGGTGATTTTTACATTTTAGTTATTCAGTGGAGTCTAACCCATCAATGTGCGCTATTCTGTAGGACCTGATGTCTCAACGTATTTGAAAAATGGAACAGGTGCAATTTCCAGGATAAGGGGGACTCAACGGAAGACAGAAGCTTGTATTTAGAAACATCCTTTTTAATACCTCAGTTGATCATCAGCATGTAGACCCTCTGATAAAACCCAATTGGTTTTTTTCATTCTTTTGTTTTACTGTTTTGAGACCTTAAAGTATTTTTTAAGTGAAATTATCTCTCACCAATGAAAGACAATTAAAACGAGTTGTTTCGGCTTTTTGATATAGGTGGTCACCATGTAGACCAGGCTGGCCTCAAACTTGAGAGGTCTGCCTGCCTCTTGGATCTTAGCATTAAAGGTGTGCACCACCACACCTGGCTTTCCTACTGTCTTCTGGTTTTTAAGTGTTGTCTTTATGCTTCTGACTTTCTGTCAGCAATGCAGTAAACCCAGTCCTCTGTCATTGATGTGCAAGCTCTTTGTGGCGTGCCCTGAGACACACCTAGTTCACTTAAGACCAGCATTTAGAGAGGAAACAATATTTTATAAAGCAATACTTCAAGTGCATACCAAAGAAAAAAAAAACCCGCTCGGGCACTCAGAAGCTAATGACTGTCAACCAACGAATCATTTACCCATCTTCCCCCTATTCATACTTTTTTGGTCCCTTTCTAGAGTATTAGAAAGGAAATTGAGAGGAAATGCCGCTTCAGTAGATCATCTTTTATGTAAACGAGCTGGTCGTTGTCACCAGTACTAAGCTTTGAAATGATTCTTTTTCTTTTAAGCTTGATTCTCTCCACCCCCACCTCCTTTTTTTTTTTTTAAACTTTCTTCTGGGCAGGTGTGATTTTCAATGTTGAGTTTTGCTTTTGACTTCTCAGTATATTTGAGCAGGATGAGTTTGGGCAAGAATCTTGTCTTTAAAATACCAAACAGCTAAGTATGATCATTTTAAAACAAATCCCCCCCCACACACACACACACACCAAAAAAGGACTAGCAGTAACATGGTATTTTTTACCTAGGAAGATATATCCTGAAGGGGAGTGGGGGGGGAGAACTATAAGAAACCAGCACAGACATGTGACACGATCTGGTTTTGGGTGGATGTGGTTCACCGGAGAGCCACGTGGGTGTGGCAAGTAGAGGGTTGAGAGAAATGGCTCCGAGCCTGAACAGAACGCAGCAGGCTTCACTAGCAAAGGAAACCAAACTTCCCAGGGAGTCACCCAGTGCACGTGCCCATCCCAGCTTCTGGGGAATGTGAGCTTGAGTTCAATCCCAAGATGCCCCGGGGCATGTCTTCAGTGGCCCAGTCTAAGTACAGCAGCAACCAACAAGGCCATCTGATGTCCACTTCAGACAACAGACCCCTTTTTGTCCCCTGAAAAAGCAGGTCAAAAGCCCGGGCGAAGCGTTTACGCGGATGACCGCCTGCTGTTACAAGGTAAAGCCCCGCTCTCTTCTCTCCTCCCAAAGCAAGGAATGCTTTGGGGAGAAAAAAAATCCCACACATTTTTCCAAAGCTTGACCCTTTACTGGTTTCTAGAGAATTCTCTGAAAGGAAGCCTGGGGTTCTACACTGCTCGCTCCCTACTTCTAAGGCTAAGCAGATTACATCTCCAAGGAGAGAGAAGACACAGGAACCCTGACCCCACCAGCCACCTCTGTATGTGACTGGCTGCTCTGGGAGTCTTGCAAGGGTCACTTGTCTGACGGGCATGTGCGCCCTGTGTTAGTATTTGCTCTAACGTGTCACGCTTCTGACTCTGCCAGCTTACAATCTGTATCTGAGTAATTCACATCTCCCCCTTCTGCCTCCTCTAGCCTGTTGATCCTAGAATCGCCTGTGTCTTCGTGAATATGAGTTTCTCCTACCTTTGCCTGTTTTTCTAATATGTCCTTTATATGTTTTTGTTTTTGTTTTTGTTTTTCTCCCCTCTCCTTCATGTGCTTTCTTTTTGTGAAATTTGAAGGCTACTTACTGTAGGGACTGTGATTTCACAGTTTCTTGCACAGATACCAGCAAGTATTTACTTTGGCAGCTGTGTGCTCCAATGAAACCTCATACAAAGTCAGGATTTAACATGACTCTTACCACTTTAACTACTTGCCAGTGGACTGTTTGCAACCACTATGTCCTAGTGTGTTACCTATCCTTACGATGTTAGCCATCGTTTTACTTAATGACTATCACTCCTTTTGTGATTTTTCTAATCCCCGCATCCCTTGCCCCCTGCAAACCCATACAGCCATACCTTATCCTAATGGCATTAACTACACAGTTCCTAGCTCCCTGACTTAGTCATTTGCATAATCCTATCATTGCAATTAAATAGCATGGCAAAGAATATTTACTGAATAACAGTATTTTCCCACTTGAATTATTAACTGTTTGCCACTCAATAGTTTTTTTTTTCAGATCCCTGAATTCATGGCAGAATTACTGGTTCTGTCTGTTCTTCTCCGTCTCTCTCAGTCTCTGTGGGGTCTTGGGAATGCAAGTTCTCTACCACTGAGCTGTGTCTGGGACACTCAAACACACACACACACACACACACACACAGAGTTTTGAGACAGGATCTCATTAAGTTGTCCAGGCTGGCCTTGAACTTACAATCCTATGATCCCAACAATGTTCTGGCTTACACTGTCATTTCATTCTAGGTCTTACAAAAGCTCTCAAGTGCTCACAGGCCATAGTCCCTCACTCATTAGCGTAAGCTCTTGCTGAACCCTCATCTCCTGATACAGACAAGTGCTAGTATCAACCTCAGGAGTCACTTTTGATATAGCTAACAAAGTAAACCAGAATTCCCTAAAATTCACATGTGCCTCTCTCTGGAGAGACCAAGTGTAATAGGGCCTAAATTACAAGCTCATACAATCAAGTCACAGGAAGGCAGATTTAAAACTAGTATAAACAGGAATTCAAAAACCTCATTTAGTTTTTAATTTTTAGTTTTACCTTGTTCTTTGAGACAGGGTTTCTCTGTATAGCTTTGGCTATCCTGGACTTGCTCTGTAGACCAGGCTGGCCTCAAACTCATAGAGATACGCTTGCCTCTGCCTTCCGAGTACTAGGACTAAAGGTGTGTGCCACCATCTTAACTGTGGACACAGACAACACACATACAGAGGCACACCTATGCACACATACACACACACATGTGAACATTCAGAGACATACCCAATCACATACACACACCGATACAAATGCAGCCTGAATATTGCTAAGACATTTTCGTCCACTCAACTCACAGGGTTCTCTTAAACATGTATCTTGCTATTCTTTGGGGGGCGTGGAATAAGTAAATATAACTCTTTCTTAATTTGCCTTTTCAGAATATCTTTTCTTTTTAATATTGATGATAAAATTATACTTAAAAAACATGCATTTATCAGGACTTGAGAAACAGTGAGAGTGACTCAAGCTCAGAGGAGGAGCGGAGGATCACTACCCGGGTCACACGAAGGCGTGTGATTATAAAGGTACCAGCAGCTTAGAGCGAGATGGGCTGCTGCTGTGTCTGGAAGCCTTTAATGAGCGTTGGGAAATTAAGCATGTCTAATAACCTGGCTGTTTCTTTGCTGTTTCTCGAAGGCTTGTTTCTTGAAGTCCTTGTAAAAGAACGACCCAAAAGAAAGGCTTGTTGTGTGCTAGTGTGTGTTCTGCGTGTGATTCTGTCTGAGAACTCCTGGCACTTGGGTTCTGCCTCTCTCTGTCTTGGTGAGACACAGGGATAGTGGACACAGGGCTCAATCGACACCCCAGAATCTAATGTGGAAGAGAGGGAAGTGCCACAGGCTGGACTTGGAAAAGAAAGCCATCGTCTCATTATCAAGCGGTGACTGAAAAGTTTAGGTTACAGCCTGGCACTCGCATGTGCGTAACCTGGGAAACTCCAGAAACAGGCGCTAGCAATACTTAACACATGCCCAAAATGAAGTGAACTTTTAAGTATTGGGACCAGTTTTTGCTAGAAGTGAAAATTCCACCTTCATCCTGAGAGCACAGGACCTCCCTTGTGACGAGCCATTCACAATGCGTGGCATGCCGAGGGTGAGCCACACCGCCTGGGACTTCTAATGGGTATCTCTGGAGAGAGAGGGTAAGGAGAAGTGCACACTGTTTATTAGACTCCACAACTGCAGTGTCAGAAGACTCAACCAAGAGCTGGGAAGCTCTGTAATTAGGTTCTCTCCATTTCTTAATCCTGCTTTGGGGGTGACGGGGGGGGGGGGGGCAGAGGGGGGAGGAGCCATCAGATCTGCTCAAATACAACTTCTCAAAGATTCTAAAAACATTTGAAATGAAGTGACTTTCTACATTTTGAACTCTTTCCCCAACTCAGCAATGAGTGAGCACTTCAGGTGCTGGCCACACCCTGAGTCACTCCTGTGGAAATCCTAACAGGCAAACCGATTTAGTGATGTCTATAGTGTATTTTCAAATATGTGGTTTCCTGTCTATGACATCCTCCCAGCTGGTCACTGCTCGCATGTTCCCTGTGCTGGCAAAGCAGGGCCTCAGGGTTCTCTGGTCCTGTGGCTCACTCCCATGAACGATGATTAGCGAAACACCCAGAGAAAACACATTGAACAGACCATCAGGCGAGCTGCTTTTCCCATCTAATGTGTGGCAGCCTTCTGTGGCTTCACCCCAATATTCTACAGCAGCCTCCCCTTTAAATGCTAACCAAACTCTACTAGAAACGCAGTTACACAGATGCTACAAAGCCAGAAGGATTTAAAAAAAAAAGAGGACCCACATAGAAACAGACACACAGCTAAGTCAATGAAGATTCCTTTGGTCCCCTAACCTTCTACATGCAGCTCATCAGCAAGTCTGCCTCTAAGCAGTTTATTAGAGGGAGTTACATGTGCACTTGAGCTTAACGTATGGATAGTGATATATACAACGCATGCATGCATTTTAAGAGCGTGTGTTGAAACCCCTAAAATAAACCAGAAGGCCATACATAGGCTTTGTGAGACAGGAATCTATATTCTACCCAGATGCCCGTTCTTTGAAGTTGGGCTCATTTTAGAGAGAATGAGGCCAGCAGTGACCTCAGAAGATGGCCTTGTGGCTGGGGAGAGCATCGTCCTAAGAGTATAGTCACCGTAGAGACGCTCTGAGAGATTCCTTTTGCTAGGACAGAGAACCCGAAAGCTAAATAGCACTAATTGTTACAGGACCCCGCAGCGCAACAAACAAGACGTGTAGGATGCTCTCTAGTTACTTACTTAGTCTTCTGTTGCAATTGTAGAGGCAGATTAGAAACAAACAAGACGTGTAGGATGCTCTCTAGTTACTTACTTAGTCTTCTGTTGCAATTGTAGAGGCAGATTAGAAGAATCCCACCTCTCTGGCTCCTCCTTAGTCTATGTGTGGGTCTCCAGTGGAGTCCCGGGATATCGGTGGTATGTGGCAGACATAGCGTGAGAATCCTCACTGTTAAAACCATGAAACTTGGCTACTCTGACCTAAAAGGTCATTGACACAAACCACTGTTCTACCCAGATGAACTGATGCTCGGAGATAAGCTGATTTATTTTAAAATCACACAGCCAGGCAGCAGCAGCTCTGGGAGCAGAACAAGGTCCGTAGCTTGGCAGTGAAGGGCTTTTTTTTTTTTTTTTTTTTGCACAGAAGACAGACAAGAGATTTTTTTTGCTAAACCAAGTCAGGCATTTGACCATCAAGACTTCCCCTGTGACACAGAAAAGGGCAGCATGATGGCCGCCGTGCTGGGAACCCGACCTGCTACCCAGACGTTGAACAGGGACTGGCCTGTTAGACTGTGGGCCACAGGAAGCCCTCAGGCCCTCACATCAGCACTGGAAGCCACTCGGGGCTATCCTGTCCTGTCTTTCCCTGGAAGCTTTGGTTGGTGAGCATCTCCATAGGAAGTGACATTCAGGATTCCATGCCCCAGTGTGAGCAGCTCCACGTGCTCAGTCAATCAGTCGATGGTATGATTGAATGATTGGTCTCGTCATGTCCGATCACGTCGACCCTTTCATTTTTAAATGAAATTTTATCTGTGCATCTATTTCCTTGTATGTAATTTGATACTCGCACAGTCTCAAATGCCTCCCTGAGCTTCAGTTGCTGAGATCTGTGCTTAGCAAGTCTCACTCGCAGCCAAACTACTAAGACTGGTTAATATCCAAGCTGTACAATGCAAACGTATTGTTGTCATTTTCAACATTTTTTTTGTCTGGATTTCAAAGAGTTCTTATGTATGCTTCCCTCAAACCAAGGAATCCAAAATTATATAAAACTATGTATCACTTTTGTCTCACAAAATTCAGAGTATCCCTACACATGCATCATTTATACACACATGCACACACACCTATACCCAACAGGTCTCTTAGAGTGTATGACTTAGTCAGGGTTTCGATTGCTATGATGAAACCCCATGATCAAAAGCGACTTGGGGAAGGAAAGGGTTTGTATGGCTTATACTTCCAGGTAGCAGTCTATGACTGCAGGAAGTCAGGGCAGGAACCTGGAGTCAGTAGCTTACGAGGAGGTCATGGAGAAGTGTTGCTTACCGACTTGCTTCCCCTGCTTTTCCATAGAACCCAGGACCACCAGCCCAGGGTGTCACCACTCACACTAAGCTGGGCCCTCCCACATCAGTTACACTCTACAGGCTACCTCTGCAACTTGATCTCATGGAAGCAATCCCTCCTCTCAGATGACTATTGCTTATGTCAAGTGGATATAAAACTAACCAGCGTAGTATACACCCAGTGCATTCTTGACAGGTCATGGCATTTGCAGAATATATAACACTCATTCTGGATTGGGAAGTTCACATTTTACTACGTGCACGAAAACAAGCCAACTCTCCTTATAATGTCCTTCCTATATTCACAGACATCTAGGAAGAAAAAGAAAAAAAGTCATGCCTCTCCCAGGTGTGCCAAAGGAAGTTCCATGGTGTCCTTAAAGAGACCACCAGAGATGAGGACGCTCCCATCCCCACCCCAAAACACATGCACCATGATGTTGCTTTAAAATGGGGGAAGGGTGACAGAAATACTCTTGTCAATAAGACTAAGTGGAGTGGGGATTTTGTTTATGTGAAAGTACAGTAGAGACTTCATGAACCTTCAAAGCTAATTAGCAATTGCTCTCTCTCCCACTCAAGGAGTCCCAGAGACCTCTCACTGAGAACCTTAAAGCTCCAGCATAACTGACCGAGAGGTAACGAGGCATAGATCTTCAAAAGACCTAGTCCATAAATCTTAACTGGCCCTCCAATACAATCTACTCCTCTAGTGTAGTGAGGGGCTACATACTTAGTTTGTTTTGGTCTTAAAGAGAGCCGTCTGCATCTTTGACTGGCATATTGTACATCTTCAGGAATGAGACAAAGAAAAATCTCACCTTCTGAAACAGTGCAGGAAACAGTATCGTCGATTGATTAGTAGGGCTTTGATTCTTCTGAAGGTATTCATCTAAGTCAACAATACACTTGTACCTATCTTGTTCTTGTATCCACACCTTCCTCTACTTCCTCCTTTCCTTTCCAAGGTTCTTTTAAAAAATAATAATAATAATTAGCATCTTCCCATGAAGGGCACACTCAGAGCACAGTGAATGGATTTCTGTCTTGCTAGAGCCTCCTAACGGCCTTCCTTTGTGTACCATTCAGAGAGCTGGGTGTGCACAGAAGAAACACCTCAGAGATACTTCATTCATTCTTGCTTTACCCACAGTAAAAAGAACCCTCCGTGACCTTCTTTTGGCCCTTTAGCTGTCTCTAACACCTTTATCTTTAAAGTAAAATGGCATTCTTGCTAATATGTGAAACCAACCATAGGAAACAAGAATAGCTCCCTGCAATGGCCTCCCCCCACACACAAAAAACCACTTGCTACAGATTTCAGAGTGTTGGGATGTCAGACCTCTCCAGTCTGCCAGTCTCCCTTCCCTCTACATTGAGTCAACCGATACTACACAGAAACAGGGCTAAGAATGAGCTCAGAAGACCGCCAGCAGGTCCCACTTGACATGAGAGAGCAGCAAATAAAGGAATCAATACCAAGAAATGTAAGATGCTTTTTCCACCGGGCTGGCCCACGTGGATGGTGGAATACCACATCAGCTCTCCTCGCATACAGTCTATGAAAACCTCAGCCTCCCCACCCCTGAGCCCCACAAAGGAGACTTTCTTTACCCTGAACCTTTTTCATAATCTTTTCAAAAAATGCGTTCCCCTTAGTGCATGATTTTTTTAAAGTATCTTTTCCCAACTCAGAAACTGCCTCTATCAAGGCAGATAGAACTTGCTTCATAAAATCTCTTGAGCTATGGTGTGACTGATGACCAAGAGTTTTGTAGGAGTGCCTTCGTCTGTTCTTACCATTAACCACTGACTACTCTTGTTTCAACCAGTGAAGTCTCTTGGCTTATCCATGGGTTAACTGCATCTTTGTCTTCTTGAAATGTGTTGTGGTCTCTACCATACATGCTGGAATACATGCCTGAGGTGTAAGACCAAAGGTTAACAACTGTTGACTAACCAACCGATGTCAGTCTTGTCTTTCGCTGGAGAGAGAAGCAGAGTGTGTGACTTCCCTACAGCTCCAGAGCACGTGTGTTTTGCTGTGCGGTGTGCTGTGGACCTGAATCAGTACCCGCCTAAGCTCTCCTCTCTCATGTCGCCAATCTCTATGCTGCATCCTTTAGGGGGAGGAAGCCAAAAACATCCCCGGTGAATCTGTCACAGAAGAGCAATTTACTGATGAAGAAGGCAACCTCATCACGAGAAAAGTAATCGCCATTGAGATTTTATGCTTCTGCTAGAGTTGAAATGCCCTGCATGAGAAACACCGTTGTGTGTAATAGGTTATAGCGCCCCCTCTTGACACAGGTTTCCTCTTGAGTTCAAATGCCCTGCATGAGAAACACCATTGTGTGTAATAGGTTATAGCGCCCCCTCTTGACACAGACTAGTCCCTACTTCTCCGTGTTGCTTTCAACAGATCACTCGGAAAGTAATAAGACGGATTGGTCCACAAGAGAGGAAGCTGGATGACGTGGTAATGTAGACCGGTTGCCAGGGAGAAAGTAGAGGGTAGAATTTCCTGTGATTTTTTTTCCCCTGAGAAGCCCTGCTCAGGGAGCAGCTGCTGGGGCGTGGAAGCTTCTGGTCTTGGCTTGGCTTCTTCTAATAGGCATTGTGTGGGGGTCCAGCCACTATTCTTCATAGCACACCTGAATGTTACACACTTGCTATTGTCAGAATGACCACAGAGATAAAAGCTTATTTACTGGAAGGAAATAAGAGGTAGAATCCTTGATCATTGATAACCTGCTTGAGAGGGTCTACACATGGCCTTCAGTTGGATGCCAGTCTAAGACACCGAGGGAGGACAATATTAGGGTGGCAGAGAGTTTGGGTCACAATCTCCATATGAGGTCTACGTGGTTGTCCTGACCATCATCACATCCTGTAGGAAAATCTCAATTCCACTGCCATGTCGTGCTTTGCGCCGCCCCAAGACCAGTGTACTAACATGGAACCTAACTCAACTCTGAACATAGTTCATCCAACAAACCCTTTTCTGCCATAGAAGGTATCTTGCTATTATTCTTTGCTGTTTCCCAAATCTTTATCCTATTTAATGGGTAGAAAGTAAATTATTAAATACTATATATATATATATATATATATATATATATATATATATATATATCAAACTGAAAACTTCTGAGGACCAGGTGAGAATGGAAAAAAGAACTCTGAGCCTTCTGTTAGAGTAAAAACTAAATGGGAAGTGCCTTGATGTCAGAAAAGTGTGGACCTGGTATTCAGGAAAGACAGCCCCTATCTGTAGAAGTTGGTGCTGTCTTGGACCAGGATGGAGAAGAGATGGTAATTCTATAAACTAATTACAGAGAAGCTGTCGGACCACCCATGGCACTTTGTCCTAGCTTCGTGCTTATTTGGGAAGTCCGAGTCACACTACCACAGACTAGTTATGGCTCCGCTGACCTACAAATCTCATCAGTCACAACCAATGGGGATCGTTAACGGTTGGGGTTCAGGAGCTTTGTGGGCATGTTTGGCAATTTCTTCCACCTTATGTTAGGAAACAGGCTGACTGCTCTTTGAAACCATTAACCCTCCGTGTTGTTACGAAGTCTCGTTATGCTGTTGTTACCTTGAAAGTGCTGTCGCCTGCTGTGGCATGTTGGGGAGCTGCTCTGTGCAGTCAAAGCCAAGGTCATCTGTGTCTGACGATGCGACACGGCCTGGTGCTCTCACCCACTTCTCCTTCCTAATCCAGCCTCCAGGGACCAGTGTGGGAAACTGCTTTCAAACTCTTCTACTGCAAACATGTAACACGTTCTCTCCTCCAGCAGGGAGAAGGCTATAAGGTGAAGACGAAGAAGGAAATCCGGAATGTGGAGAAGAAAACCCACTAGTGACAGTGACGTCAGTCCAGGTGGGAAGTACACTTATGTCAGCAGCTAGACTTAAAAATCTTGAGAATTTTCTGGGTTCTCTGAATAAGTATATTCCTATGTTCCCTTTCTCTTTCTTTACTGAAATCTCACTGGAAGATGAAATGAAATAAATCCTGTTTTTATTTCTTTACATGAATGCAGATGTATATATGTAAATGTGTATATTTATGCATGTATATGTATGTATCTACATACATGCATATGCACATTGAGCTTTAACTCAAGTTGGGTCTATAAACATTCTCCATGTGTATGGCTTCTGCAGAAGCACATGCAAGCATGACTTGAGTCTGCTACTCTCTCACCATGAGACTCCCTGGTATATACAGTCATTGTGGAAAGACCTCTGAGCAACAGATCTGATGGCCTGTGCCCAAGTTTGAGTGTCGAGTTCAAGGGCAGCCAAAATTATAGAGAGAAACCCTGTTTGGGGGTGGAGGGTGGAGGTCTCCACATCTAAGTTAAATTGGAATTCCATATACCTTTTTATGTAAGCGTAAACACAGTTAGGAGGCCAATCACACAGGCTTTCTAGAAGTTAAATGCTTAAGTACACTGTTCACGTGTGCGTGGACTCTTGCTCTTGTTTTTCTGGATTTCACATTAGAGCCTTTTTGATACAGATATGATCAGAAAGCTAATCTGGGGTGAGGACACAGCTTTGGGAAGTTGTATCTTCAGGGCCTCTCCTCTCTGTCCTTTCAGTCTCTGGGTCAAAGTGACAAAGAGTAGGAATTCTAGTCTCATTTTCTCACCTGTCCTCCCTGCCACCAAAAACTCCCTGATACTCCATTACAGAGATAAGGGATTGAGAAATAACCTCATTTTAGGTACCTACGGCTTAGGTTTTATTTCATTGTTTTGAAACGTGATCTGCTGGAGCCCAGGCTGGACTTCGGCTTCCTATGTGCCTGGGGATGTCCCCGAACTCTTGATCCTCTTGCCCTTCCCCCTGTGCTAGCATTCCAGGTCAGCACCACACCACGCACAGTTTATGCAGTCTCGAGGATCAAATGCAGTCTTGGAGACCATACCGGGGGTTTCACGAATCTTTACCATCTGAGCTGCATCTCGACCCTCCCAGGAAGATCCTTAGTTATACCTGACAATAACCTTTCCTTTGCATCCTGTGAGGCTTGCTTTCCGTAGAAACAGCAATCGCAGGATGCCTGCTGCACTAGACTCAGGTTTGTGTTCACCACAGATGCCCTGGAAACAGAATTTACCATGTGTATTCCAGAGTCTTTCTTTGTGGCTAATTCTCTTGGATTGGCACCCTTAGTGTCCCCGGCTAACTTAAGCAGCGGGCCCTAAAAGGTTAAGAAAATTACCCACAGTCTCATAAAAGCAGCAGAACTAGGAAATAAGTCCTAACTGACTCCCTCCAGAATGTTCCTCTTCAGACTCACTGCAGACCTGACCTGGCGGGTTGCCCCAAGTCAATGGGAAGCGCATAGAAAAAGGCCATCATCTCGGTCTCTGAGGTTGGGGTGGATGGTTTCAGTCACTTTATGAATTATAGATATGTTGTCATTTTAAGGGATAATTCACAAATAATTATAGTTTTGGCCAGGGAAGAAACTAAATAGAGAGCTCAGACTCAGGGATTTCTGTCTTTCTTTACCTCTCCTCTGTCCTTCTTTCTTAGGTCAAGGGAAGGGGGTTAAAAAGAGAAAAGGGGAATAGAGTAAAATTATAAGAAATTAGACAAACAGGGATAGATTATTACATTTATTCCTAAAGCATCTTATAGCCATAATCTTTGTATATTGATACAAAATTTAAAATTAGTTGTGCTACTCTTAGATAGAAGTTGTGCCTATACAACTCATTGGGGAATACAAGGCTCAGACCCAGGCCTTTCGATAGCTGCTATTACAAACTGTTTAGAATTAAGTAATGGAAGTTCATGGTTGTGAGCACCTGATCCTTCTGCACACATTTATTGGGAGAGCTCAATTACAGAGGCGAAAAGACCCCAAGCCCAGAAATGGCGTTGCTTATATAGGCCTAGGAGTGATGTGTCCATACCTGATTGGTTATGCTACCATTACCTCATTAATATGCCTCGGGCCAGGCAGTGACTCGGCAAAAAACTCTTATGCACATGCGCACATTGGTTGTTTACCCATAATCATGGGTGGTGGCCAGTGGTAGCCAGCGCCATCTTGTAATGGCGTTCGGCTTCCCACACATGGTCAGATAGTCAAACGCATGGTCATATTAGATTCTCATTTAGTTAATTACAATAAAATGTTTTCAAGGTTATTCAGACAGTAAATAGCTAAAACTAGTCAATGTTTAACAGTTCCTTTAGGGGGCTGAGAGATGGCTCAGCAGTTAAGAGCACTGACTGCTCTGCCAAAGGTCCTGAGTTCAATTCCCAGCAACCACATGGTGGCTCACAGCTATCTGTAATGGGATCCGATGCCCTTTTCTGGTGTGTCTAAGGACAGCAGCAGTGTACTCATATAAATAAAAATAAATAAATCTTTAAAAAATGTAAACAATTCCATTAGGCTATATGTCGATAGATGGTCTTCAAAATGAACTCCAAGTTACTCACCTGTGGGGATTTGATCTGCACTCTATAAAACCAACAGGAGGTGACTTAATGTGCTAGGTAAAAGCGTCACCACTGAGCTAACCCGCACAGCCCAAGGCCTTTGGGGATATGCGCTAAACCTCAAAGTCGCCTAACCACTAAGTACTAGCATTACAGGCTGAGTGGTAGAGTACTTACCCAGCATGCACAAGGCTCTGCCTGGGTGCAGGCCCCAGCAGCAAATGCACCTCTTCACATACCTGTCCCCCACAAACTGGGAAATGCATGCAGGTAATTCTAGCTCTTTAGCGGCGGAGGCTGGATGATTGCAAGGTTTAGAGAACTCAGTACCTATCCATCATTCTCAGTGGCAGTCTTTCTGGGCCTGGAGATCTCCGTGTGGCCATTGGAGACATAGGGGTGAATCGATAGGGGTGCCAGGTAGCTTACCAGCTCTATGGGTTTGGCCAAGTTATCCAGTTTGCATGTTGCCATTTCCTCAGAGGGAACAGTGAAGGGGCTTGGGACGACCCCTGGATGAACAACAATAACCCTCTGTAGAAAGATAGTAGTAACATGTCTCAGACTTGTTTCAGAACTCACTCGGTTTGTACACGTAAATTGCTTAATAACAGTAGTTGCTAAGCCCGTAGAAACCCTCAATTGGGAGGCTCTATTATAAAAGTATTAGAAGAAGCAAGAAGGAAACAAGTGTAGCAGCTGGCCAAGCGCAGGCACAGCAGTGGCAGCAGGGGGAGATCTCAGCTTAGCCATCCATCCCTGCTTCAGGCGAGGGTGGTTTGCTACAGTCACTATAATTGGGTCTCATGGTAAACTGAGGCAGTTAGCAGACCAGGTTTCTGCTCCTTTTCTTTACCAAGAAATGAAGCCCAAAGAGACCCAGACAAAGCCAGAGGAGGTAGTGACCATTCCGAGTCTCCCCTTCAGAGCCTGAAGTAGTTCATCCCACTTGAGGCCTCTCTGGGACATTTTCCCAGAATGCATCTGAGATACAGATAGCTTGCCATCTGTTTTCCTGATACAGGATGGAGACAGAATTGAAGCCAGGTATTTTGGCTCTTGCCATTTTACATTCCCTACATTCTCTGTGTAGTAGGGACTTAATACTACCCTGTTATTAGGATTGAGGTAATTCATTTCACAGCAGTGCCAGGTATATAATAAATGCTTAATAAAGAAAAATGAAGTAAATGCATTTAAAAATATGCATTCATCTGCTTCCATTATGTCATTTAACCCCCTTGCTGGAAAGGAGCAAAGTTGAAAAGGCCTCATTTATTGGTACTAGCTGAAAAGGAAAACTGTTGTGAGATGGGTATTAGGCCATTAAGTTTTCAGCCAAGTGTGCACTGGTGCACATCTCTAATCTTAGCACTTCGGAGATGGAGGCAAGAAGATCCAGAATTCAAGGCAAGAATGAGACTCAGTCTCCAAAAAGAGAGAAAGGAAGGAAAGAAGGAAGGAAGGAAGGAAGGAAGGAAGGAAGGAAGGAAGGAAGGAAAGAGAGAGAGAGAGAGAGAGAGAGAGAGAGAGAGAGAGAGAGAGAAAAGACAAGAAAAGAAAAGAAAAACCGAAAACTAAAATTAAAGGAAAAGTAAATCTTAATTTTTGATTATAGTTTCATTTTGTAATGAAAATTACTGCTTTTTAAAAAGAAATAGGGCCAGGAAGCTTGCCACCAAGCCTGATGTAGTGGTTTGAATGAGAATGGCCCTGTAGGCCCATATTTGAATACTCGGTTCCACAGTTGATTGAACTGTTTGGGAAGGACTAGGAGGTGTGGCCTTGTTGGAGGAAGTATGTCAGTGGGGGTGTGGGCTTTGAGGTTTAAAAAGCCCTCACCATTCCAAGTTAGTGCTCTCTCTCTCTCTCTCTCTCTCTATCTATCTATCTATCTATCTCCCCCTCTCCCTCCCCCTCTTCCTCTCCCTCCTCCTCCCCCTTTCTCTGCCTCATGGTTGTGGGTTGAAATGTAAGTTCTCTGCCTGCTTGAAAGCTTACCTGTTCCTGTGTTCCCTGGTTTGATAGTTTGGGGCTCACCCTCTGAAACTGTAAACCCCCAATGGACTCTTTCTTCTATAAATTGCATTGGTCGTGGAGTCTCAGCACAGCAATTTAAAAGTAACTAAGACACCCAAGTTCAATCCCTGGGACCCACATGATAGAAGGACACAACCAACTGCCACAAGTTGTCCTCTGACCTCCATACATACATTGTGGTGTGCACATATATATGCCCAGACATGCTGTATTAGTCAGGGTTCTCAAAAGTTACAGAACTTATGAAAAGTCTCTATATATTAAGGGAATAAATTGTGATAACTTACAGTCTGTAGTCCAACTAACCCAGCAGGGGAGGAGACATGGGAGGGGTGTGAAGGGAAGAACAGGGCAGAGTTTCCTGTGTGCACAGCAAGACCCCATGAAGTCCCTCAGGGGAGAGGTGATGTACAAAGGAGGACCTGCCTCTTTAGAGTCTAGGGTCTGCACTTTCAAGAGCCAGAATTTAAAAGAAACTTGAGGAATTCCATACATGTTGATTAGAGAAGGAAGTCTACATAGATAGAGATTCAGGAGCAGCAAAAGATAATTTGCTATCCTGTGTCATCTTAGTTAGGGTTTTACTGCTGTGAACAGACACCATGACCAAAACTCTTTTTTGTTTTGTTTTGTTTTGTTTTGTTTTGTTTTGTTTTGTTTTTCGAGACAGGGTTTCTCTGTATAGCCCTGGCTTTCCTGGTACCAAGGCAACTCTTATAAGGACAACATTTAATTGGGGCTGGCTTACAGGTTCAGAGATTCAGTCCATTATCATCAAGGTGGGAGCATGGCAGAACCCAGGCAGGCATTGTGCAGGAGGAGCTGAGAGTTCTACCTCTTGTTCCAAAGACAAACAGGATAAGTCTGGCTCCCGTGTGGTTAAGAGTGGGGTCTCAGGCCCAGCGTGGTGACACACGCCTTTAATCCCAGCACTCGGGAGGCAGAGGCAGGCGGATTTCTGAGTTCAAGGCCAGCCTGGTCTACAAAGTGAGCTCCAGGATAGCCAGGGCTACACAGAGAAACCCTGTCTCAAAAAAAACAAAAAAAAGAGTGGGGTCTCAGAGCCCACTTGCACAGTGACACACTTTTTCTAACAAGACCACACCTCCCAATAGTATCACTCCCTAGCTTAAACACTCAAACCACCACATGTGTATACCTGATGGGGTATGCAGTCTTCATTCTCAGAGTAGGGCTAGAGGTAAACATCAAAGTCTTAGAAACGAATGTCTATGTTTACTCTTGATCTATAAAACCAGAAGCCACGTGTGTAGGCCCCTCCAGATGTCTGTGTACACAATAAGCTTTGGGAAGTGTGCCCCCAGGACCCATCGTTGGCACTGTGGCTTGATCGAATGCTAGAACTAACTAAAGAGTTGGCGTGGGAGTGGTTGATGTTTTCATCACTGGCCCCTGTGGGCGTGGTGTGGACTGGACACTGGGGCTCATATTTACAGCCATAAAGTTTGAGAACCAGGAGAGAATGTGACTTCAGTAGATGTGGGGAAATAAATCCTCTAGTGTGTACTGGGCTCAAAACAAAACGAAAAGCAAACAAACAAACCTGAGTACTTCCGTGGGACTCTAAATTGAGTCTCAGGTCAGCACCTGAGCCTTTGCTGGATCTGGAGCCGTGTTTTGTAAGAAACATCATCTAACATGTTTCTTAAAGTGACAATGAATCAGTATCAGAGTATCTGTGATACTCTTTCTACACTCCCACTTTTTACATTCGGGAGGCTATGCCAAGCCCACAAGCACACCCCTCCTTTCAAGGCTGCTTTTTTTTGGTTTTTCGAGACAGGGTTTCTCTGTGTAGCCCTGGCTGTCCTGGAACTCACTCTGTAGACCAGGCTGGCCTTGAACTCAGAAATCCGCCTGCCTCTGCCTCCCAAGTGCTGGGATTAAAGGCGTGCGCCACCACTGCCCAGCATCCTTCTAAGGTTTCTTAAGTTCTTTCTGTTAGCTGTGCTCACAGAGCTCCAGATTCCATTTCTGAAATGTCATTGTGGAGCCTGTCCACAACATCCCGTCCATCAGAGGGCGCTCTCACCTCAGGTCGTTTTCTAGCAAGTTGCTTAGCCAAGGTCCTGGTCCTCTCTGTGCGATGCTGTTCTCGGTAGGAAATGTTTTGTCGAACTAGTATTGCTAAACCCATGGGGTTGGGACCTACATTCTGGCCACCTAAGAACAAGAAGATTTGAAGGATGACTACTGCTTTTTAAAAATAGCAACATACAGAAGGGCAGGATATAATTAACCCAATATTAAGAAGCTGTAAAAAAAACGGGGCTAGAGAGATGGCTCAGCAGATAAGAGCACTGACTGCCCTTCTGAAAGTCCTGAGTTCAAATCCCAGCAACCACATGGTGGCTCACAACCATCTGATCATGAGATCTGATGCTCTCATCTGGTACTGTCTAAAGACAGCTACAGTATACTTACATAAAATAATAAATAAATCTTTATATATATAAAGCTGTAAAAACCACCCACTCTGTCTAGAAAGACAATATCGGCTTACACTGAGAAGAGACAGGCTTTGTTTTGTTTTATAATACAAAATTAACTTGGGACGTTAGCTTGGTTATTAGAAAATGTAAAGAAATGGGTGAGAGTTCACCCATCCTGTCTCATGTTTGTAGAAACTTACTAGACCTTATTAAACTTGTCATAGAAGAGGTGGGTTAAAATTTCACATCCCAAGGAAACTGGGAGACTCAAGGACAAGTTTAGATAATAGGGCTGCGAGTTTGTCCAGAGTGAAGAGGGCAACCATGATTGAGCCACCTAAGCAGCCTGGTGCCTGGAAGATTTGGATTTAATGACAGCAACCAAGGTGTGAAAATCCTGATCGACAGGGTTTGCCCACCCTCTGTAATTGGATCTACTGAAGTGAGTCACTTTCTGTCCTTGGAGGAGCACAAGTGTTGAAATCTCAGAGGAGTGGGTACTTTGGTGTTCTTGGCTCCAGTCACTGGTGACCTGGGGTGGGGAGGTCAGTCATTTAAAAAAAAAAAAAAAACCACAGTCAGACCCATAACAGGAGACCAGAGGACGAGCGAGCAGTTCCAGGGTGTTTACCCAGGGTGGGGTGACCTGGGTGCTCCATCCAGGAAAAAAAAATGTGTCTGAATAAACAACCTGAAGGTCACTAGGACGCTCCAGTCCCTGCCTCTGGGTAAGCAGGACTCTAAAGGTTCTCAGTGAGCTTCAGAACAGATTTGCCTGTGACTGAAAAGGTTTGGTGTTTTGTTTTGGTTTTGTTTTTTCTTATAATCATTCCTGCCTCGAGGTGGAAATCTGGTCCGTCAGCTTCCGGACTTGAAGGAGAAGGCGAGACTCTTCTATGAAGCGGGGAGAACAGGGGACAAAACTTGTCTTCTTGGGGTGTAGGCCAAGGAGCGACAAACAGCTCTTGAGTAGCGGAGGAGCCCTGTATTATCCCAGTTTCAGGGACAGGATACTCCCAACTCATCCTTGAAAGCCACCAGCTCAGGAAGATGGTGTGATAACTCGCAGAATCACCTGGCCAATAGCACTGATTTCTGGGAGCTTGCTTGGATCCCCTAGGGCCTGGTCCCCTGAGGTACTTACCAAGAACGCCCTATTAACAAGTCGAGGGTCCTCAGTCTCTGAACCCTGGATGGTGAACAGCAAAGATGTCCTTGGCAAGCTCTCCTTTTATATATAGTAAGGCCAGAGCTGTGTCTCGGTGAAATACTTGTTAGAGTGCAGGGATCCCAGGATTTAGACCCCAGCACCACAAACCCTAGTTACTGTGGCAGAGGTGGGGATGATCAGGAGTTCAAGGCCAACCTAGGCTACATGAGACCCCCGTATCCAAAAAAAACATAAAAATAAAATACAAAGCAGACAATGAAAACTAAACTCATCACCTCCCATTTGTTTCCCTCTCTGCAGGACCACGTGGTCGCACTGCCAGTATTGAGAAACTCACCAGAGATCAGCAGGAAGGAAATAGTCACCAAGAATGGAGTGTGGGTCAGCTGCTTCCACACGTCAGTGACACGATTTTTTTTTTTTTAACGCAGAAGGAAAACGAAAATCACATTTTTTTCTTTCATTTAGCATGAGCCGATCTACAAAGCATGGAAACTCACGTTCATTCCCGGCACTGACATGCACACTGAGCAAGTGCAGTGCACGATACAGGAAGCCATGTTCTTCAGACCCGGTCTCAAGTAATTTAGTGTCATTTTCAAAGAAGACAGACAAAACAACACCTGTGCCACCCAGGAGGAGGGGCAGCAGAGGATGGAATGATCAAATCAAGAAGACACACTAAAATTACTAAATTCACAACAGCTCGCCTTATTTTTCTTGGACCCAAACTAACTGTCAGGGTATAAACACTGTTCGTTTCTTTCTTTCTTTTTTTTTTTAAAGAAAAATAATAATAATAATAATAATGAAAAAAATCAATAGTTTTGCTGTAAATAATAACACTGTAAATTCTAACAGAAGAAACTACAATAAAGAATTATAAGGCACCTGCCTCACAGAACACAAAGATATCACAAATGCATCCAAGGTCGGGCAGGCATCCCAAGTGACTTCACCCTGGACAAGGATGGGGATCTGGCGCGCGCAGGACTCTTTCACTGACTCTTGTATATTAGCAATCATGTTTGTACACGCAAAACTGCTAGCTTGATTTTAAAAGAAAAAAATGCAAATCTTTAAAAAGAAAAAAAAAAACCTGCTGCAAATTTAAATAATTCCCCAAACGAGGAATTCTGTAGTTCTGTGAAAAAAAAATTTTTTTCTTCAGAATATTAATATTTTGATGCATGCATATCACCTTATTTTGATTAAATCTTTTCCAATTTTGCAAACACTACAGTCTCCTGCAACACGGGAGATTTTATCTGTAAACACAAAGCCCTTCATCTAATATTTATTGCTATTGCCAATTTTTCAATGAAATGACCAAAAATGGAAAAAAAAATAACTATACAGTAGTTTGCTTGGGGTGGGGGGAGGGGCGCTGTTAGTGCTTACAGGGGGGAAATGCTTGCCACTGTAGAAGTGGATGGTGCTCACAAGAGGCCCCAGTCATGGGTATTTAAAAAAAATGGACTGACCGGAAATCCGTATCTAGCAGGATCTAAGCGCACTGTAAAAAAAAAAAAAAAAAGACAAAAAAAAAAAAAAAAAAGATTGCTGTATTGTGTACTGGCTCTGAGATGTAGACCCCTTTCAGCAAGCCAATCACTGGTAACCATCCCAGCAGTGCCCCCATTAGGTTAGCGGGGCTGCCGAGTTTTATAGAGCATTTTTCTTTGGGTTTGGTGAGGTTCCTTCGTTCACTATCTTAACTTGAAATCGACCTCCACGGACACCTAGCTCTAAATGACATGTATGAGAAAAGCAGACGCTGGATAAACTAGTCGATTATTTAAGCATATAAAATAAACTGTGTTCAACTCTTCACCTCCTTGGGTTCTACAGTGTCCTTGTATCCTCTGGCAAAACCTAGCTGTCTAATCCCCAGTCACAGGGGCCCTGTCTGTGCCTCCAGTCACTAAAGCCATACTCTCTGGAACGTTCTGCTCTCTCCCGAAAACACCCACCTTGAATAAACTCTGTGCATTTTGTGGGGGAGCTAAGAATTTAAAGATGAAGTAATCTTTGTCTATTTAGGCTCTTCTGCCCCATAGAAGAAGATGGGATTTATAAGGCCAGTATGTCAAGAGGTTATGCTGTTCCCAGGGAGCATCTATCTGTGGTTGATTCACACACACACACACACACACACACACACACACACACACACACACCGCCCAGGAAGAAGCACTGGTGTAGGTTTTGTGTCATTAGTTTGGGGGCTTGGGGGATATTGTCATCACTGTTCCTGAGACAAGGTCTCAAAATGTCTGCTTAGTTTCTTAACGGATATGTTGTCAGAGCTTACAGATTGAGAAATTTTGCTGATAACTCGAGGTTTTTTTATTTTACCAGTTTATTTTGGTACTGGTCATCATGCATGCTGAAAGATGTGAACTACCACTAAGCACCACGCTCAGCCTTCCCTGGATATTTCTGAGACGGCCTCACTAGCTGGCCCAAGCTGGCCTTGACTTTCCGAGCCTTCTGCCCTGTTTACTTAAGAGGGCTGTGCCACCAAACTGAACAGGACTTCTCTTGTGAAGCAACCTCCGGCAACAGCAGACCGCCCATTCCAAAAGACGCTGTAGGGGTGACCCCTACTCTCTCTAGCTACATTTGTGATCCCCGTCATTCCTAGCCTTATTTCCTACCTAACCCTGATAGGCACTTGGAGTTTGGGGCCCACTGATTTCATAACTCAGAGTTCAAAGATCCCATGCCTTTGATTCAACTTTTACCCCAGCCCACAGCCAGGCATGGCACATTAGGGGTGGTATCTCTCACCGTCCTAAACTTCAAGTCCACACTATAACATTTTTCTTCTAAATACATTCCATGCATTGACTCAGTCCTTACCACCACTGTGTGAGTTAGGTACTATCATCGATGTAACAGGCCCCATATAGTATTAATGAGTGCTTAATGTCATTCAAGGCTGTTATTGCCTGTCCTGTGGGATGAATATTCTCCAGAATTCCAGCCAGAAGACAAGTACCAGAGAGCCTATTGGGTCCAGAGAAGCCGCTTTAAATAAACAAAGAGGCAGAGAGTACATTTGCATGTCATTTGCATGATGTCTGTGTCTACACCCCCAACCCGTGCCAATCAGAAACATCTAAAGAACAAGCTGCCACACCTGAAAGTTTAAAAAAAAAAAAAAAAAGTCCCCAAAGCTTCTACATAACTAACAACAGAATGTAAGAATGTCAATGTATCATTTAAGAGCTATGAATTCCAGACCCTCTGGCGTTGCTAGAGATTATTCAGATCTAGAAACTTAATGGGGTTATGTTACATGCCTGGAAATGTGACTTCAGGAACAGGTTGAGAGGTTCAGATGACACCAAAGCCATGAGTTGACCCAGAAGTCTCTGAAGTACGATAGATTTTTATTTACGCCTCTAACTTCTGTATATACTGCATCGAAACGGGACATAATGTTTGTATTTCTAGTAGAGTCTGACCTGCCAGCTCACTTAAATGTATTAAGATTTTTCTTTGACATTTTTGTAAAGAGAGAGAGAGAGAGAGAACTGTGACTGATAAAATCCTGAGATTTACCACTTCTCCTTTATACATTTTTACCCATTTGTTAACATGAAAGGGTTGTTTCTAGAAGGGACTCTCTTCACTGGCCACTCAAGCAACAGAGTTGGCTCTCTCACACTGGTATCCCAGCATCCCACCATGTTCTTCTTAGCCATCACCTTGGGGCTCCATACAATGGAAGTTTCTCTCCATGGTTAATAAACGTCGATGGAAAAGTGGTTTGCCTGACTTTCTTCAAAGCCTCCCGCTCACATTTGACTGTGAGGAGCCCAGAAAGAAGCCACAGGAACAGCAACTGTAGAACTTCGTGCCTTGTCCAGGGGCATCTGGGTATTTGTTGGCCAGGCAACTGGCATATTAAAAGGTGTATCATTTCCTAACCAGGTGGCATTGCTTTTTGGGCATGAAGAGATGGTTGAATCACTGAAGGGTCAACATTTCCAAGGTTGGTATCTAAGGCACATTTTTTAAGTTCATTTATTAAGAGACAAAAGGCCTGGTGTGTCTGTTTTTATTGGTTCCCCGTTTCATAAAACAAAAATTACAGAGTGAATACGGACAAGCAAGATAACCATTCATTCATTAGTTTATTAATTCAAAGACAGAGTCTCAAGGAGCCCAGGCTGGCCTTGAACTTGCTGCGTAGCCAAAGATGGCTTTGAACTTCTGAGCCTATTGCTTCTACTTCCTGGATGCTGGAATTACTATTATAGAAAACCACTGCACCCAGTTTATCTAGTGCTGTGGGTAGAACCTGGGGGTTCATACCTGTTAATGTATGCAAGCTGTATCCCCAGCACACTTGTTTATTTAATGGAATCAAGTGCTATGTGGTACAAGAGAGAAAATGACATTTAACATCCCTTACAGTTGCATGCCTGTACTCTTACAAAAGAGCCCTGGATCTTCTATTCCCCATGCTTCCTGGGTCAGCACTGTGTTCCTCCTCTCTGTAGGTCGTTCTGATAGATTTCGCCTGTTCTAGCAGAATTCTGTGGCAGAGCGGGTGTTAACATGTTCATAGGATAACATGAACTGAGGGTAATGAGAAGCAGGGACAAAGGGATACACAGGAGAAGCAAGAACAGCTGGAGCCTTTTCTCTGGGCCCACCAGGGAACCACTTTGCTGTTCTCTTAAACTGTAGCACAGTTTAAGAGAGTTTAGACAGGAGGATGACCTTTTGGGCTTTCTGGAGACTAGTCCTTGGAGGAAACTGTGGTCCTTGAAGGGAGGACACTCATAGTGCAGTGCCTACCCAAGCCTGTACCCACTAACACTGTAACCACCACTAAAGTGAGTATCCGTCCTCACCAAGAAAATAGGCTGTGTATCCGTCCTCACCAAGAAAATAGGCTGTGAAGTGCAGCATGCATCCTGAACCCCGAAACAGCCTGACTACCCCTAACTCGACATCGCTAAGCACTTGCCGGGTTGCTAAGCACTAAAGGGTCCAGAAATTGCATCCGGAACTTCTTTGGGCTGCTGTTAGCCTGCAGAGATATTTGGACTACATGAAGTTTGAACTGAAGGGCAACATTTGGAAGAAACAAACTAGCTGGATGGATGGATGGATGGATGGATGGATGGATGGATGGATGGAGCAAGCTTTTACATAAAAATAGAAATCTGTAAATTCTCTTTAAAATCTGAAGAGGTGACCATGCCATTTCTGGAATTCCCTACAGCAACACTCCAGCTGCAGAGAAGCAGCATGTATTTGGCTTATCCATCCCTACATCTCCATCTCCCTTTCTCCTGTTTTGTCTAAAACCCAACCTACTTTATCCGTTTCCATTCCCGGCCTCCACTTACTGTGGTAAAAGGAAAGGAAGGTAAATTGAGGCTGTCCTGTTTCCATTTTTTAAAGTCCTCCTTTTGAGCAAAGCTCAGCATGTCCATCATTGCCCCACGATGGAATAAAGAAACGAGTCAATAGGAAAAGAAAGGCCTACCGTACCATTTGGTTTTCCAAGCCCGTCTTACCCCCACTTCCGGTGATCACTGTTACCCAGCGGCCCATCTGAGAATGGGAAGCAGCGCTTCCCTTCCCACAACCTTCAAGGTGGAGAGGCCAGAAACGTCAGGAAATATAAACCCTAGAAAACATGAAAACCCATCTTTAGCCACCCAGCCTGGCCCGGTGCATGCTGGGTAAAGGGGAAGGCGTTATGAGGTAGCATTTGGCCCTGTAGCCTTGGAGCATAGCCGCTGCTCTTTCAAGCCACACTCGCTAACCATAATAAAGCGGAATTAGAAAAAAGACCTACAAAGAGCATTTCATTGTAAACTTAAAAACCTTTTTAAAGGTATTTAACTCACCCCATCTTACTTCCCAGGACACAGGATCTAGGTGTAAACAGGTTAAACGCACTGCAATGTTTTTCTCCCATCTATCAAGACCCACATAACTCTAACCTCGCTCTAAAGCCTTTGCTGCAGTTACAAAGGAAAAAAAAAAATACCACAATGGAAACTTGAGAATACCTAATGAACACCCTCACGAGCCAGTTATACATCCTTGATAGGTCTTAATTTCTTTGTTCCTCATGAACAGGGAAGGAGCTGGACACACATAAATATCTATACATATAAACATTCGCACAGCACAACTCCCAACTGTATGCATTCTGCCCAGTTGAGAGAAAGTGGTGGGGCTTGAACATATGAGTGACAGGCATGTTTTACTAGAAAAGGGAACCTGAAATAAGGAATAGAACTTGGGTCCTTAGTACTTTACCAACTGTCTTAGGGGGTTTTTTGGTTTGGTTTGGTTTGGTTTGGTTTGGTTTGGGTTTTCAAGACAGGGTTTCTCTGTATAGCCCTGGCTGTTCTGGAACTCACTTTGTAGACCAGGCTGGCCTTGAATTAAGAAATCTGCCTGCCTCTGCCTCCCGAGTGCCGGGATTAAAGGCGTGTGCCACCACGCCTGGCTAGTTAGGGTTTTACTGCTGTAAACAGACACCATGACCAAGGCAACGATTATAAAGACAACATTTCCTTGGGGCTGGGTTACAGGTTCAGAGGTTCAGTCCATTATCATCAAGGCGGGAGCATGGTGGCATCCAGGCAGGCAAGGTGCAAGAGGAGCTGAGAGTTCTACATCTTCATCTGAAGGCTGCTAGCAGAATAGTGGCTTTCAGGAAGCCAGGATGAGGGTCTTAAAGCCCACACCTACAGTGACACACCTATTCTAACAGGGTCATACCCACTCCAATAAAGTCACACCTATTCCAACAAGGCCACACCTACTCCAACAAAGTCATACCTTCTAATAGTGCCATAGCATAGACAAAAATAGTGCTGAGCATACACAAACCACCACATCAACTAAACAATCTCTTCAGCCCTTTTAAACGATTTTTTTTTTTTTTTTTTGGATGTGCAATGAATCACACACTCTGAGGCTGGTGACCCTCTGTAAACCAACTCCTTTCTGAATCAGAGAAACTTCCGGTCAACTAAGGCCAGTGTTGTATGGTACAGCATCAAAAGGATGCCTGTCACCTTACACCCCATTTAATGTCGAGTTCTCTCAGTCTGTCAGAGAAGGTGCTCATGTCCCTGCCCCAGCGCACTATGTCACCCCTTGCAGGAGTTCACATAGTGGAACTCTCTTGAAGGATCAGTTCAGTTTTACTCACGTTTAATTCTGTAACTGTGAGAACTGATCACTGCTTAGGTTCCCTCCCTCGAACCTCTCTGGCCACACTTCATGACATATCGCTCCTTTCTCCCACTACACCTTAGACCAGTGATCAGTAAACAGGCTGCCAATTGGTGTCCATGTGGGACCCCTACGTTGCCTGCCTGTTTTAAAACAAGGAGCTGAATCAAACAGAATGCCAATCAACAAACAGTCTTTCTGTTGCACGACAAAGCACATCATTTGCTTTGCCTGGTCCTTTGATTCTAAACTGCAAGGCTTCCTTGAAAAGAATTACATATGATTTACGATCCAGTTCAGTCCTGATTCTGTTATGGATATTTGTATGCAACACAGCCCCAGATACAGTAGCTCTCTTTACAAGTTCATTCAAGGTATTCCATCCTGTTGGAATTCACTGTCCCCGCCCCATGGGAGTTTGATTCAACCTCCAGAAGTCAGCTCCTCAGGGTGGCCCTCTCCAAAGCTCCCTGACCCCACCCCCACCGCAGTACTTCGCTATTTGTATCCCCCATGGCTTCTATCACCCGAGATCATCTTATTTGTCCCCTCTTTATCATCCGGCTTTTGTAGTGCTGTCCCCACAGCAATGAGCACAAGGCCTGGCACTGACGGGAACTAGTGACTTCTTGACTAAGAGAGGGATAGATCAGGGAGCAAGCAGGTGTGGCTCAGGATGCCCATCTTTCCAATGCAGTCAAAGTTGAGGAATACTGTGATCCTCCCTGTTCTTCAGGATCATCGGCCAATATCGGTGATCGTCAGCTGATACCAGGGATCAATATTGGGGCAATGATCCACAGGGGCAAAGGGAGCAGAGACCCATTTCGCCATTCCCACCTGTTCGCTTTGGTTCCAGCCTTTGTGGCACCCGCCATAGGCTAGGTCTTAGCCTTCAGGGGATGGAGTGAGTGGTCTTGGCAGGCTAGGGACCAGCGCCTCTGTTTGGTCGGCAGACCCCTCCCCTTCCCTGCCTGCACACCTTGTCTGCCTGCAAAGAACAGAGCAGGCAGAAGTTGTTCCTGCAAAAGGGGTACACCTTTCTGGCCATGAAAACAGATTACGAGTGTGCTGGCTGGGCCAGAGATGGAGTCCCTTGCTGCCTAAGCTGTGAAAACAACAACAACAACAAAAAAAAACTGTTTAAAATTGGTGATCCACCTTTGTGGTGATCCAGCCAGAGTGGGGAGGTCAGAGAAGGAAAAGCTCTGCCAATGGAAGGAGCCCACTGTATTGTGCTGGGCAAGAGAAACCCAGCCAAATCTTCAGTGACTCACTTGGAAATAATGACAACGACCTCAGTTTGCCTTTGAGGGATGCTACATATCCACTGCCAAGGCAGGCCGTCTGAGAACACCTCCACAGCATTGTAAGAGTGTTCTCAGACAGCTGGCACGCACCATCACGGTGTTTTTCCATCTTGTGCCAAGGACGTGAGGAGACATTAACATCATCTGATGTGCGTGCGTCACAGCCCCAGCTATTCAAATGGCTCTCTGTGAGTCGCCCAAGAACGGCACAGTTAATGAACACCTGTGCTAGGGAAAAGCCACCTTGCTGACAGAATGGAAACCTTGCTGGTGAAACAATGATAGATAGAAGACAGTGGCTGGGCAGTGGTGGCACACACCTTTAATCCCAGCACTTGGGAGGCAGAGGCAGGCGGATTTCTGAGTTCGAGGCCAGCCTGATCTACAGAGTGAGTACCAGGACAGCCAGGCCTACACAGAAAAACCCTGTCTCGAAAAGGAAGAAGAAGAAGAAGAAGAAGAAGAAGGAGAAGGAGAAGGAGAAGGAGAAGGAGAAGGAGAAGGAGAAGGAGAAGGAGAAGGAGAAGAAGACGATGACGACAGTGACCAGACAACCTGATGGCCAACCGTGTAGTAACTGCAAGACCTCATTGCCCAGTCTGTAGCTGCAATCTAAGTCCTCTGGCTCTACAAAGGTCAAAAAGTATACACCAGGGCTGGAGAGAGGACTTGGTGCTCTCTAAGCATGCTTGCTGCTCTTGCAGAGGACCTGGGTTCAGGTCCCAGCACCCATATTCAAAAGCTTACAACCACCTGTGATTTTAGCACCAGAAAATTAGATATCCTCTTCTGCACTCTACTGATCCCCACAGATGGGCGTGCACATGACTGCGTGCATGGGTGGCCATTTTAAGGCCAATCAAGACTGTTGATACTTGAGTGCAAATGGCCCAGCCGAAACCACAGAGTTTCATTAATGCTAACAAAATATCATGGTAAAGAAAGTCTGGCTCAGAATTGTTAGCTCTTAGGGTATTTCAAAGGTGGTAGAAATCTCTATGAGGAAGGAATAGGATCTAGATAAATCCAAGTACTGGCAGACAGTTCAACTTAAGGATGACTTAGCTTACAGTGTGTCAAAGCACTGTCTTACATATGTCCCATCTACCTGTCAAAATAAGAAACAAGAGCTAGGGTCTGTCAACTCCAAAAGCCTTAATCTAGTCAGAAAAATATAAAAGATATGTTTTAAAATATAACACAGGAAAACATGGGTAGGGCTATGAATTAAATATGATTATTTAAATAGGTGAATTAAATATTACAATATCAAGTTAAAGCAGGAACAGACCTGGACATAGCCAGGACTCCATGTGCTGGCTACTCCTGTGGTTAGTGTGACTTTGTTGTCCTGGTGGTTGCTGAGGCAGTCTTGCTATGCAGTCCAGGGTGGCCTGAAACTCACTATGTAGCCCAGAATAACCTCTAACTCAGTAAGTAGCCCAGACTGGCTTCAAACATGCCTCAACCTCTAGAGCACAGGACGGTTATGGTTCTTAATATTATTAGAATGATGATTTTGACATCACCGTAGATTCACTCAACTGGCAAAGGCCATGCGGAGAGCCTCATACACACAAGCCACTCCATTAAACACCAGTTGGATGAACGGGCATGCTGCAGAACCACAGCTCCTGAGATGGGACTTCAGATATCTATCGAAGGACTTCAGGCTAGAGAGGAAGGAGGCTTTTGCTGTGTGTTATAAAAAGGAAGCCAGGAAAATGTTAGGTGGAGGCGCTATATGGTGAGGTGGAAGGGGCCTATGGGCCCATGCTAAGGCATCCCTTTTCCCTGAGGTACCAACCACAGGACAGATATAGCATAGAGATAGAGTTTGTTTAGGGCATGAGGAGGGGACAGGAGTTAAGACAGAGAAAGGCAGAGAGAGACAGGGAGAGAGAGGGAGAGGCTGGCCATGGACACGTGGAGAGAGAAGGGGAGGGGAACGGGAGAAGGGTCAGAGGGGGAAGAGGGGAAGAGCAAGAAAGTGAGGAGGGGGCAAGGAGCAGATTTTATAGTGAGTCAGGTAAATGGGGCTGTTGCCTGGTAACTGTGGGGCAGAGCCTAGAAGAAATGCCAACAGCCTTGGCAGATGGAATAAATGAATGAGCTACAAGAGACTACTCCAGAAGCACGAACACAGCTAGCCTGGCCACAGAGAGAGAGAGAGAGAGAGAGAGAGAGAGAGAGAGAGACAGAGACAGAGACAGAGACAGAGACAGAGACAGAGACAGAGACAGACACTCGGAGGCAAGCATGAAGAATAAAGGCTGACCATCAACAGCCTCTACTGCTGTCAGGAAATGTAGGCCTTCTTCTAGCTGCCAGCTATGTCAATCCTACATCAGGTGCATCTGCTAGCCGAAGGTCCTCACTGGACACAAAGCTATTGAATCCATCAGACTCACACTGTGGGAGGGAGTCTAAGGCTTAGGAAACTGAGAGATGCCATCGCCAAAAGCACTCCTGAGTTACCTGACACTATCCCTGCATGTGAATGTATACTGTCTTTTAAATTGTTTTATTTATCTTTATTTTATGGATATGAATGTTTTTCCAGCATTATGTAATGCTGCCTGGAGAGGTCAGAGGAGGGCGCCAGCTCCCTCCTCATCCCAGTCCTGTTCCCCTTCTCCCCCAACCCCCAACTGCAGTTAAATAGTGAGTTGCCACATGGGTGCTGGGAACCCAATCCAGGTCCTCCGAAGCAGCAGCAAGTGCTCTTAATTGCCGAACATTCTCACCAGCCCCCAAGATCTCCCTCCGACCATGTTCTACAGGAACTGATCTGCAAGTGACCTTAACAAAGAGACTTCTCAGTTCTCTTCTGGCCGACAGCTGTTGTTGACTAAGACAGGAAGGAAAACCCACGGGAGTTAGGTGGGGAGTTAGGTGACGCCTGTGAGGTGGCCCAGCTTGAGGTGGAGTGCACATCTTACACCACAGTCCTGTCTCCCCGTTGGTTTCTTGACGTATCAAGGTAGAGGTTGTTCAAAAAGATCCCTACCCCCATGAGTCAATCAAATGCTACAAGCACCAACGTCCTCAATAAGAGCTTGTCGGTTCTAGTTGTTTGATTAACTCTGTCTCAATTCTGTCACTTCCTGGTCTTCCCTACTCCCCACCCCGACTCCCCAGCCTCCTGCACCACCCCCTCCCACTCTTGGAAAGCTGTCTTCCCTCTCTCCCTGGCTGTTCCTGCCTCACAGCCTCCACAGGTCCCCTTGAGAGACCTCATCTGTCCCCCGCATGGCAGTAGACACTCAAGTGCAGCTGCGCTGCATAACTTTATCTTCTAGTTCCCCACCCTGATCTTGAACTCACGGTGGCAGTCGCAAAGCCTCTTCCCTCAGGCACACCACAGGTACCTCGAATTCCTATATCCTAAATGGACACATGCCCAGGCAGACCCTTTCAAGGAAGTGCCCTCAGATGCCCATGCATGAATGGCTTCATAGCCCCAGTGAGACATGAGAGGACCACCCTTCCTCAGCGCCTTCTCCCCTGTGAAGACAGCTCGAAGGTCCTTTAAAACCCCTCTGGCTCTGTTCTTTCCCAACGTAAGCCCTTGCTTTCAGAAGGCAAGGGAATCCGCTCTGAACGTCACCCAAGAGTGAACCGTGAGAGTCTAGAAAACTAATGTGCTCCTTTGACCCTCGCTCTTTGCCTTTTGTCTTGGTAACAGGGTCAAAAGCATCTACTGCACCAGATTGGAATTAAATTCCATACAGATGGAAGGCTTGGCAAAGCTCCTGCCACAATGTCAATGCTCAGGAGAGGGCAGCTGGGTTTTTTATGAGCCTCAGGCCCTCAGTCATCCCCTGTCTTAATTCATATTAGTCCTTGAAAATACTCCTTGATAAGCCTTTCTTGCAGCAAATGTGACCTCCGAGTGACCTCAGGGAGGGCAGTGGTCTCAGTTTCAGCAATCTTCTTTTATTTAACAGGTTCCCCAGCTGTTCTCCTCTTTCATTCCCATCCTTTCACCAGTGGTGAGCTCAAGGGAAAGGATGAATGAAGCCTTGCATGTTTGCTGTCCCAGGACTCGGTTGAAAGAGAAAAGACACTGTACTTGGGAGGATCTCTGTGAGTTCAAAACCAGCCTGGTCTACAGAGCGAGTTCCAGGAGATGTAGGCCTGTTGTTACACAGAGAAACCCTATTTTGAAACCCCCAACCTCCCCCAAAACAAACAACAACATTGAAAGAGAGACGGTCCATAGAGTCCAGCAATGGATCACAGAGATATCTATACTGGCTGGTTTTGTGTGTCAATTTGACACAGGCTGGAGTTATCACAGAAAAAGGGGCTTCAGTTGGGCAAATGCCTCCATGAGATCCAACTGTAAGGCATTTTCTCAATTAGTGATCAAGTGAGGAGGCCCCTTGTGGGTGGTGCCATCCCTGGGCTGGTAGTCTTGGGTTCTATAAGAAAGCAAGGCTGAGCAAGGCAGAGGAAGCAAGCCAGTAAGAAACATCTCTCCATGGCCTCTGCATCAGCTCCTGCTTCCTGGCCTGCTTGAGTTCCAGTTCTGACTTCCTTGGTGATGAACAGCAGTATGGAAGTGTAAGCTGAATAAACCCTTTCCTCCTCAACTGCTTCTTGGTCACAATGTTTGTGCAGGAATAGAAACCCTGACTAGGACGATGTCTGATGACCTTCCCACTCTGTCCAAGAAGTCAATTGACTGTGTGTAGAGTCAGTGCTTTGACCATAGATCCTTAGTCATAAAATCCACTCCCTTTAATTGGTTCAATTTAATCCATTGATTTCCCTTTAGGTTATGAAGACAAGAGATTTCTGGAAGCAATATAGCATACGCCACTTATTTGAGTTGACGCTTCTACCTCCACGGGGATGTAGGACTGGAAACAAAGAGGGATCAAGAATCACTGAGTCAGCAAGTGGGCAGCTGGACAGATCCAGACAGGGAACAGAGCCTTCCATGCCTAGCTGGACATATAACCGCCAACCCAGGGTGTCTGAAATGCATATCTGTATCTCCCCATCCATTCAGTTTTCAAAGCAAGGGCTGGTTACCCTCTTACAAACTCTAACAGGCCTTTCTATTTTATAGACCCGTCACCTCCAACAAGGCTTGTGCTATGGAATAAGTTTACTTAGATGAGCCACTAATATGTCGGCGGACCAGAAATGATTCCAAAACTACCGATCTGAAGACCATTTTGAGAAAAGTCAAGAAAGGGCACAAGAGGAATGGTCAGAACATAGGTTGTGGCGAGACTACCAGCCCATGAAGGCTTGCTCTGCCTTCAAAACAGCTGGGTTGGTATCTAGAGTCAAGTGCAGGAAGGAAAAGCTGAAGCTGGCACGTCAACTGTGCTCAGTAGGTTTCTGTCAACTTGACACAGGCTAGAATTATTTGGACAGAGAGAACTTCTACGCTTTCAGCAGATCGGCCTGCAGGCAAATCTGCAGGATGTTTTCACAATTAATAATTTGCGTAGGAGGGCCTAGCCCACTGTGGGTGGTGTCATCCCTAGGCAGGTGGTCCTGGGTTGTATGAAAAAGCAGGCTAAGCAAGTCAGTACGCAGTGTTCCTCCATGGCCTCTGCTTCAGTGTCTGCCTTCAGGTCCATGCCTTGAGTTCCTGCCTGACTTCCTTCATGACTATGATGTGAAAGTGAAATGTATCCGCTCTTCCCCATGTTACTTTTGGTTATGAGGTTTTATTACAGCAACAGAAACAGACAGTGGTCCGCCTTGCAGGGAGCGCCATCTTGGCTCCGGGACTCTGCTGAACTTAGTCTGCACAGGTGAGAGTGAGGACCACAGAGGCAGACAGCTTCTGGGACAGGCGGGAGCCACAGAGCCACTGAGGCAGCACCCTTTTGGGGCCGCAGACATCCGGCACCCTCCCAGCGTGAGGACAGTGGTCCGCCTTGCAGGGAGCGCCATCTTGGCTCCGGGACTCCGCCGAACTTAGTCTCCACAGGTGAGAGTGAGGACCACAGAGGCAGACAGCTTCTGGGACAGGCGGGAGCCACAGAGCCACTGAGGCAGCACCCTTTTGGGGCCGCAGACATCCAGCACCCTCCCAGCTGGAAGACAGTGGTTTGCCCTGCACAGGAGCCCTCTGCCTCAGGAGCAGGGAGCACATCTTGGATCCAGGACTCCACCGAACTTAGGAATGTAGTCTGCACAGCTGAGAGTGTGCACCACAGAAGCCTACAGCTTCTGTGACCTGCCAAAGCAACACAGCATCTGGGACAGGTCCTGTTTTCCGCCTTCTTCTTCGGCCAGGAGGAGGTCCAAACTCCAGATATCTGTACACCTTCCCTTTAAGAGGAAAGCTTGTCAGCAGAGAGTGCTCTAACCACTGAAACTCAGAGGAGAGAGCCTGTCTCCCAGGTCTGCTGACAGACGGTACTCAGAATCACCAGAAGAACAACCTCTGAACAGAGACAACTATAACAACTCCAGAGATTACCAGATGGCGAGAGGTAAACGTAAGAATCTTACTAACAGAAACCAAGACCACTCACCATCATCAGAACCCAGCACTCCCACTTCGCCCAGTCCAGGGTACCCCAACATACCTGAAAAGCTAGACCTGGATTTAAAAGCATATCTCATGATGATGGTAGAGGACATCAAGAAGGACTTTAATAACTCACTTAAAGAACTACAGGAGAACATGGCTAAAGAGTTACAAGTCCTTAAAGAAAAACAGGACAACACATCCAATCAGATGATGGAAATGAACAAAACCATACTAGACCTAAAAAAGGAAGTAGACACAATAAAGAAAACCCAAAATGAGGCAACACTGGAGATAGAAACCCTAGGAAAGAAATCTGGAACCATAGATGCGAGCATCAGCAACAGAATACAAGAGATGGAAGAGAGAATCTCAGGTGCAGAAGATTCCATAGAGAACATCGGCACAACAATCAAGGAAAATGTAAAATGCAAAAAGATCCTAACTCAAAACATCCAGGAAATACAGGACTCAATGAGAAGACCAAACCTACGGATAATAGGAGTGGATGAGAATGAAGATTTTCAACTCAAAGGACCAGCAAACATCTTCAACAAAATTATAGAAGAAAACTTCCCAAATCTAAAGAAAGAGATGCCCATGAACATACAAGAAGCCTACAGAACTCCAAATAGGCTGGACCAGAAAAGAAATACCCCCGACACATAATAATCAGAACAACAAATGCACTAAATAAAGATAGAATACTAAAAGCAGTAAGAGAAAAAGGCCAAGTAACATATAAAGGCAAGCCTATCAGAATTACACCAGATTTTTCACCAGAGACTATGAAAGCCAGAAGATCCTGGACAGATGTTATACAGACACTAAAAGAACACAAATTCCAGCCCAGGCTACTATACCCAGCCAAACTCTCAATTAACATAGATGGAGAAACCAAAGTATTCCACGACAAAACCAAATTCACACATTATCTCTCCAGGAATCCAGCCCTTCAAAGAATAACAGAAAAAAACCAATACAAGGACGGGAACCACGCCCTAGAAACAACAAGAAGGTAATCCCTCAACAAACCTAAAAGAAGACAGCCACAAGAACAGAATGCCAACTTTAACAACAAAAATAACAGGAAACAACAATTACTTTTCCTTAATATCTCTTAATATCAATGGACTCAACTCCCCGATAAAAAGACATAGACTAACAAACTGGCTACACAAACAAGACCCAACATTTTGCTGCTTACAGGAAACTCATCTCAGAGAAAAAGATAGACACTACCTCAGAATGAAAGGCTGGAAAACAACTTTCCAAGCAAATGGTATGAAGAAACAAGCTGGAGTAGCCATTCTAATATCTGATAAGATTGACTTCCAACCCAAAGTCATCAAAAAAGACAGGGAGGGGCACTTCATACTCATCAAAGGTAAAATCCTCCAAGAGGAACTATCAATCCTGAATATCTATGCTCCAAATACAAAGGCAGCCACATTCATTAAAGAAACTTTAGTAAATCTCAAAGCACACATTGCACCTCATACAATAATAGTGGGAGACTTCAACACACCACTTTCACCAATGGACAGATCATGGAAACAGAAACTAAACAGGGACACAGTGAAACTAACAGAAGTTATGAATCAAATGGATCTGGCAGATATCTACAGAACATTTTACCCTAAAACAAAAGGATATACCTTCTTCTCAGCACCTCATGGTACCTTCTCCAAAATTGACCACGTAATTGGCCACAAAACAGGCCTCAACAGATAAAAAAATATTGAAATTGTCCCATGCATCCTATCAGATCACCATGGACTAAGGCTGATCTTCAATAACAAAATAAATAATAGAAAGCCAACATTCACGTGGAAACTAAACAACACTCTTCTCAATGATACCTTGGTCAAGGAAGGAATAAAGAAAGAAATTAAGGACTTTTTAGAGTTCAATGAAAATTAAGCCACAACATACCCAAACTTATGGGACGCAATGAAAGCATTTCTAAGAGGAAAACTCATAGCTCTGAGTGCCTCCAAAAAGAAACTAGAGAGAGCACACATTAGCAGCTTGACAACACACCTAAAAGCACTAGAACAAAAGGAAGCAAATTCACCCAAGAGGAGTAGACGGCAGGAAATAATCAAACTCAGGGGCGAAATCAATCAAATGGAAACAAGAAGAACTATTCAAAGTATCAACCAATCAAGGAGCTGGTTCTTTGAGAAAATCAACAAGATAGATAAACCCTTAGCCAGACTCACTAGAGGGCACAGGGAAAGCATTCTAATTAACAAAATCAGAAATGAAAAAGGAGACATAACAACAGATCCTGAAGACATCCAAAACACCATCAGATCCTTCTACCAAAGGCTATACTCAACAAAACTGGAGAACCTGGATGAAATGGAGAAGTTCCTAGACAGATACCAGGTACCAAAGTTGAATCAAGATCAGGTTAATGATCTAAACAGCCCTATATCCCCCAAAGAAATAGAAGCAGTCATTAATAGTCTCCCAACCAAAAGAAGCCCAGGACCAGATGGGTTTAGTGCAGAGTTCTATCAGACCTTCAAAGAAGATCTAATCCCAGTTCTTCACAAACTATTCCACAAAATAGAAACAGAAGGTACTCTACCCAACTCATTCTATGAAGCCACAATTACTCTGATACCTAAACCACAAAAAGACCCAACAAAGATAGAAAACTTCAGACCAATATCCCTTATGAATATTGATGCAAAAATCCTCAATAAAGTTCTTGCTAACCGAATCCAAGAACACATCAAAACAATCACCATCCTGACCAAGTAGGTTTCATCCCAGGGATGCAGGGATGGTTCAATATACGGAAATCCATCAACGTAATCCAGTATATAAACAAACTCAAAGACAAAAACCACATGGTCATCTCGTTAGATGCGGAAAAAGCATTTGACAAGATCCAACACCCATTCATGATAAAAGTCTTGGAAAGATCAGGAATTCAAGGTCCATACCTACACATGATAAAAGCAATCTACAGCAAACCAGTAGCCAACATCAAAGTAAATGGTGAGAAGCTTGAAGCAATCCCTCTAAAATCAGGGACTAGACAAGGCTGTCCACTTTCTCCATACCTATTCAACATTGTACTTGAAGTCCTAGCCAGAGCAATTCGACAACAAAAGGAGATCAAAGGGATACAAATTGGAAAAGATGAAGTCAAAATATCACTTTTTGCAGATGATATGATAGTATATATAAGTGACCCTAAAAATTCCACCAGAGAACTCCTAAGCCTGATAAACAGCTTCGGTGAAGTAGCTGGATATAAAATTAACTCAAACAAATCAATGGCCTTTCTCTACACAAAGAATAAACAGGCTGAGAAAGAAATTAGGGAAACAACACCCTTCTCAATAGTCACAAATAATATAAAATATCTTGGCGTGACTCTAACTAAGGAAGTGAAAGATCTGTATAATAAAAACTTCAAGTCTCTGAAGAAAGAAATTCTAGAAGATCTCAGAAGATGGAAAGATCTCCCATGCTCATGGATTGGCAGGATCAACATTGTAAAAATGGCTATCTTGCCAAAAGCAATCTACAGATTCAATGAAATCCCCATCAAAATTCCAACTCAATTCTTCAACGAATTAGAAAGTGCAATCTGCAAATTCATCTGGAATAACAAAAAACCTAGGATAGCAAAAACTCTTCTCAAGGATAAAAGAACCTCTGGTGGAATCACCATGCCAGACCTAAAGCTTTACTACAGAGCAATTGTGATAAAAACTGCATGGCACTGGTATAGTGACAGACAAATAGACCAATGGAATAGAATTGAAGACCCAGATATGAACCCACACACATACGGTCACTTGATCTTCGACAAGGGAGCTAAAACCATCCAGTGGAAGAAAGACAGCATTTTCAACAAATGGTGCTGGCACAACTGGTTGTTATCATGTAGAAGAATGGGAATCGATCCATTCCTATCTCCTTGTACTAAGGTCAAGTCTAAGTGGATCAAGGAACTTCACATAAAACCAGAGACACTGAAACTTATAGAGGAGAAAGTGGGGAAAAGCCTTGAAGATATGGGCACAGGGGAAAAATTCTTGAATAGAACAGCAATGGCTTGTGCTGTAAGATTGAGAATTGACAAGTGGGACCTCATGAAACTGCAAAGCTTCTGCAAGGCAAAAGACACCATCAATAAGACAAAAAAACCACCAACAGATTGGGAAAGGATCTTTACCTATCCTAAATCAGATAAGGGACTAATATCCAATATATATAAAGAACTCAAGAAGGTGGACTCCAGAAAGTCAAATAACCCCATTAAAAAATGGGGCTCAGAACTGAACAAAGAATTCTCACCTGAGGAATATCGAATGGCAGAGAAGCACCTGAAAAAATGTTCAACATCCTTAATCATCAGGGAAATGCAAATCAAAACAACCCTGAGATTCCACCTCACACCAGTCAGAATGGCTAAGATCAAAAATTCAGGTGACAGCAGATGCTGGCGAGGATGTGGAGAAAGAGGAACACTCCTCCATTGTTGGTGGGATTGCAAGCTTGTACAACCACTCTGGAAATCAGTCTGGCGGTTCCTCAGAAAATTGGACATAGTACTACCGGAGGATCCAGCAATACCTCTCCTGGGCATATATCCAGAAGATGTCCCAACCGGTAAAAAGGACACATGCTCCACTATGTTCATAGCAGCCCTATTTATCATAGCCAGAAGCTGGAAAGAACCCAGATGTCCCTCAACAGAGGAATGGATACAGAAATTATGGTACATCTACACAATGGAGTACTACTCAGCTATTAAAAAGAATGAATTTATGAAATTCCTAGCCAAATGGATGGACCTGGAGGGCATCATCTTGAGTGAGGTAACACAATCACAAAGGAATTCACACAATATGTATTCACTGATAAGTGGATATTAGCCCAAAACTTAGGATACCCAAGATATAAGATACAATTTGCTAAACGCATGAAACTCAAGAAGAATGAAGACCAAAATGTGGACACTGTGCCCCTTCTTAGAATTGGGAACAAAACACCCATGGAAGGAGTTACAGAGACAAAGTTTCGAGCTGTGATGAAAGGATGGACCATCTAGAGACTGCCGTATCCAGGGATCCATCCCATAATCAGCTTCCAAACGCTGACACCATTGCATACACTAGCAAGATTTTGCTGAAAGGACCCAAATATAGCTGTCTCTTGTGAGACTATACCGGGGCCTAGCAAACACAGGAGTGGATGTTCACAGTCAGCTATTGGATGTATCACAGGGCTCCCAATGGAGAAGCTAGAGAAAGTACCCAAGGAGCTAAAGGGATCTGCAACCCTATAGTTGGAACAACATGATGATCTAACCAGTACCCCGGAGCTCTTGACTATAGCTGCATATGTATCGAAAGATGGCCTAGTCGGCCATCACTGGAAAGAGAGGCCCATTGGACTTGCAAACTTTATATGCCCCAATATAGGGGAATGCCAGGGCCAAAAGAATGGGAATGGGTGGGTAGGGAAGTGGGGGGCGGTATGGGGGACTTTTGGGATAGCATTGCAAATGTAATTGAGGAAAATATGTAATAAAAAATATTAAATATTAAAAAAAAGAATCACTCAGGAATACTCAGGAATGTGATTTTAGAATTAGAAAGATGGGCCAGTGGTTACGCTTGCTTCTGTTTGCTTCCCAGGACCCATATTGGTTCACAAGTACCTGTTAGCACCTGCTCCAGGAGATCTGAGGTCCTCTCCTGCCCCTTTAAGGCTCACACTAAATAAAATAACCCTTTAAAAATAATAAATGTAATTTCTATATCAATACAAGATTTACAAGGTTGAAATTTCCAAGTGCGGGAAGTTTCTCATTGGACCACTCATTTAAAGCATGTGAGTGTGGAACGTGGTCCTGCCAGGCAGCCTGGGATGTAGGTCCCTCCCCATACACATGAAGATGTGGTCAACACAGGGAAAGGTGGGGAATTAGGTAGAACTGACCTGTCCTCCCTCTTCCTTCACGATAGAGTCTTCTGCTCTCTACTTTATATAGGAAGCATCTTAATATCATTTCAATAAAAGCAGTGAGAATCTATTTAGGTGGCTGTCTTCACATTAAATGGGGCTTTAGACAGGAAGGAAAAGGTTTTCATTTTAGTTCATGACTACTGTAGATGTCTAGCCATGATATCTAGAATATTCAAATTAGTTGACTGTATAGATATTTAGAGAAATCCTGGGGCAGACAAGACTTGAGAACTAATTGACAAAACAATATATTAGAACTGGTTAGTAGGAGTCAAATATTTATAGAGTGACTATTTGTCTTAGGGTTACTATCGCTGTGATGAGACACTGTGACCACAAGCAAGTTTTGGGAAGGGTTTATTTGGCTTACACTTCCACACTGCAGTCCATCACTGAAGGAAGCCAGGACAGGAACTCAAGCAATTCTGGTACCTGAAGGCAGAAGCTGATACAGAAGTCCTGAAGGGGTGCTATTGACTGGGTTGTTCCTCCCAGTTTGCCTAGCATGCTTTCTTATAGAACCCAGAACCACCAGCCCAGGGGTGGCCCCACCCACAAGGATCAAAATGACCCTCCCACATTAATCACTAAAAAAATGCCCTATTGACTTGCCTCCAGGCAGATCCTGTGGAGGCATTTTCTCATTTGAGGTTCTGTCCTCTCCGATGACTTTAGCTTATGTCAAGTTGACAAAAAGCTTACCATTACATAGTCATTTAATGCTGAACATTATAATTTGTATATGACAGAAAGGTATTTCCAGGTAAAGGCACCTGTAACCTGTGACTATGATGACTTTTTTATTGGAATCTCTCTCTCTCTCTCTCTCTCTCTCTCTCTCTCTCTCTCTCTCTCTCTCTCTCTCTCTGTCTCTCTGTGTCTCTGTGTCTCTCTGTCTCTTTCTGACATCTATATAACAGTATAGGTGGGTATGGAGGGGGATCTCCAGCTTTTTCTTCTTGGCCTGAGTCCTCCTAAACTAGAAATAAAGAACATTTGCAGCAACTCCAAGCAAAGATGGGTACAAACATCCTTTTACTATAATATTAGAAACAATCCCTTCCAATGGTATAAAACCATGTAAGTTTATACAGCATGAAAGATTTTCTGTTAATTTTTTATTGCATGTGTGTGTGTGTGTGTGTGTGTACACATACCACAGCAGATCCACGGAGGCCAGATACCCTGCAGAAACTGGCTCTCTCCTTCTACCATATGGGTTATTGGGATCAAACTCAGTTGTCAAGTTTGAAAGCTGAGCCAGCTCACAGACGATTGCTGTGTGTGCTGACCCTTAAGAAGAAGGAGTGAGCCGGGCAGTGATGGGAGCCCAGCACTCGGGAGGCAGAGGCAGGAGGATTTCTGAGTTCGAGGCCAGCCTGGTTTACAGAGTGAGTTCCAGGACAGCCAGGGCTACAGAGGAACCCTGTCTAAACCACCACCACCCCCCAAAAGAAGAAGGAGTGTTTCATCTAATGTTGGGCTGTGGTCTCGGAAGCTCAGAGAATCCTGCAGAAGGGAAAGGGAGGAAGAGGGGCAGAGGACACCACAAGAAAATCCACAGAAGCCACCAACCTGGATTCATAGGAGCTCACAGAGACTGAACCACCAACCAGAAAGCCTGCATGGGACTGACCTAGGCCCTCTGCATATAGGTTAGAGTTGTGTAGCTTGGTCTTCCTGTAGAACTCCTAGCAGTGAAAGGAAGTACTATCTCTGACTCTTTCTTCTGCTTTTGGGGTCCTTTTCCTCCCACTAGGTTGCCTCATCCATCCTCAGTACAAGGGGAGGTACCTAGTCTTACTGCAACTTGATATGCCATGGTTGGTTGATATTCATAAGAGGCCTGCACTTTTCTGAAGAGAAATGAAGGAGAGGTGGATGGGGGTGGGGGGATGGGGCAGAGGAAAGGTGTGGGGAGGAGGGAAGGGAGGGGAAACTGAACTTGGTGTGTTAAAAAAAAGAAAGTATATGTATATATGTATATATATGCATATATGTATATATACATATGCATATATGTATATATGCACATAGACACATGCATACATATATACATATCTATATACATATATACATATATGTGCATATGCACATGTAAATATGCACACATGTGTATATGCATATAAATATATACGTGGGGGCTGGAGAGATGGCTCAGTGGGTAAGAGCACCCGATTGCTCTTCCGAAGGTCCAGAGTTCAAATCCCAGCAACCACATGGTGGCTCACAACCATTCGTAACGAGATCTGGCGCACTCTTCTGGAGTGTCTGAAGACAGCTACAGTGTACTTACATATAATAAATAAATAAATCTTTAAAAAAAAATATATATATATATACGTATGTGTATATATTCACACATATAGTGTACATGTATGTATATGCACATATACACATCTGTATATAAATGTATGCACAAATATACATATACACATGTATATATGTATAGATATGTATACATGCATATATACATACATATGTGTATATACATATGTCATATGTACATGTACATTCACACACATATATACATATATACATGTATGTATATGTGTGTGTGTGTTCAGTGGCAGACATGGAACCATCTGGAAGGACAGTGATAAAGAACCATCCACAGAGGACAGAGTCTTCTGGGCAAAGAGAAAGGAGATGGTTCCAAGACAGCCCTGGGCTTGAGAAGGAAACCCTGCTATATGTTAGAGACCAAGTGGAGAGGCCTAGACAGCAGAGAAGGCATCCCTAAATCATGATCCCCTTGGTTGGGGAAAGAGCAATGGCTCCGTTCCCAATATACTGTTGAGCCCAGCGTAGTCCTCCCTTGACCTTCTGAAGTCTGCACTTGATAACGCTGCCAAGAGTGAGGTTACTTTCCCAAACAGGCTGACATTTAGACACTAAGCTCTAGGATTGAGTTCCGTGTCCATACATGTCTCCCCTTGGTTCTCGTCGAGTTGTACTGGTTATACGACCCGGGGCAATTTACTTAACCTTTATGTTCTTTCATCTGCAGGTGCTATCTTCCCAACCGCAAATAGAGGAAGTGAAATCACCCGTACAAAGCCTTTCAAAGAGTACTTGGCACGGAGCGATGCTCCGAGAATGCTACCAGACTTTTACTGCTGCCGGTGGTGGATTGTGCTTAAGCGAAACAGAGTGCCTGGCTGTCTTCCGTCCAGCTTAGGTAGGGTGGTACCACGGAAAGCTAGTGACACAAACATTCACCCTCTCATGGGCAGCCTGCCACTTAGGCCAGGGCACACCCACTCTGGGGCTCTGTTTCAGCTGGCCCCTGCTCTCTGCCTAGACTACCAGCTTCAGGAGCTTCTTCTCCATCAGTGACCATTGGCTCCTGGGTAAAAGCAAGCATCCTCCAACTAAAACCACATCATACCCTGTCCCAGATGCAGCCACCCCATCTCTGAGGTTCATCGCCAGCTCCTCTGAGGTCAACCCCCATACCCTGCTGCAGCAGCAGCATCTCTGGTTTCATTTCTGCTTCCCAACTTCCGCTACTATAAGAAAAAAAATGTCTGAGATATCAAATATATCGACTTAAAGTAGGAAGTGGGGGTTCAGTCCCGAGGAAGTTCCAAAAGTGGTTTGTTTGGTTTTGTTTGTTGTTTTTGTTTTTTACAGAGACAAAAATCTCACATAGTTTGGGCTGGTCTTGAACCTGCTATGTACCTAAAGATGACCTATAACCCATGATTCTACCATCTACGCCTTCTAAACACCAGGATCACAGTGTACTACCACATTTGGTTTTATGTGATGCTAAGGCGCATGGCAGACAAGCATTCTACAAACAAACTACATCGCCAGCCTTGCTTCCAAAGCTAGCTTTATACCCTCACCCACAATGATGCCAACAACGTTAAATGAGAATCTTTTGATTCGTGGATAACTTTTCACCTCTTCATCATTCAGAAATGCAAGAGTCAGCAGATGTATGAAGACAAATGAAATCCAGAAGCTGTGAGGAAAAGCCAGAAAGATCCTACAGGACAGAAGTAGGAAAATTCATACAAAAGGAAGTGCTATTTCTCATTATGTCTGTTCTCTTTCCTTTATATGTTTTCCTTGCTATGATCCAGCCAGACTCAAACTCTCTCCCTCACTCTTCTTTCTTCGCCCTCTGGAAAGAAGATGAGCCTCAGAGACAAGCTAACATGGAGAAAAGTGAACCAGACAGAGGGAAGAGGACAGAGAAGAGAGGAAAGACATGGGATTCTGGTGACGTCATCTTAGCAACTCTAGGCAGCTGCACTCCAAACTTTTCAGTAACAAGATCTAGGAAGGTCTCTTTGTTTTTTCTCTAGGTGTCATAGAATTGGATTTTCCTATCTTCTGATGGAAGGAGTCCTGCTGGAAACTGATTATGAATTATCAAAAGCAAGCCAGTTCCAGACCAGCCTCGCCTGGGCCAGACCTGATTCTGCATCTCCAAGTCTGCCTTATTCCAGGCCGCACACAGCCAAATAAGTAGGTAAAGGCCTGACTTAGTTTGAGTTTCATTGTTGTGAAGAGACACCATGACCATAGCAATTCTTATAAAGGAAAACATTTATTAGGGCTGCCTTACAGTTCAGAGGTTCAGTCCAGTATCATGGCAAAAGCATGGCAGCACACAGGCAGACATGTTGCTAGAGAAGGAGCTGAGAGTTCTACCTGTTGATCTGCAGGCAGCCTTAGAAGGGGACTGTGTGCCATACTGGGTGTGGCTTGAGCATAGAAGACCTCAAAGCCCGCCCCCACAATGACCCACTTCCTCTAACAAGACCACACCTACTCCAACAAGCCACACCTCCTTATAGTGCCACTCCCTATGCACCAAGCATTTAAACACTTGAGTCTACAAAGGCCATTCCTAGTCAAACCACCATAGGACCCTAGCACTCAAGTCCCTCAAGACATTGATTCCTTGAAGAGATGTCATGAGAAACACTTAGGCTCTCTGGCCAGGTCTCTACTATGTTTTATGGTTCAAGTTTCCTGAGAACAAAGTATAGAGCAGGGATTTCATTCATAAGAAATAAAAGCTCAAACCCATGCTACTTACTCTCCAACACCTACCTATAGGACACGTTGGGGCTTTGAGGTATAAACTGTGCTCAGCCCCACCAGCATCAAACACATTACAAATAGCATTCTTTCTAGTTGGCTGTGTCCACCTTAGTTTGCTATAGACAATGATCCAGGAGGATACTAGTAAAAAGGTAGTATCCATGATCCTCAGAGTACAGAAAGACTGTGCATCTGTGTCAGCTACAGAGCTGGGTAAGTGAAGAGAAAAGAAGCCAGATTCAGTAGTTCAAACAACACAAGCCTTCCCTGGTCTATGCAAGCTAGCCTGAATTAGCAGTCTTCTATGCTAAATGTGGACATGGGCTCATAGCCCCAAGACTAACAACACTTTAACAGGTCCTGCATCCTAGTCTTGTATGTCTCTTTCTTCAGGGTACCAATTTGGGCAAACAGTGTGGAAATCATCTGTTTTCCAAAGAAGCGCTTTGATGTTTGGCAACGGTGTTCCTGAGACTTTATTCAAATGGGGGCACAGTCAGAATTTAAAGAGTCTCTACATTTTTTTTTTTTGTCATTTATTCTTGAGGACTTTTGAGAATGTATACAATGAATATGATCAGATAGGCCTCACCCCTTTTCCTTCCTCCAACTCTCCTGTATTGGATGCTGCATGCTAATACAAAGGCATGCCTGTCATAGGATGGCTAACGGCTTTCTGACTGAGTGCTGAGACCTGCTCGACAGGAGGAAGTTTCATGCCTGCTACTTGTAACCCTGGCCAAAATCCCACAGTCTTAGAGTAAACACTTTCATTGTTATTTTTCCTAGATGGTCAAATTGCCTTCTAGATATTTATGTTTATAGCCATAGACCTGGGCTTCTTTCAACCCTTAGTCAAGGAAGCTTCTTCTCTCTGGATGCAGTCAACAGAGGAACGCCTAACTGGTGCAAGGCCTGAGGAGAAGAGATTGAGTGCTAGCTAGAGAAAGCACCCAAGGAGCTGAAGGGGTCTGCAACCCTATAGGTGGAACAACAATAGGAACTAACCAGTACCCTCCCCCCCCAGAACTCGTGTCTCTATCTGCATATGTAGCAGAAGATGGCCTAGTCGGCCATCATTGGGAAGAGAGGCCTCTTGGTCTTGCAAACTTTATATGCCCAAGTACAGGGGAACGCCAGAGCCAAGAAGTGGGAGTGAGTGGGTAGGGGAACAGGGCAGGGGGAGGGTATAGGGGACTTTTGGGATAGCATTTGAAATGTAAATGAAGAAAATATCTAATAAAAAAAGAAAGAAAAAAAAGAGAGATTGAGTGTTTAGCCAATGAGACACCTATATCCGTACCCCTAAGGCTCAGAAGATATGCCAGAAAAAGAGGCAGAAACCATTAAGGATAGGAGGGGTACTGTAAAGTGCTGTCTTTTGTACAGGACATGGTTATAGCTGTGACTATAAACTCATAGCATCTGTGGATACCTACATAGACCTGCACAAAGCTTTTGTCTTAATAAACACTCAGACTGGGCATGGTGGAGCACACCTTTAATGGGTCACAGAACTCAGGAGGCAGAGGCAGGAGGATCTCTGAGTTCGAGGCCAGTATAGACTACACAAGCACAGTCCAGATTTAAAACAAACAAACAAACAAACAAACAACAATAACAACCCTGTCTCAAAAGACAAACAAAACAAAAAGAGTCTCAGGATTCCATCACGTTCTCTGTCCTCATAGATATGTGACCCAGAACAGACAGCTTCAAACAGCCTGCCTGTATACAGCTTTAATTCAGAACTGGCCCCCAAACACTGGAGCAAGGACATTAAACTATAAGAAAACAGCAGTTTCTTGGTTCCCCATGACTCAGAATCCAAACAGCCAGAGACCAGCTTCTTAATGAGATGACTAAAGCCGACACCTTGAAGATCAATATAGGACACAAAGGCTTGCAGGCAAGGAGACTCAGAGGACCAGAAAGAACAGCCTTGAGTCCTCAGCAGCATGGCAGAGGGGACTGTTAACATGGCATAGAGACAGTCAGAGAAAAGAAAGTCGGTCCTCACTTGGCTGATCTGGAAGATGCATGCCCAGTGAGCTGGGGAAGCTTTCTGCATTTCTCAACATAGAAGCATGGTGCTGTCAGACGGAGCCATCTGGAGAGGGTCACACCTGAGCTTGCTGTGTTGGGAAACATTGTCCTCCCCCTGGAACACACAGACAATGTCTCCATGCACTCTCAAGGCCATATGTACTCTGTAGAACAGTGTAGCCCCTGGGGAAGGCCACTAAAGCAAGCCCACTAAAATGTGTGCAGTGGGCTTTGGATCAGAGACAATGGGGGAGCTTAGCTTTCTCTCTAAGACTGGTGGCTCCCGAGGATGTGGACACACTCAGTGGTTGTTCTTGCAGAGGATCTAGGTTCAGGTTTCCCTGAACCCACATGGAGACTCAGAACTATTCACATGTCCAGTTCCAGGGGACCCAACACCCTCTTCTGCCCTCCATTGATATCAGGCACACATGTAGTACATATGCATATCTCAGGCAAAGCATACATATACATTTAAAAAAAAAAGATTGGTGATTCAAGTGGCCAACTAAGGATGGTCAGGACACTGAGCCGGCACAAACAGTTGTAAGCAGAGACTGAGTCCTAGTTACTGTGAAGAGACACCATGAGCAAGCCAACAATCAAAAGATAGCATTTATTGGAGGCTTGCTTATGTTTTTCAGCGGGTGAGGACACATGACCATCATGGCAGAGAGCATGGCGGCAGGAAGGCGGAAATAGCGCTGGAGTAGTAGCAAAGAGCTTACATCCTAATGGCATCCATGATCTTCCAGAGGTCCTGAGTTCAATTCCCAGCAACCACATGATGGCTTGCAACCATCTCTAATGGGATCTGATGCCCTCTTCTGGTGTGTCTGAGGACAGCTACATGTATTCATATACATAAAATAAATAAATAAATCTAAAAAAATAAAATAAAAAATAAGGGGTGGGCATCTCTCAACCTTTGTTCTTTCCAAGCAGCCATTGACCAAGAAGACGTGCATCTTAATTAACCTGCTATTGCTGTGATAAAATACCATAACCAACCTTGGGGCAGGAAAGGTTAATTTTACTTTCATTTTCCCATCATGGTTCGTCATTCCCCCCCCCCCCCCCCCTTCTCTTTTTCTTCTTGTTCCAGGCCCCGCTCACGACCCATAGGTTTTTATGTTTCTTGGTACAAATGGTTGTGAGCCACCATGTGGTTGCTGGGATTTGAACTCATGACCTCCAGAAGAGCAGTCAGTGCTCTTAACTGATGAGCCATCTCATTCACCAGCCCCACGGTTCATCTTCAAAGGACACAAACTGGAGGCAGGCACCCAGAAGCAGGAGCTGATGCAGAAGCCATGGAAGACTGCTGCTTACTGGCTTGCTCCTGGTGGCCTGCTCAGCCTGCTTCCTTAGAGAACCCAGGCCACTTGCGTGCAGTGAGTTGGACCCTCCCACATCAGTCATTAAGAGACTGTACCACAGGCTTGCCCACCGGCCAGTGTGGTGGGAGTATTTTCTCAGTTGAAGTTCCCTCCTTTCAAGAGCAACTCTAGCTTGTATCAATTTACATAAACACTATCTGGGATAAAGAGAGACAGAAAATAATCTCTTTCCTGCATTACCACTGAGTGGAGACCGTTCTAAACTGTTCTAGTAAGTCTGAGACATTTCGCCAGCCCCTCTTTATTCTCTTTTAACTGGTGTGCTTCACGTTCAATATTCTAACTTTCGTGGCTTCCTATTTCCCGTTTTTTTTTTCTCTATTAATTTTTTTTCTTACTTTCTTTTCCTTTACAGCTTTTAGTTTATAATGTTTCTGCCTTCACCACACGTGCTGTGCTCTGAGAGCTGGAGACAGCATGGTAGCTGTGTGGGTTTCACTTCACTTCTCTGTTAGGCTCACTGCTGTTTGTTGCTGCCTTCCCACACAGTGCTGTGTTGAGGCTTGGTCTGCTGCTATGTGTGGTCATGCTAAGTGTGACCCCCAAGACCTACTTGCCCCAGAGATGACCAAGTCTGCACATAGATACAAGTGACGATTTGTGGCCATACCCCCAAGTTATTATTTATTGGTGAATAAAGATGCTGACAGCCAATAGCTGGGCATAATTGAGATTGGCGGGGCTTGGTGTTCCAGGACTTGGGGTCTGAGGAGACCACAAGGAGAGAGAGAAGATGGAGAGAAGACAGAGACGCCTTGGGTTAGGAGTCAAGAAAGCATGGCCCTGAGGCTGGCCAATTGGAGTTAAGAGCAGCCCAGATGAAACATAGTAAGTAATAACTCGGGGTTATCAATAGGAAAGTAGATTCTAATAGCATAGAGGGTAGATATCTGCCCACCTCTTGTGCTCATCAAGACGCATTGTAAATAATAAAGGTTGTGTCCATCTTTTATCTGGGAACTAAGTGGTCAAAGGTGAAATAGAAACTCAAGATCAGGATTAAATATTTCCTACGACAGTGTTATAGAGTGTATGTATCTACATTCTAGGCAGCTCAGCTGCTAATCTTCCTTCCTGGGTCTCTGAGAGTCAAGGACCATGATATTCACACAACCTATGCCAACTTGAACTCCTGAACTGAAAGAGTAAGAGCCTGAGTCAGGGACCACGTAGGCAGATCTGTCTAAGCTGAAACACTGGTCTTAGACCGGGAACATATTAAGTCAATTCAACAGACCTTGGCAGGCATCATAAACTCACAGGAAACTATGAGACTGTATCAACTTGGCAACACAGAGAAAGCACTATTCCTACAGAGACCAAGTTGGAGTTGGGCCTCTGAATGTACCTAACAAACAGTGACTATCGGTTTCTGATGACTGGGAACAAAGGGGTAGGGTTGACTCTGGCTCACTAGGCAACCCTACGGATCATGTTCGCAGCAGCAGGGAGGTGATGTCTGTAAGAGATCAATAACTAATAGCAAAATGGAGATGCCACTCTTCATGGCAAAGGCAGCCAAATTGAGAACAACTAGACAAGGCAAAGTGAGAGAAAGAAGCTGGACTGAGTGTAATGGGTTGGCCTAATGCTGCTTATATTCTAATGCTAATTTGGATCCCCCAAAACTGTTTTTTGCATGAGAGTCTGTGAGTGTGAGTGTGCGTGCACGTGCACATACACACACACACACACACACACACACACACACACATGCAAGACACACTAAGGGACCCTGCCCCCCAGTTAATTCTGATTGGTAAACAAAGATGCCAGCAGCCAAAAGCTGGGGAAAAGAGACATAGGTAGGGTTTCGATTTCTGGGACTTGGGGCCATGAAGAAAAGGAAGGAGAAAGAGAAAGAAACTGCCATGGGCTAGGGACCAAGAGAGCATGGCCCAGAGGGCTGCTTGGTTGGAGTCAAGAGAAGCCCAGATGGAACCTAGTAAATAATAAGTGATAACCCAGGGTTATGGATGGGAAGGTAGATTCTAACAGCACGGAGGTTAGGCAGCTGCCTAGCCACTGTTCTGCTTAAGGCATATTCAAATATGAAGGGTGTGTGTGTGTGTGTGTGTGTGTGTGTGTGTGTGTGTGTGTCTTTCATCTGGGAACTTAAAAGGTATGAGGCAGGTGACCGTACTGGGATTTTTAATATTTTTTTACAACACGTTAGTCCCTTCCAGACACCACACTGATGACTGCTCCTTCAATGCCACCACACAGAGGAAGGTGACAGAGGAAGGCAGGGCATCCTTTACACCTTAAGTACCAACCACCAAGGAGTAGTTTGCAAAAAAAAAAAAAAAAAGTTTTATATATATATATATATATATATATATATATATATATATATCTGCTTAGCAATGGTTCTTATCACACCTTTTCTATAGAAGTAGCATGCAAAGTAGGCAAAATAGAAGGTGTTCTATACTGCCAAAGGAAGACTGGCAACTGTTGTGTTTTATGAAGAAGAAGAGGAGGAGGAGGAAGAAGGGAGGAGGAGGAGGAGGAAGAGGAAGAAGAGGAAGAAGAGGAAGCAGCAGCAGCAGCAGCAGCAACCAGGTTATGTTTTGTAGAGCTGCAGAGCTAGGTATGGTGAGGTGGGAGGGGTGCATCTGTGGGCCCATGCTGAGGAGTCCCTTCCCCCTGAGGGACCAGCCATAAGACAGGTATAATGTAGAATAGAGTTTATATGGGAATGGGAAGGGGGGTTGAGAAGGGAGTAAAGGCAGAGAGAGGGAGAGAGGGGTGGGGGTGAGGCCGGCCAGGAACACATGGAAAGGAGGGGGTTGGAGAGAGAGAGGGAGAAGGGGGTCAGGAAGAGAAGGGAGTCAGAGAATGAGAGAGTGGAAAATGGGGCAAGCAGCCCCTTTCATAGTAAGCCAGGCCTACCTGGCTGTTGCCAGGTAACTGCTGGATGGAGCCTAGAAGGAATGTTAACAGTGCTCATATGTTAAAAGTTTGGGAAAAAAATAAAAAAATAAAAAGAATGTTGACTTTCTTAGATTTTAGCTTTAAAAATATAGAGCTTTTGGAATCGAAAATGCACTAGTATGTTTCCGTACAATTGTTTAATGGGTACAGCCACTTGCTGCCAAGCTTGACAATCTAGTTCAAGCCCCAGGATTGTGTAGCAGAAAGACAGAGAGACAGGTGACTATTCCAAATTGTCCTCTGACCTCTACATACATGCTATAGCATGTACAATATACATACACACAGTAAGGAGTGAAATAAAAAATACCTGTACCCGATTATAAACCTTTAAAAACTATTGTCACTTTAAAGGTAAGTTTTGGGAGCTGGAGAGATGGCTCAGCAGTTAAGAGCACTGGCTGCTCTTCCAGAGGTCCTGAGTTCAATTCCCAGCAACCACATGGTGGCTCACAACCCTCTGTAATGGAATTCGATGCCCTCTTCTGGTATGTTTGAAGACAGGTATGGTGTACTCATATATAAAATAAACAAATAAATTTTAAAAAAACCACCAATGTGTATAAAATAAATTATAAAAAATAAAATTTTTTGGTAAACAAAAGAAAACAACAAAAGACCCTCAGCCAATTGTACCTTCCCATAAAGACAAGGTCACAATAGAACTTTTATTTAGTTTTAGTACATAATTAAAAAAAAAAAAAGAAATTAGCTGGGTATGGTGATGCCTACCTTCAATCCCAGCACTTGAGAGATGGAGGTAGGCAGAACTCTTGAGTTCTACAGAGTCTGGTCTACAGAGCCCAGGATAGCCAGGGCTATACAGAGAAATCCTGCCTTGAAAACAAAACTTTAAAAGGTACACAGAGAGAAATCATAGCTATATTAGCAAGCATGCATACTTACAACATAGAGGAAATAAAAATCTAATAAGGAATTTATGGATTTGTGTGATCTGGCCATCAGGGCTTCATAACTACCCTGACATCTTTTGTATCTTGGTGTATAAAACTTGGTGGTAAGACTAGATTTCGGGGACTGTTTTATTTCTTTCTTTCTTTTTTTTTTTTTTTTTTTTTGAAGGGGGGAAGGGGTGTGTACAAGTGTTCCTCTGTGCGGTCATAAAGGTCAGAGGACATCCTGAATCAGCCAGTTCTCTCCTTCTCTTATGTGGGTCCCAGGGATCGAATTCAAGTTATCAAGCTTGGCGGTCAGCAAACTTTATCTGCTGAGCCATCTCACCAGCCCGGTTTTTCGGATTCTTGAAAGGGCACGTCACAGAAGGATAAAGGTTCACTCTAGAAGAAAGTTTCCACCTTAGCAATGATTGGAAATCATGGCCAGTGTCGATCGATCGAAGTCCCAAGCCAGAATGAACTGAAATACAAATACAGACTCCGAACCCAACAAGCTTCAGACATTGTGTTAGCATTTGTTCTAGGCTCCGCCCAAGTTACCTAGCAACAGCCAGGTAGGTCTGATTTGCTATAAAAAGGACGGCTTGACCTCTCTTTGCTCTCTCTGCCCCTTTTTTCTCTCTAACCCCTTTCTCTCTTTCTCCCCTCCCCCCAATATTCCTAGTTGCCCTCCCCCACCTGTCTCTACTCCCCTCTCAACTCCCCATCCCATGCCTCTAAATAAACTCTATTCTATACTAGACCTATCTATGGCTGGTGCTTAGGATGGAAGAGGATACCTCAGCGTGGACCTGCTGAGACAGCCCTCCCATCCCACTCACTGTACTATACTCTATAAAACATAGTTTTGGTTTTATAAAACATATCAGTAAGGCTCCCCACCCCCATCACACCCAGAGACAACTTGACCCCAAGAGTTTTCACACACCTAGGCTCACAGGAAATGCAGGGACAAAAAATGGAGCACAGACTGAAGGAAAGGCCATCCAGAGACTGCTCCACCTAGGGATCCATCCCACCTGCAGACACCAAACCCCAACACTACTGCTGATGCCAAGAGGTGCTTGCTGACAGGAGCCTGGTATAGCTATGCCCTGAGCGGCTCTGCTGGACCCTGACCAACACAGATGCAGTTACAGCCAACCATCGGACTGAGCCTGGGGTCCCCAATGGAGAAGTTAGGGGAAGGACTGGAGGAGCCAAAGGGGATTGCAACCCCAAAGGAAGAACAATATCAACTAACTGGAACTAAATCAACAACCACAGAGTATAATGGAGGGACCCATGGCTCCAGATACATATGTAGCAGAAGATGACCTTATCTGGTATTAATGGGAGAGGGGAGGCTTTGTCCTATGGAAGCTTGATACCCAAGGATGAAGGGGACGCTAGAGTGGTTAGGTAGGAATGGGTGGGTGGGTGGGGGAGCACCCTTATAGAAGCAGGGGGAGGGGAGTGGGTTAGGTGGTTTGTGGAGGGGTAACCAGGAAAGGGAACAACATTTGAAATGTGAATAAATAAAATAACCAATAAAAAATTCAGTAAGGATGTTCTATACACAACTAACACTTCCCCTCCCCCCAAGGCTTCCTTCTGTCCTTCCCTCTACCAAGGACTTCATGGGGAAGGCAGTTTGATGAGTTTTAAGAATATTGGAACCTAGCAGCTCACAGCAGCGGGCACAAATCCAGGCCTCCTGCTGGGGGGTTACAGGCTGTATATTTCATTTTTACAGTCCAAATGGCTTCTCAATAATTCATCATCTGTGGGATGGAGAAAGGAACGATAAAATATAAATACAAGTCTCTGCTCTCCGGGATGGAGGAAGGAACTCTGGAAGGCTGGGAGGGAAGCATCTTATGGCTTCACAAACCAAACACTGCACCTGATCCTTGGACTCAGTGGCCTCCCAAAGGTTGAAGGGAAACGGATATGGTAAGTCGTTCACAGAACTGAGTGTGCCCAACCAGCCTATCAGAGGATAACTTCCTGGGAAAGCCTTGGGTAACTGTCTCCTGTAACACATTTTATCTGTTGCCATTTCCTGATACCTGGACCTAGATCCCTTTAATGCTAAATTTGAGACCTCATCCCATGAAGAGAATGAAGAAGCCTTGCCTTCCAGGAAGAAAACAGTCATGAGTTAGCATGAGATTGAGAAATAGCACCCAAAGGCATGTACAAGATTGCAGAGAGAAATACAGCTTGCTCGCCAAAGACTCTCACCAGGCTCTGTACCTGCCATTCATTGTCTCTCTAGGCCCCAGGGGATGTTTGCGTTCTAAAGAGGTTTGTTCATTCTTATTCTTTTTTTGGTGGCTTTAAGCCCGATTCTCAGCTTTCCTAACCTTTCTGGAACCTTTAATGCGGTTCCTGGAGTTGTGGTGACCGACCCTCAACCAAAAATTATTTTTGATGCTACTTTGTAACTGTAACTTTGCTACTGATATGTAATGTACATATCTGTGCTTTTGATGGTCTTAGGACACACCTGTGAAAGGGTCCTTCAACCCCCAAACGGGTTGAGACCCACAGGTTGGGAACCACTGAAGTCTATCAGCCGCAGTGCACTGCACATAAGCTTACTTTGACCTCATTGGGAAGCCATAACAATTCCAGCTGCAAGGTTAGGAAGAGGGCTCAGTACATAAAGGGTTTACAGCAGAAATCTAAAGACCTGAGTCCAACCCTGTAAAACAGGCTGAACAAGATGAGGCTTGAGTGCAGTAGGGCAGAGGGCTTGCAAGCCCAGGGCTGGGGAGGCACAGGCAAAGGGACCCTGGGGCAGACAGCTGAGCCTAGATGGAGAAGCCAGGTGTCAGCAGAGACCCCCTAGGGAACTGTGTTTTAATTCTCCCATCAACTCAGTGGGGGATAAACACAAATTTCCAATTTGGACACAGAGTGTGAGCTATAAAGACAGAAGTACAATTAGTAAGTTGTAACTAATTATCAGAGCCTAGATTAACAGTGTTCTTTCTCCCTCTCTATAGCCAGCAACACAGGCCAAGGGCATTTCTTTAACCTTTTGCTTTGTTTTGAGATAGAGTCTCCTTGTGCAAGCCTGGGTAGCCTCAAACTCAGTCTGTAGTAGACTAGGCTGTCTTCAAACTCACAAAGACTCAATTGCCTCTGCTTCAGGGGTACTAGGATTAAAGGTAGGTTCTACCATACCTGGCTTCACTGGTATTTCTCAAATCTATCCATCTACATATCATCTATCTATCTGCCTACCTATCTACCTATGTATTTATGTATCTATGCATATATGTATGGATATACCTATCCATGTGTCTATCTTTTCTATGCATCTATGTATCTATCTAAATATCTATCTGTATATGTGTTTATTTATGTATCTATGTATATATCTACTATCTATGTATATATCTACCTATGTATATACGTATGTATGTGTGTGTGTGTGTGTGTGTGTATCTCACTTGATCTCTTATAGACAGGATCTCAGATCCTAGGCTGGCCTTGAACTTATGTAGTTGAGGATGGCTTTGAGCTTCTGAGCCTCCTTCTAAAATTGTAAGTGTTCACTACCACATCCTAGGATAGGAGAAGCTAGGTATGGAACTCAGAGCTTTGTGTTTGCTATATCCCCAGCCTTTCAGTAGCACTTAAATCCTCCAAGGAAAGTCTTTCTTGGGCTCTCTTAACTTAAACAAAGCAAAGAGCATTTGCTCAAATGCAAAATAAGGGACAAAGGAGAGAAAATAAAAATCAACAACAGACTAGGAAATATAAGAATTCTCAAAGTTTGCTGCTCTCTACATACATGAAAGAAGACTCCCAAGGCCTAAGGTGCTCGGTCACTTCAAGGTCTGTTCTTTTTATTCTGCACATGACCCTAACCACTATGGGTAGGAATGGAGAGGAAAACAGAAGATCCTGCCAGAGCTGAGACATACACATCTGGTTTGAATGAGAAAAGTTCCCCCCACAGGCTCATGTATTTGTACCCTTGGCTCCCAGCAGGTGGCGCTGTTTGGAAAAGGTTATGGAACTTTTAGTGGGTTCCATAATATTCCTGGAGGAAGTCATAGCTACACAGGGCTTTGAGAATTCATAGGCACACCTTACTCAAGTTTTCTCTTCCTGCTTCCTCCATGTGGATAGAGATGTGATCTCCTTAGCTTCTTGCCCTGACTGCCTGCAGCCATGCCTCCTCTGTCATTAAGGACTCTCCCTCTGAAACCCATAAGCCACAATAAACACTCCATAGTTTGCTTTTGGTCATAGTGTTTTTTCACAACAGTAGAAAAGTAAACTAACATCTCAGTTTTGTCCTCTCTCCAAGGAAAACCCCTCTTTGCCTAGTAAATAACACATACAGTAGGTACTTGTCATTAATTTTCCAGCACCAATAACACCAAGACACAAAAGTAGAATCTACTCACTTAAAATATCAAATATGAGACTGGCATATGGAGCACATCTTTAACCCCAGCACTCAGAAAGCTGTGGTAGGTGAATATCAGATTTGAAGGCCAGTCTGGTCTACAGAGTGAGTTCCTTGACTGCCAGGGTTACACTGAGAAACCCTGTCTGGAAAAACTAAATAAAATAAAATAAAAGATAAAATAAATGCTATTTCTCTCCTGCCTATCCAAGCCCCAAACATCTTTATTAACCATTCCTTTCTTTCTTTCTTTCAAGGATTATTTAGGGGCTAGAGAGATGGCTCAGTGGTTAAGAGCACTGACTACTCTTCCAGAGGTCCTCAGTTCGATTTCTATAACTCACATGGCAGCTCACAACCATCTGTAAAGGGATCTGACGCCCTCTTCTGGTGTGTCTGAAGACTGCAACAGTGTACTCATATACATAAAATAAACAAGTCTTTTTTTTTTTTTAAAGGTCAGTGAGTCGTGACTCCCACCTCCAAACCTTGGCATTGCAACAAAAGACAATGCATCTATGTCTTAACCCCCAGGAAAACCAGCGAATGATATATCAAGGCCACTGACAGTCTTCTGGAGCAAGACAAGGCTCAGTAAGGGCGCCCGCCCTCCCATGTCTCTCCTTTCCCACACACCCTGAGCTGGGATAATTTCCTCAGCAACACTGGATCCCTTCAGACTCACAACCGTCTGTGGCCCCTGGCCACTCTTTCCCGGCCCCCTTCCACTCCTGCATGTTCCTCTTGCTTGTTTAGCCATCCACAGGCTCTCTTTTCTCTCCCTCCATGACCTGAGGACCAAGAGCCTACAGCATACCACTCTGCATGAGGGGATGAGGACGCCCATAGCAAGTTGTCAAAATGTCATGTTCAGAGATAAAACCCAATAAGTGGGATGTTATCTGTCAGCAGAAACCCCATGGTTATATAATGTCATGGTAACAGACTCATATTCTTTCTTAATTTTTATAATGATTAGTCCTAATGGTAATTTTTCCAATAGTACTCCAGATTTTCACTGAAGACATAGGGATTCTTCTTTTAGTATATATATATATATATATATATATATATATATATATATATATATGTGTGTGTGTGTGTGTGTGTGTGTGTGTGTGTGTGTGATATATGTGTGTGTGTATAATTTGAATATATATATATTCAAATATATATATTGAGGGTACACCCCTGCTATCACCTAGCCATGCCTTGCCTGACAGGGGGTGACCCTATCTAGTCTGTGAAAATTGATGAGTGTTTAACATGTGTACATAGACCAGCCTACTTGTTATGACTAGAGTTCTCAGCAAAGCTGCTGAGCCTAACAAAGCCCCAAGGAACAGAACCATCTCAGCGAAGCTGCAGCCTCAGCTGCTGCCTCAGCTGCTGAAACATCCATTCACAGGTGTGGCTGAAGGGCCACAATCACATGAGAGGTGTTTTGAGCTTGAAACCAACGCTACAAAATTAGTCAGAACAACTCCTGCACCTGCCCACCAACAGGTGCGCAGGGACACCTGAAGCACCGAAAGGCAAAGTCATGTGACCCAAAGATTTCGTGTAAGTTGTCAAAGACACTGCACATGCTGAGGGTGACTTGCCTCAAACTTAGAGTGCTCCTTTGGTCTTAGTCATGCGGGCACAAAGAAAGAGCAGGCCTTAGTGTTTGGAGTTGTTCGGTTAGATGGTGACAAGCTTGGGATGACTGATACACAGCCTGACCCCTGGAGGAAGCCCAATTAAGATGAAAGAGAAGCCAACCAAGGCAGAAAAGCTGGTATATCAGAGAAATGAGAGTCCCTAAAGATTGTAGGTTGAGAATTTAGAAAATGCTGTGATTCCTAGACACATACCGTGATACCTAGTATCTCCAATATTTTGTTTGCTAGGTTTTTTAATAAACAAGTGTTTAGTGAATAGAACTCCTGTCTTGGGCCGACTGGGTTTGTTTTCCTGGTCTACAAGCACCCCTCTACAGTTGTAGAGTGTGGCCTCCATAGGGCAGCTCCAACTGTCAGACTAGCAATGCTACCCAGATCACTTCTTATCCCAGAAGTGCAAAAAGGGGCCACTGCCTTTCTTCCAGAGGTCACCCTTCTCAGTAGGGTTCTGGCTTCACAGTCCAATAAGAGAGACATAAATTTGATACTTTAAAGCTCTTTAAAGGAGGATGTCCCTGATAGAAATCAAAATCATAAGGAAATGTGAACTGAAAAAATTGCAGGAAAAACAACAACAACAACAACAAAAAACCCACACCTGTGTTAAAGATTCCATAAGGCCAAATGACTAAAATTTTGAGATAAGACCTTAAAATGTTGCAGACTAAAACCAAATGATCTAAGTCGGGAGTAGTGGAGAAAGAGGCAGGCAGGTCTCTGTGAGTTCAAGGCCAGCCTGGTCTATAAGGCAAGTTCCGGGACAGCCAGGGCTACACTGAGAAACCGTATCTTGGGGTGGGGCAGGGAGCAAATTCCTGAGCTATTTTTAACAGCTCTGAAAGCCAATCATTGCACAGCTTGCATCGGACCTAAGGTCTTTATAACTTTTGACAAGTTTAAAATGAATTCTTTGCAAACCGTTGCTTTCCCCTCACCTAAAAGCTAAGAGCATCACCAGATAACCCTGGAGCCGATCACAGAGCCCACCCCCACCCCCACCCCCACTTTGCTATGAACGGCTTAAGTGGGGTTCCCAGCAAAGCATGGGATCGACACCTTGACTTATGAGTTCCTTTGTTGTGTAACTAATAAAGTTTCACATGACTGATTGGACAGTGGGTCTCAGTAACTGGGGAAACAAACCTATCTGGGGAAACAAAACCTGTGTCCCAGGGCCTCAGTTTCCCACATTCGGTGCCAGCATACATTGTCCCCAGTCCCTTTGAGATGACAACTGGTTTTGTGTCAACACAGAAATCAAAGAGGCAAACCACAGCCATTTCCACTCAGAGCCTTTAGAGCTGTAAAGAATGAACAGTTATGACTAATATCACCCCCCAAATAACCCATTTGGATGTTTGAATATTTAGAAATTTTGTACTTCCATGACACGTGAGGTGAGGGTTGATTTGTTCTAGATTTGGGGGGGGGGGGTTGTGAGGAAGGGCCACAGCAAACGAAGTGTCCTTCCTTCTAAGACGCTGACCGTCCTTTATAAACCACTTAGCCAAGCTGCACAGCTATATTTAGGCAGTAACAGGCTGGGGTGAGCTGCATGGCCCTGGATGTGGATTCTGGAACAATTTTTCACCTTGGGAGTCTGCCAAGAGAGGCCCTGGGATAGACTTCAGACAACGCTGACTGACACATTAAACAGTTGTGGTCAGGTTGTGGAGACAGATGGCCCCAAAATAGACTGGATGCAGACCTGATAGACTGTCTTAACTCCTTGCTCATGTATAAAACACACATATGGAGTCTCAGGAAGGGTCACGGGATGGCAGCACGCACTAGTCCTAGACTCTTAGAGTTAGATTCTTCAGCCAGAAGTTTTTGTCTCTACATACAGCTGCATTAGCAACAACACCACACTGGAGTTATCTGAACTTATTTCTAGTCCAAAGCATTCAACAATTTAGGTTATCAGCAGGTGGTGTGGGTGAGCAGCTTGGTTAACCCCTCTGCTCAACAAACTGAACACCCTGTGAAGTAGTTCACATTAGGAGACAAATGTAGACAAGGCCAGGGGTTGGCCTCTAGGAAGACACATCTCCAGATCTGGATTAAGAAAATGACTAGTGTAAACAGGACAGTGGTTGCACATGCCTTTAATCCCAGCACTCAGGAGGCAGAGGCAAGAGGATCTCTTTGAGTTCAAGGCCAGCCTGGTCTACAGAAAAAGTTCTAGGACAGCCAAGGCTACATAGAGAAAACCTTGTCTCAAAAAACAAAAACAAAAACAAAACAAGCAAGCAAACAAAAAAGACTAGTACACAGATTATGTATAGCCAACTAGTTAAACAAATAACGGTAGAGAATAGCATCCTGGAAGAAACACTAAAGGCCCTGAGTTGGGAGAACAAGACAGAGCTCCTTACTCTTCAGATATCTGTCATGCTCCACAGTGTCTGTCTCCCTGTCCTCTCCTGCTACAGCCCCTATCCTCTTCCCCTGTGTCCTCCGGAGATCGACTGCATTGGCCCTTCCTCTCATGCACCCAGTGTGCTGTCTCAACACATCACATTACAAGACTAGGAAATCTTTCTTTCTTTCTTTTTCTTTCTTCCTTCCTTCCTTCCTTTCTTTCTTTTTAAAGATTTATTTATTTCATATATTGTGAGTACACTGTAGCTGTCTTCAGATACACCAGATGAGGGCATCAGATCCCATTACAGATGGCTGTGAGCCATCATGTGGTTGCTGGGGATTGAACTCAGGACCTCTGGAAGAGCAGCTAGTGCTCTTGACCACTGAGCCATCTCTCCAGACCGGAACTCTTTCTTGAAAGAACCACTTTCCCCTTAGGTAGTTCTAGCACTCAACAAAGAGACTTGGAGACCAGAATCAAAGTTGGACAAGCCAGTCCACTGACTGCAGCCGCCTTTCAGTCTGTCTCCAATACCACTGCGAGCAAAATGCTGAGCTAACAGCGAGTGAAAGAATGAACAGCTGGCTATAAGCACCCAGAGAAAAACCTCGAAGAAAAGATTAGCAATAACTGCGGCCCACTTAGTTCTCTCTGCCGAGTGGCTGTGGCTCAGGATGGTAAACTCTGTTACCACTCCATCGCCGTGCCTGCCTGCCTGCCTGCCTGCCTGCCTACTGTTATGCCTGCCCGCCACCATGGCATATCACTAGGCTCATGAACTGAAACCCCCTGAGGTTGTAATCCCCAAGCCCACTCTTCTATAAGTAGTTTTGGCCACAGTGTCTTATCACAGACATAGAAAATGAATGAAGACAGACATCTTAATTTTTCATCTTGGCAAAGCTTCAGGTGTAATCAAGTCCAGGCAAAAAGGTCCAAAATATCAGAGAGCCATGAGGGGCTAACGAACAACTAATGAGTTTTGTGTTTAAGAACCATCTGGTGGCCAGGCGGTGGTGGCACACGCCGTTAATCCCAGCAAGCAGGAGGCAGAGGCAGGCAGATTTCTGAGTTTGAGGCCATCCTGGTCTACAGAATAAGTTCCAGGACAGCCAGGACTATACAGAGAAACCTTGTCTCGAAAAAGGAAAGAAAAAAAAAAAAGAAAGAAAGCAAAGCAAAGCAAAGCAAAGCAAAGCATCCGGTCAGCAAGGAGGAATTACAATTAGTGCCCATGGTTTTAATTACCCAGAATTCTTGTTCAAAAGCTGATTTACCCAAACCTCTTCAGTTCTTAATTATGTGGGATCTGCAAGATCTGCTTAATGACTTGGGACTTTTCTGTTGTTTTTAATCTGTTTAAGTAGTTTTTGTTTTTTTTTTTTTAAGTAAATTTGTTCTTAGACATTCTACACATGTACACAATGCCTACTGGCACCTACCTCTAAACTACCCCATCCATTCTCCCTCCTCTCCATGAATTATCAAGTTCATGTCTATTCGTTGTATTTTGTGACTCTCTGATATTAACCAAGCTGGATATAAGCTGTCTGGATGACCAAAGGTTTTGAGTTATCCACCAGACCTGATAGGCTCATCTGAGGATTTACAACTAAAGATAATGATTTCCCTTTCCCCCAGAATCTACAAAAAAAAAAAAAAAAAAGTAAAGGAGTAATAAGTCCCGCCCCCTTTATGACTGAGAGCTGATAGGACCAGTCTTGCGGCTGCAACTTTGAAAGCAGTTTCCCAGGTGCTAATGTGGTAAATCAAGAACCACATAGAATAGAACAGTTTTGCATCTGTAGTTCTTTGTGTACATCTAAACGTGTGACTTTATGAACAAGAGATACCTGGGATAACACAGCAACGCGTCAATGGTTAACTTGTCTTGAGTTTTGGATGCACCGTATTTCTTTAACACGCTGATCTTCTAATGAGTACACAGCCACGCTCTAATGCGCACACAGCGCTTTCCTTGGCGTAGGCTCTGCGTTAGTTTTGAAACAGTTCAGCTTTACACCAGCTGGCAGGATGAAAGCCGTCTTCATTCCTTTGCCGAGCATCTGCCAACACGGAAGCTGTTCCACTCTGTTCCCGCTTACAGGGCTGCACCTGTCCAGAGAGGGGAGACAGAAAGGGACCCAGCCGGCTGATCCAGCGCACTGCACCCCTCAGGGAGAGCAGGTGTGTTTCTCGTGCCTCCGCCTCACCTTGACTTGCTAAGTGCTTAGAGACTTAGTGGTTTTGGCCAAGGGAAAGCAGCACAAGGCTGAAGACGGAGCAGTAACAGCCGCAGCTGTGGGCTTGCTGCAAATTAGGCCCATGTTTTCTTATATTTATTTATTTATTTCTGCCTGCGCTGGGGATGGAACTCAGCTTCCTCGTGCCAGGCAAGGCACACACTCCACAAGTGAGCTACACTCCTTAGTCAAAGGGTTTGAAGCAAGTCAGCTGCAGGCATCCTTGCAAAGACACCAGTTAGTACTTATTTCTGTCTAATTGGATTACGTGTAATTTTTAAATTTTTTCCCACCTTTTTTCTCTCTTCCTAAATGTATCAGGGTAATAGAGCTGTTATAGTCCCAAGACCTTTAGGAAGACACGATAACCTATAATCTTCTGTAGAGGGCACAGCTATATATATACACACACACACACCTTGGCAATAAATCAGGACTCAGCCAATGGGTAAAGTAGGGGCTTTCCCCAGTTAGCTCAGAGGCACCTGCTTCCAGAGTGCTCTTAGGGCAGCGAGTGAACGCCTGTCAAATGTGCGCATCCTGATGCACCCCAACTGATCCCTGAGGTCAGCCTTTTAAGCCAGCTGCCAGCTTAGTCAGTATCTCCACTTGGCAAAGCTCCAATACGGCAAAGCTGTATTGAAGCTAACACAGCCCCGCGCTTCTTTGTTATCTCCGCCCACCTGTGTGGACGCCCCTCCCACAGCTTCCCTTTCCTTCTAAGTAGGCATCTGTCAATTACCCATTTGCTCAGCCAGCCCTTTGAGAAGCACCCACGGAGAGTGCACATTCACACTGCCAACGGGTCTGCTTTTGTCGGTCTTAAAAATACTTTTGAGTATTCCAGCCAGTTCTTAAACATTCAAGTCTGTGGTGATTCACCTTGTTCCATTTGGAGCGGCCAAAGCGGAGTGGAGATTATAAATCTCCATGTATAAATAACAGGAACTTTCTTTGTGTCCCTATGCTACATCTCTACTCAAAGAAAGGCAGAAGGAAAAGAAAGAAAGAAAGAAAGAAAGAAAGAAAGAAAGAAAGAGAGAGAGAGAGAGAACAACAGCCTTGTCCTGCAAGCCTTTTCACGAGGGCTCCTATTCATGGTACAATCCACCTCACAGGCAATGCCACCAAAATGTTTATTGACAGCCCCTGAGTTTTTACCCACAGTCTTATAAAAACAAACATAAGATTTGTAGCTAAGGGGCTGGAGAGATGGCTCAGCAGTTAAGATCACTGCCTGCTCTTCCAGAGGTCCTGAGTCAAAACCTAGCAACCACATGGTGGCTCACAACCATCTGTAATGAGATCTGATGCCCTCTTCTGGTGTGTCTGAAGACAGCTACGGTGTACTTATATATAATAAATAAATAAATCTTAAAAAAAAAGATTTGTAGCAACATCAAATTTCACATGAACCATGCCTTCAACTACGACAGTGAATAAGGGGATGACCCCAAAATTGAACTCCTTGTAGCTCAACAAAGCCTTGAACATAAACACAGGTGTCTTAGGGTGTTATTGCTGTGAAGAGACACCATGACCAAGGCAACTCTTATAAAGGCAAACATTTAACTGGGGCTGGCTTACAGTTTCAGAGGTTCAGTCGGTTATCATCGTGGCGGCACACAGGCAGACATGGTGTTGGAGAAGGAGCTGAGAGTTCTACATCTTGATCTGAAGACTGCCAAGAAGAGACTTTTGTCCACACTGGGTAGAGGCTGGGCATAGGAGCCCTCAAAGCCCACCTACACAGTGACACACTTCCTCCAACAAGGTTACACCTCCTCCAAAAAGGTCACACTTCCCAATAGTGCCACTCCCTGTGGCCAAGTATTCAAACCCACGAATCTATGGAGGCCAAACCTATTCAAACCACCACGACATCAAAGACACCATCATATATGGTGTAGTGCAAGGAAGATGAGCGCTACCACACAGAACACAGACATATGTACACAGATGACATAGGATGTAGACGTGTGTCATCCTCAGAAAGAAGTTCTGATAGGGAGAGATTAAACGCTGAAGACTTTCTGGCCTGGAAATCCACAGCACTCGATATGGGAAAAGGGCCCAAGAGAGAGGTCAGAAGCCTTAGAGAACCATGGCTGGGGTGAGGCCTGGGCGGGGCCTGGGCGGGGCAGGAAGGTACTGATGACTTTCAGCTGAGTTTTATGAAGGGAAAAGAGGGGAACATTAAGAATACTAAGAAAAAGACAAGCACCCCCAAGGCACCAAACGTTCGTTTCCCTCCTTATTACTACAAGACCATCCAGTAAGAGAACTGTGTTGTACAAATTAGTGTGACCTAAGCTCTCGAACTAGGAGCCTGAAATCAGTCAGGGTTCTCTACAGTAACAGAACTTGTAGAATGAATCCCGCTGTGTATATTAGAAAGGGGGTTTAATTTGAATGACTTACAGGCTGTGGTCCAGTTCATCCAACATTGGCCGCCTATGAATTGAAGGTCCAGGAGCCCAATAATCATTCAGTCCACAGGACTGGATGTCTCAGCTGGTCTTCAGTGTACCCCAGAATCCTGAAGAAGTAGGCTCTACTACAGGTATAGGAACAGACTTGCTAGCAAGAAAAAAAGCAAGTCAAGAGCAAAACTGTCTTCTTTTGGTTTTGTCTTATATTTTTGTTTTGTTTTGTTTGCTTGTTTTCGAGACAGGTTTCTCTGGGTGGTCCTGGCTATCCTGAAACTTACTTTGTAGACCAAGCTGTCCTCGAATTCAGAGATCCCTCTGCTTCAGGAGTGCTGGGAGGTTAAAGGCTTGTGCAACCCAGCAAAAGCTCCTTCTATCTATATAGGCTTCCAGCAGAAGGCGTGGTCCAGATTAGAGGGGGGTGGGTCACCCCATCTCAAAAAACTTGGATTAAAGGTGTGCCTATCTCAGAGATCCAGGTTAGAAGTGAATCTTCTCACTTCAAATTAAGCAGAAATCCCTCACAGATGTGCCTCATTTGGTGGTTTTAGTTCATTCCAGATGTAGTCAAGTTGACAACCAAGAACAGACATCACAGAGTCCTAGCAGGGAACTCAGAGCTGTAAGCAGTCAGCTTCTGTACAAAAGCCCTTAGAGGCCAAAAAGGGAACAAGACGCAAACATTTCAGCCAATGAAACAAGGAAATCCTGAAGCAAAATCAAACTCTAATGAATCGTCACAAATCAACAAGATGTTCTTGAACAAATGAACACATATTCAGAAACACATAGAAATCACCAGAAACTTCAAAGAGAGAGCAGGCAAGATGGCTCAGGCAGTGAAAACATTTGCTGCCAAATCCGAATTCCGTAGGCAGGACCCATGATGGAAGGAGAAAACTCAGATACACACGCACACATGCACACACACACTCTTCTTCCACACAAACACACACCCTCACACATACACACTCTTGCACCCACACACTCTCTTTCTCTTTCACACACACACACATTTCTTTTTTTTTTTAAGATTTATTTTATATAAAATATGTGTGTGAGTGTTTCACCTGTATGCATGTAAGTGCACAGCATGTGTGCCTCCTGCCCTCGCAGGCCAGAAGAGGGCATCAGTTCCCCTGGAACTGGAATTACAAATGGTTGTGAGCTGGCATGCTGACACTGGGAACAGAACCAGATTTTCTGCAAGCGGCCTTAACTACTGAGTCATCTCTCCGGCCCCAGATTACTACAGAGAATGCTGTTGAGAGAACTGATGGATATTAAATGTATAGTGAAGATGACATAGGAATCTAGTTATCTGTTTTAGATGTCCTGGGTTTCTCACAGCTCTCTTGGCACCCTGAGAATTGTCTTGTTCTTATTAAACACATACTAAAGAATACCAAGATGACCCCAGCAGGTAAGAACACCCATCCTTAGACGCTGCTCACTGCTTCCAGATATAAGATACAATTTGCTAAACGCATGAAACTCAAGAAGAATGAAGACCAAAGTGTGGACACTGTGCACCTTCTTAGAATTGGGAACAAAACACCCAGGGAAGGAGTTACAGAGACAAAGTTCGTAGCTGTGATGAAAGGATGGACCATTTAGAGACTGCCGTATCCAGGGATCCATCCCATAATCAGCTTCTAAACGCTGACACCATTGCATACACTAGCAAGATTTTGCTGAAAGGACCCAAATATAGCTGTCTCTTGTGAGACGATGCCGGGGCCTAGCAAACACAGGAGTGGATGTTCACAGTCAGCTATTGGATGTATCACAGGGCTCCCAATGGAGAAGCTAGAGAAAGTACCCAAGGAGCTAAAGGGATCTGCAACCCTATTGTTGGAACAACATGATGTACTAACCAGAACCCCGGAGCTCTTGTCTCTAGCTGCATATGTATCGAAAGATGGCCTAGTCGGCCATCAATGGAAAGAGAGGCCCATTGGACTTGCAAACTTTATATGCCCCAGTACAGGGGAATGCCAGGGCCAAAAAAATGGGAATGGGTGGGTAGGGAAGTGGTGGGGAGGGTATGGGGGACTTTTGGGAGAGCATTGGAAATGTAATTGAGGAAAATACGTAATAAAAAAATATTTAAAAAAATAAATAAACCAAACATATAGGATGGAGAAGCTAGCAAGGAAGTGAGACGGCAAGATTTTTTTAAGAGGGAAGACACAAGGTCAAGAGAAGTGTTGGAGCCTGCACCAAAATTGAATTGCTAATGGGTGGAGTAGATCCCAGGTGCCCAAGAGAGCAAAGCTCAGAGAGAGAGAGAACGAAGTTGGCACCCTTCCTACTGGGGGCTGTGGTGTGGTAGCTGTTTTCAGAAACAGTGATCTGATTATGTTAAGCTGAGCCTGCCAGTTAATTAGCCAAATGAATAAATAGAGATGCTCTGAAATGCTGGTCCTTTTGATCTTGGCGTGGGCTGGACCTGGTCAATGGCTCTCTCTACAAACCACACTCCCCTTCCATGATCTGAGCAAGTCACATGAACTATTAGTGTTATCTGTGTGTGCTGGCAGAAACAGTAAACGGTGAAATAAAACTGATGGCCTGGGGCTAGAGAGATGTCTCAGTGGTAAAGAGCACTGACTGTTCTTCCAGAGGTCCTGAGTTCAATTCCCAGCAACCACATGGTGGCTCACAACCATGTGTAATGGGACCCAATACCCTCTTCTGGTGTGTCTGAAGATAGCTACAGTGTACTCATATAAAATAATAAATAAGCAAAATGATGGGCCAAGAAATAACCTGTGCAGATGACTCTGTGAGTGTGAGTGTGTGTGTGCGCGCGCACATGTATGGTATATTGTGTATGTGCTGTGTTGCATGTGTTGTGTATATTGTGTCTTTATGTGTTGTGTGAGCTATGTGTATATATCATGTGTTGTGTTACACGTGTTGAATGTGTTTGCTGTGTTGTATAGATGTTGTGTGTGTTGTGTGTATTGTGCTGCGTGTATGGTATGATGTGTGTTATACCACATTATTTGGTATATGGTACGTGACCACATCCACACTGTTTGGTATATGGTGTGTGGTACAATGTGTGCTATACACACATACAGTGTGTGTTTTGTGTGTTGTATGTGTAGTGAATGTTGTGTGTGTATATTGTGTGTATATGTGTACCCACTGCACTTTGTGAATTCAGAAGTGAATGGACCTGACATGGTGAGAGGTTTCTGCCACTCCTCTCTCACCTGCAGAACACCCCTGAGGAGTGCCAGTGTCATAGTTAGGGTTTTATTTCTGTGAACAGATACCATTACCAAGACAACTCTTATAAGGATAACATTTAATTAGTACTGGCTTACAGGTTCAGACATTCAGTCCATTATCATCAAGGCAGGAGCATGGCAGCATCCAGGCAGGCATGATGCAGGAGGAGCTGAGAGTTCTACATCTTCATCTGAAGGCTGCTAGCAGAATACTGACTTCTAGGCAGCTAGGATGAGGGTCTTAAAGCCCACACCCACAGTGACACACCCACTCCAACAAGGCCACACCTCCTAATAGTGCCACTCCCTGTGCCAAGCATATTCAAACCATGACAGCCAGCATAATCTTCTTTAGCACCACAAATGTATTTACGTGTTCTTTCCCTCTGCCACTAGATTGTAAACCGCTGCATACCAGAGAGGGTCTGTCTGTCGCTGTCTATTAGCCTCAGCACCCAGGTTTGTCTGATGAATAGCTACACCAAGAGAGCCTAGCACAGGGAGGGCACCAACCTTTGAAGAACTCATTATGGCAGACTTCATGTCTACTGAAAGCTTTAAGCAAATATCTCCATTAACAGTCAATCCATTGAGACTGTCCTAAGAGCATTCTGCTCTCCCATTCGGATGCCCCTTGTCGCCTCTTCTCACTCCCAACCTGCCATGTGTGTTCTGTTTTGTAAGGCGGTATAACAGCAGTGGGAGGGAGTACCTGGGTGAGCCCTGCCAATATGTCTCCCTGAGGGATCTCGCCATATGACAGGCCTATTTATTAGGGGGTGGGGGGAAGGGAACAGGGACCTGGCGATGCGAGGAACAGAGCTATGAGGGCAGAGAAGAGGGGAGAGAGAAGGACAGAAAGAAATAGAGGGAGAGATGGAGAAAGACTGGCTGGGAACACACAGGAACAGAGAGAGAGAGAGAGAAAGAAAGGAGGTGGAGAGAGTTAGGGTATCAAGCAGTCTTCTTAGACTGCCTGGCTCTCACCTGGCAGCAGGTGATGACATAAGCTGTTGCTAGGCAGCTGTTGGGCAGCACCTCGCGGAATTGGCTGTAAGCCAACAACATGTGTCTAGGTCCTAAACCTGGGTTTTTCCCCACAGCTTCCTTGTTTAAGGACAAACCCCCATTTCAGAATGTCCTTGCATTTATCATCAAGAACTATTTCACTCATAAAAACAAAACAAAATAAAACAAAACCAAAAGACATATTGTGCATTTGTTAATATTGACCTCTTTGGAATATTTTTAACTTAAAGGGCGCCACTGTGTCTTGGAGTTTCTTATGCTGGCATGCCTTCCGCAGAATGAAGTACTAAGTCCACAGTCCTCTTTGAATTGCTCAACTGTTAATCCCTGCAGACCTGCCCTGTGCCAAGAAGCAAATGACGGCCACATAGGTGGGCAACCTAGCCCATTGCTTGAGCATGATGCTGGCTCCCTTCTGCCTCGTTGGCTCACTGATTCTGCCTCTTCTTTCTCTGGAAGGGAGGGCCATAAGGGATCAGTGGGCCTTAGCGCTCTGGGTGTAGGCCAGACACACTGAGTGCATGTAGACACACTGAGTGCATTATAGACACATTGAGTACATATAGACACACTGAGTGCATTGTAGACACACTGAGTGCATTATAGACACACTGAGTGCATTATAGACACATTGAGTACATATAGACACACTGAGTGCATTGTAGACACACTGAGTGCATGTAGACACACTGAATGCATATAGACTCACTGAGTGCATGTAGAAGGGAAGCAAGCAGCGCCTGCCTCACTTTAGCCCTTGAGAGAGGAGCTCTGTCATTTAATGGTGTGGACTAATTAGAAAAATGCCAAAGGACACTCCACTCACCTGTGTAGATTTGGCCATGGCTGTCACTCAAGGTACACATTTCTTTGCCCACGAACCAATGCTGATGATTCAAGATGGCAAATGGTGCTGCATCTGTCTCCTGCCAACAGCTGCCACCACCTGCTCCCTGTGAGGCTGATGCCACATCTCTGATTGACAAGCATATAACTGTGCTTCACTGGTTTTCTTCCTTCTTGTTGCCTCTTTTCTATCCACTTTCACCTACATGTTTTATTCCCTGGGACCTGCTTATTTTCCTTGAGTAAACTCCATCATGAAGGATAAGAAAGAACGAGCCTGACAATAGGACTTAAAGAAAATACTGCTAGCGTATGCAAACAACGCATATCCATATGTGACCCACAGGTATAGTCAATACCAGGGCCCAAGTGAATGCAGACATACTGGGATGCTAAGATGTCTCTGTCAACTTGCATGGATTTGGGATTACCTGGGAGCTACATCTCTGGACCTGTCCACAAGAGAAGATTAACTGAGGGGTGGGGTGTCCTGAAAATGAGTGGTACTATCTTGTAAGCTGTGGTCCTGGGCTAAATTTAAAAAGACAAAGAAGGAGCAGGAGGGCAGGTAAGAATGAGGAAGAGAAAGGAGGAAGGAGTAGGAGGAGGGAGGAGGAGGGAGAGAAGAAGAAGGAAGGAGGAGGAAGGAGGGAGTAAGAAGAGGAGACGAAGGAAGGAAAGAGGAGGAGGAGGAGAAAGCAGGGTTCCTGGGTTAAATTTAAAAGACAAAAGAGAAGGAAGAAGGAAGGAGGAAGAAGGAGGAGAAGAAGGAGAAGAAGAAGAAGAAAAAGAAGAAGAAAGAAAGCAAGAAAGCAAGCTGAGAACAAGCATTCAGCTCTCTCTGACTCCTAATTGTGAACACAACATGACAGTCCATCCCTGTGACAGACTAGATACTCTCAAAACCATGAGTCAAAATAACCCTTCTCTTTGTTAAGTCGCTTTTGTCTGTTATTTTGTTACAGCCACAGAAGAGCGTATATTCATGCACACTGGCAGACGCATCATAACTTAAAAGGATCCTGCTACTGATGGAGCATTCGACTCCTTGCCTGTCCAAGCCAGATGTCACCGGTAAGTCACAGCACAATCACGCTGCGCCCACTTCTCCCCATCTAGACCTATTCCTTGAGATTGGACAGTGTTTTTCTTCTGATTGCTTGTTCCGCCAGAGTGATGAACTCAACCCTACCCCTTAAACCTTGACCTTTTCTGCTCTTCATTCTTTGCAACTCCAAACACTGCCTTGCTCGCTCTTCTGATTGACACGATTGGAGTGCATTTAAAAGCTGCCAGAAGTAGGCGCTCTGCTATACAGGAGACCAGAGAGATAGCATCCTAAGTCACTGAATATCATCCCACCCCTCTCCCCCCACCTCCTCTGCTGCTCCCCTAGCACCCTTATCAGCTTAATTCCATCCCCAGATTGCATCTTAGTCAGATGAACCCCCACCAAATGCCCCACACCCACCCCACACCCACCCCACCTGCTCTGTGACCTCCACAGGGGTTCCATTCAAACACTGCTATTTGTTAGTTAAGTGAGCACATTTCAAACCCTGCAGCCAGAAGGAAAAGCCAGATGTTCCCTTGCCATTACAGGGTGTGACACCCAAGCACGCAGGTCCAACTTTCCTTCCACAGCACTTGGACCTTGTAATGAGGGAGGGAATGCTAGCCCTCTCAATGTGGTGGGCACCCTGACATACACACAGCCTGGGTCACTTTATATCTGGTGTTGGATATGGTATCTCCTCCAAATATCGCCACCCCCAGGTACCAATCTACTCTCTCCAGTAAAATCTGCCTTAGCTCTCCATATAAGATTTGCTACTCCCCTTAACCCTTTCTGGTAGATTTTCTTTCTCTCAGAAATTCAAGTGCCTATATCTCCCTCTTTCCGTTATAAAAATGGATTCATCGATGGTTTAGTAAACCTATTTACACAAAAGTGCAAAAAAAAAAAGATTCTATTTTATTTTGACTTTTAAAAAATGCTTTAAGGGATGGGAGGATGGGCCAGTGGTTATCGGAGATCACACAGTGCTCTTGCAGAGGACCTGGATTCAGCTCTCCGCACATGGTGAGTCACAACTCTAAGTCCAGTTCCAGGGGATCTGTCATGTTTTGACCTCCAGGGACACCGGGCACATGGGTGGTATATGTTGCACTCACCTTGTCCAGCAAGAAAAAACGCAACACGGTCGGATTCTTCTCAACAGCCTTTCTTTATTTCAGGAACACCTTCATGCTACGGGGGAACACCAGAAACCCTGGGAGGACTGCTTATATCCACCCCAGCACTGGGGAGAGCTACGTGTCCTCCTGGGATTCATCAGTCTGTCGGCACTTTGATATGTAACACCGGCTCAGGAGGGGCTGGCGCCAGATTCGGGCTGGCGCCCTGCGCAATGGCGTTGTTTATGACACCGGTGTACCGGAGGTCGGTGCCATCTTTTAGGCATGTGGCTAAATACAGGTATATAAATACACATTCAGGCAAAAGTACTCATACACTGTAAGGGTCCATGATTTGCTGAAGAATGACACCCTGAACTCAAATCATATGTAAACGCAAAGATTATTTTATTCTGCATAAATTTGGCATGCTGGGGTCTGCCATCTCCAACATAGACAACCAAGTGTGCTCTCAGGCCTGATTTAAAGTGCAGTAGGGGATCCTGAAGGGTAGGTCACATTTATCTTGCTCCATCTCTAGAGACTTTCCATTACTGAGGTGTGGGGGCTGGAAACTGTTGTTGAGGAAGCCTGGAAACTGCTGCTGACCCATTGTCCTTGCCTCAGGCCAGGTGGAGGGGCAGCTTCTGAGGCCTGGGCTTGCCTGGGCTTGCTCCATGCTTAGAAACAGAGATCCAGGCCTCCTCTCTCCTGAACTGTCGACTTGAGGCCTGTCCTGGAGTCAGCCTAGCCTTCTCAACATGTAAAAATTAAATAAAAAAATAAATCTGAAATGTGTTTTGATTGTCTCATATTAATTAGACGTAAGAATGGGTTTCAATTTGACATTTCCATACATGTACATAATATATTTTATATTTGGATGCATGCCATTACATGATTTCACTCCTACCCCAACCCATGCTAACCCCCTTCCCCTTCTTAGTCCTACTCTAGTGCCTTTTTAAACATTTAAAGCAATAAATAAAAAATAACAGTGTCTGAGCACCAGTGCGTCTTCAGTAGAGGTCTATGATAGCTTAAGTGAGAAATGTCCCCCATAGGCTTAGACATTTGAACACCTGCTCACCTCTTGGTAGCAGTTTGGGGAGGCTTTGGAGGTGAACCTTGTTGGAGGAAGTATGTCACTGAGGGTTGGGGGGCTTTAAGTGCCAGCCCCCATGTCACCTTGAGTCGAGGCTTTTTATTCACTCCGTGTAAGCTAGTTCTGCTCATGGTAATGCTAATTGTAAGGCTGCCACTGATGTGAAGTTTTGTTATTTCTGGGCTGTGGATGGGTGCTACAGATGATCAGAGAAACTGACTATCTCTGCAGTTCAAAATTAATTTTGTATCTGTGTGATAAAAATGGAAAGGAGATTTTTTAAAAAACGGTGTCATTTCCATGTGGCAAAGCAGCCACCCTAGTGGCACCTGTCCCAGCTGCCAGGGTATCTGCTGCTTGTATCTAGGGCCACGTGGGTGGCTGTTAAAGAGCCCATATGGAATGATGTTCACTTCCTGAATTCCAGGCAAACAGCAGGTGGACTGTCTTCTGACTGTCTTTAAAAGAAAAAGGCAAAACAGCTAGAAAGTCCAGGAGCTGGCAGGTGTTGTGAGCCTGTGGGAAAGGTGAAAGGGCAGAGAGAGAGAAACAAGCCTATCTTCTCCGGTAATGGTGACAGTGGTAGTATCGTAATGGAGACATACCCGGGAATATGGAATAAACCCTTTTATGTTTGCAGTTAATTCTCAAACCTAATGGATATGTAGAATTCCTGTCAAAAATTGTGTTTTGTTTTGTTTTGTTTTATCAGGCCAAGATGTTGCCAGTCATTAAAAGCAGAGTAAGTAGCCGGGCGTGGTGGCGCATGCCTTTAATCCCAGCACTCAGGAGGCAGAGGTAGGTGGATTTCTGAGTTCGAGGCCAGCCTGGTCTACAAAGTGAGTTCCAGGACAGCCAGGGCTACACAGAGACACCCTGTCTCGAAAAAACAAAAAGAAAACAAAACCAAAAAGCAGAGTAAGTGAGGCCAGAGATACAGTTTAGATGCTAAAGTGCTTCCTTGCAAGTGCGAGAACCTGAGTTTGGCCCTTAGCGGCCGCCTTGTAAAGCTGAGTGTGGAATGTAGACTTGCAGACTCATCGCTGGAGAGGCAGAGGCATGTGAATCACTCAGGATCTCTGGCCAGTAAACCTACTGTGTGGTGACTTCCAGATCAGTGAGGGCCCCTGTATCAAAAACACATTTCTAGTTGAATGACAGCAAAGGCTAATCCCTGGGCTACATGCATGTGCACATAGACATGCACACACATACTCTCGTTGGCGTGCATCTCCACATCTATGAACACTCACACACAAAAGCAGAGGATGGGGCTCAGCTGTATGAGAAATCCCTGTCCATTAGAGGATGAAAGGGAAACACATTGCGCTCGTCAAGGTTCTCTAGAGGAACAGAACTTAGAGAATGAATCTCTCGGTGTAGATAGAAAGGGGACTTATTAAAATGACCTAGCGGCTGTGGTCCAGCTAATCCAACAGTGGCTGCCCATGAGTCGAAGGCCCAAGAATCCCGTACTTGTTCAGTCCATGAAGCTGGATGTCTCAGCTGGTCTTCAGCATAAGCTGGAATCCTGGAGAAATAGGCTAGAATGCCAGTGAAGGAACGCACTTGTCAGCAAGGCAAGGGCAGGCAGGAAAAGAACAAGAACGGCCTCCTTCCTTGTCTTTATGTAGGCTTCTAGCAGAAGTTGGGGCCCAGATTAGAGGAAGTTCCCCCACCTCAAAAGACCTGGATTAAAGCTGTGTCTTTTTACCGCAGAGATCCAGTGGATCTTCAAATGAAGCAAATACTCCCTCACAGGTGTGCCCCATCTTGGGGTTTAAGTTAATTCCAGGTGTACTCAGGTTGACAACTGTACTGGCTAGTTTTGTGTGTCAACTTGACACAGCTGGAGTTATCACAGAGAAAGGAGTTTCAGTTGAGGAAATGCCTCCATGAGATCCAACTGTAAGGCATTTTCTCAATTAGTGATCAAGGGGGAAAGGCCCCTTGTGGTTGGGACCATCTCTGGGCTGGTAATCTTGGTTCTATAAGAGAGCAGGCTGAGCAAGCCAGGGGAAGCAAGCCAGTAAAGAACATCCCTCCATGGCTTCTGCATCAGCTCCTGCTCCCTGACCTGCTTGAGTTCCAGTCCTGACTTCCTTTGGTGATGAACAGCAGTGTGGAAGTGTAAGCTGAATACACCCTTTCCTCCCCAACTTGCTTCTTGGTTCTGATGTTTGTGCAGGAATAGAAACCCTGACTAAGACACCAACCAAGCATAGGCATCACACACATCATGGTCAGCACCAGGAAAACAGAAAGGGTAACAGAGGACAAAAAGACAAGCTGTTGCATATGTGAACTATCTTTGTCTTCACTGATTGTACTAGTATCCCAGATGAAGAGAGTTTCCACCTATTTCCACTTTAGAACCATGCATCACTCATTCCTGACAGAGAAAGAGAGAGAGAGGGAGAGGGATGACTTTAAGAAGGTGTAAAGGGGAGGAGCTAGAGAAAGTACCCAAGGAGCTGAAGGGGTCTGCAACCCTATAGGTAGAACAACAATATGAACTAACCAGTACCCCCCAGAGCTCGTGTCTCTAGCTGCATATGTAGCAGAAGATGGCCTGGTCGGCCATCATTGGGAAGAGAGGCTCCTAGGTCTTGCAAACTTTATATGCCCCAGTACAGGGGAACGCCAGGGCCAAGAAGTGGGAGTGGGTGGGTAGGACACGGGGGGAGGCATGGGGGACTTTCGGGATAGCATTTGAAATATAAATAAAGAAAATATCTAATAAAATTTAAAAAAGAAGGTGTAAAGGGGGACTGGCGAGATGGCTCAGTGGTTAAGAGCACTGACTGCTCTTCCAGAGGTCCTGAGTTCAATTCCCAGCAACCACATGGTGGCTCACAACCATCCGTAATAAGATCTGTTCCCCTCTTCTGGTGTGTCTGAAGTCAGTTACAATGTACTTGCATGAAAATAAATAAATAAATCTTTAAAAAGAAGAGAGAGAAGAAGGTGTAAAGGGTGGCAGGTCCTGGTCCCTGTGGCCTGTTCAGACTGTATCAAAACACTACAAAGCTTCCGAGTGCCCCAGGGAGGCATTCCACAGAAGCAGAACTGTTTCTAGGCTTCCAAGGCAAGTCTCTTGATTCTAAAGCCTTCTACTAATGTCTGGCCAAACTTCCTGGAAGAGGAAAGGACAAATGGAAACTCATAGGCCTCTCATATTGGTAGACACTGAAAATACAGACCTCTTTTGTACTTAAATAGAAATTGGACTTGCAGGGAACCTAGGTACCTGGTGTGGCAGTAATCCAAATTTCCTAAGAATGAGCCTGTCACTTGGTGATGGATTGCACTGGCCGGTCAGCAGGGAGTCTACCTTTACCCAGGAGCTCCTGCAGGCAATCCTTTAGTCAGGTTGCATCTGTTTTACAGGTTCTGCTCTCCCAAAGTTAAAAGACGGATACCAAGTAGGGTATGGTGGTGTACGCCTTTAACCCCAGCATGGGGAGGTGGAGACAGGAGGATCTCTGTGAGTTTGAGACCAGCCTGGTATACATAGGGAGATTCGGGACAGCTAGTGTTCTGGGGTAGCCACCAGAGAAGACTGCTTGGACCTGGATTTAAGCCAATAGAATGTCTTTATTAACTGGCTGGTAACTATACTGGGTGTTCAGGTGTACAGTGTTGCCCCCAGTCTTTCTCAGGGTGAGATTTAAGCACAAAAACCGTGCTCTGGGTTGACATACTTCAGTTAACAAGAACAGTGAGACAAAAGCTGAACTACAGAAGCCAAAAGCAAGGTTAGAACATTTAGAGACTTTCCTAGAACTATAGACTTTGATGGATTAGGTCTTTGTTTTAGTTTTGGCAGGTGGTGCTGTCTACATGCTGAGTTTTACAGCCTGAGTGGTACTTCTATCATTTGTGCTGAGTCAATTGTGCTAAGGTCTGAGAGCCTACTAAGGTCTGGGGCCCTGTTACATACATATACGTATACGTATACATTACATATACGTTACATATACATTTGTGATTCAACAATACCCTTTTTTTGGCAGCATATATATTTTTTGCTCTATCTGAATACCCCGAAACTAGGCCTGCTCCCCTCTCCCCTCATGTCTAATTCCCAGGCAAGCCTTCTTCAACCTGACCTTCAAGCTGTACCTCAATGTCTCCACGACATAGGTTCTAAGTGAAGTTATCAGTGCTTCTTGCTCAACCCAAGGCAGAAGAAGCTCCTGTGTCAGGGTTCTCTAGAGAAACACAACCCAGAAGGCATGCATGAATAGATCCATAGCCATATAGGAGCATGAGGTGTGGAGGAGGGACAGAGGGAGGGAGTGCCGAGGGAGGAAGGGAGGGAGGTGTTGCAGGGTAATGCATGCTGCTTTTTTCTGTGAGTTGGCATTTACTATCCATAAGTAATGTGTCCAAACAGAAAATGAACTGGATCCCAATAGACATGGAATGACTCTGGGAAGAAAGTCTAAGAGCAACAGAAATCATTTAGCACCTCTTTCTCTCTGGTGTGTGTGTATACATGTTCACATGTGTGTGTGTGCATATTTGTGTGCATGTGTGTATGCATGTATTGGCCAGTGGTCAACACCAGTGTTTCCCATCACTCCCCACCTTATTTTATCTATCTGTTTGCAAGCCAGGCTCTCTCACAGAGAACTCAGATAACTTTCAAGTTTCTATTCATTCTTCACATTGTCGAGGCAGGGTCTCTCGTGTTGCTTCTGATACTCTTTATACTCCATGCGAGCTGACCCATGAGCTTAATTCCCCTGTTTCTCATCTCCCTATGAGAGCACTAGAATTCTTGATCTATGTGACTGTATGCTGCTCTAACATGGATGGATTCTGGGGCTTGAACTCAGGTTAGCAGGCGTGGGTAGCCAGCACTAGATTCACTGAGCTGAACGATTCATTTGATGAGTTTTCATTGTGCAACTGAGTGTGTTTGCTAGTGGGTTATGTGCATGAACGTGCAGGTGCTGGTGGAGACCTGAGGCCTCTGAACCACTGGAGGTGGGACTACAGAAAGGTTGTGTGTCTCTTGATGTGGGTGCCAGGAACTGAACTCTGATCCCCTGGAAGAGCAGCAGGTGCTCTGAAGTGCTGAGGCATCTCTCCAGCCCCTTAGAGTCCTGGTTGTCCTAGAACTCGCTCTGTAGACCAGGCTAGCCTAGGGTTAAAGGCATGAGCCACCATCGTCTGGCCCAGGGCAACATGTTTTAACTGCAGTGTGACCAGTTGTTTTCAGGGGTGTTAAAGTAATGAGAGCAGGCAGGTGTTACTGGAGTATCAAAGGAGGAGCCCTTCAAACAATCTCCCATCCCTAACTGAAGGCTCATGGAAGGCCAAATCTGTTTCCTCTACTTCAATAGGAGCAAAATCTCACCAGAGACTGGATGTCAGAGAACATGACTTCAAAGTCCTTAGTGGGAAACACACCACGTTCCTCCTTAAATTTCATTTTCTTCCAAAAAAATTATTTTTCATCAAGAGATATATTGGATGGGTTTATATATTTTAAGGGATAACCTTTACCTTCAAATATGATAAATATCAATAACTAGAATGGGCACTGGAAACGAAATTGCTGAGTGATTTTTTTAAAATACCACAATGTTCTAAGACAAAAAAAACAAGACCAAAACCAAAACCAAAACCAAAACCCAAAACCCAAAAAAACAAAAAAACAAAAACTTTATACACCTCTTGCTGGGTTACTTGTCTCTAGCTGTGACCAAATAACTGATAAGAAGCAGCGATGGCTCCACTCGCAACAGAAGCCCAGGCTCAGCAGAAGCCGGGGAACAGAGGCTTTCCCTGTCTTAGCCTTTGTGTTTACTGCATGAGGTCCAGCCACATAGGCAATCTGTTTGACTCTGTATGGATTCAAATGTTAAAGCTGCCTATAAAACCCTAACAAACATCTAGATAACACACCTGCCCAGATCCCTGGACATCCCATATCCCAGCCAGGGTGACACATTAAAGACAGGAAGAGCTCAAGGTCATTTTCAGGTACATAGCAAGTTTAAGGCCATTCTGAGCTGATCGAGACTCTGTCTCAAAAGGAAAGGAAAGAAGGGGCAGGCATCTTTTATCATAGGTTTGCCTATATAGAAAACCCAGTAGGGTTCAGAATTGTCCAGGCTTCCAATGCAGACGAGAGATTGTGATACGATTAGTTCAAGTTGCACTATATTCAAGGAGCAAAGGCTAGGCAGGCTTCAGGTGGCAGCTATGAGTTCTGGGAGCCACAGCTTGCAGAAGCAGCACATCAGGGCAGGAGGCTCCCCTGCCTTGGCTCTGAGCACATTTGTAAAGCAGAGGGGCTGTGGTTGAAGATGAACCCTGATTCCGGCGCTCAGATAGCAGCATGTGTAGCCTGGAGGCAAGCCAAGATACCTTCCATGACTGGGATATCTACTGCTGTTATCCTCAGGGATCAATCTTAGCTCTGAATCCGTTGCCATGGAGACCATTTGAGTCTATGTTTTTCCCTTAGTGATGTTCAAGAAAGCCTACACACATACCTATTCAGAAAATATTCTAATACGTGGGCTCACATCAGCATAAATGACTATGTCCTTTATGGAAAACAAAAGCAAGTGTCTGGGGAAGAACATGGTGGGAGCCAGTCTGCTTCCAAAATGGGAAAGAGGTTGGTAGTGAGAACCACCTCCTTCTACACAGCATTCTGCTGTTCTGATTTCAAATAAAACCTGTTTATATTACAAAATATGGAAAAATGCATAAAGCCCAAAAGGTAAACCTTAAAATAACCACACTCATTTTTCTTCTTATGGATATATATATATATATATATATTCCTCCTATTTCTAGGACAAACACCTTTATCAATTTGGTCCAAGTCAGTCCTGCCAATCTCTCTTATTTTTATATTTCTCTCTATCTATTTACACATCCATCTATCCATCCACCTACATGTCTACTTATTCTTTTTTTTTTTTTTTTAATTTTGAGGCAGGGTCTTGCTATATTGCCCAAACTGGCCTTGAACTCTTGCACTCTAAGAGATACTTCTGTAGGCTCCCTTGACTACAAGTACATTCCATCGAGCTCAGCACATCTATTTATTTACTGATTTAATCTAATACTTGTTAAGTCATGACCTTGGTCTGAACAATGTCCTAGGCATCTGCAGGTCATTGATTAGTAACTGTATCTATTACTTCCCTATTGCTGTAATAAAATACCATAACCAGAAGCAACTTACCAAAGAGATTATTTGGGCTTACAGTTTCAGAAAGGTAACAGTCCACCATGGGAGGGGAGCAGCAACCAGCAAGAACAGGATGCTACAACACATCTCAAACCAGCACACAGGCAGTGGTGGCGCAAGCCTTTAATCCCAGCACTTGGGAGGCAGAGGCCAGCCTGGTCTACAGAGTGAGTTCCAGGACAGCCAGGGCTACACAGAGAAACCCTGTCTCGAAAAACCAAACAACAACAACAAACAAACAAACAAAACCCCCAACACTGAGCAGAGAAAGCAAACAGGAAGTGAGGAGGGACTATAAACACTCAAAGCCTGCCTGGCCCCCAGTGACGTACTTCCTCCAACAAGGCTCCACCTCCAGGAGGTTCCACATTCTCCCTAAACTGTGCTGCCCGCTGGGGACCAAGTGTTTGAATACCTAAGCCGGTGAGGAGACGTTCTCATTTGAACCACCATAGCTACAAAAAACTCATTTCTCAGACATGTTATAGTCTCGTAAGAGAAGACAGGAAGTTATCAGCAAACAGAACTACTGACTAGTGAGAAATGCTCTACAGAAAAGCATGCTTAGAGGACCCATTGAAAATTGACCTAGTGGAGACTGAGACATACTCCTGGGACCAGGAGCAGTAGAGAAAGAAGGGACCTTAACGATAACATGGAAAGGAGATAGATGTGTCTAACCTGTGACTCACAGGTCACGCGTATCTCAGGATAGCCATAACATGGCCCCGTGCATTTGGAGATGGCAGCATCTCATCACAAAAGGCCGAATCTACAGCCTGTTGGGAATGAAGGGGGAACGAGAAGGGGAAGCAGTTGAAGAGGTGAGCCACAGACAAGTCACAGATTCGGGAAAAGAAAATGACAGAGAAACGCGAATTTTAAGACGCTGAGTTTTAACAGGGAGTGGGGGGATATGCTCTGTTGGGAGAGATTTAGGGAGAAGGTCAGCAGATCTCAGCAAGTTCATTGTGTAAGTAGGATAGGAGTGCATGGCCCAGGCTCTTGGTGGAGGATAACCCTGGGGTTCAGTGTGTGAAAGCATTTGCAAGCTCACACACACACGCACACACACACCACACACACACATATACCACACACACACACACACACATATACCACAAACACACACACATACACACACACACATATACCACACACACATGTTAGGATATCTCAACACCTTAGGATTACTGTATTTTATGTATGTATAACCTCATGATTCCACTCTACAAAATTCGAAATCATTGTGGTTTCAAGCGAACAATCATAGCATACTGACCAAGAAACGACATGTTTAGGGGTTGGAAAGAGACTGGGTAATTAGGAACACTGGGTGTTCTTCCAGAGGACCCAGGTTCAATTCCCAGCCCCCATAAGGCAACTCACAACCATCTGTAACTCCAGTTCCAGGGGATCTGCAGGTCAAACACCAATGTACATAAAATAAAAATAAATAAATCATGTTTTAAAAAAGATGATGTTCAAATAAAAGTCCTATCGAAGACCTACACATTTAAATTGGTTTACATGAAATGAATGAAAGCCAAGGGCTTAACCTCATGGAAGCTCATCATGTTGAGAGTGACACTGGGGACCAGGGAAGACATTGCAGTCCCCACAGCAAAAACATGGCATTACTGTATTCTATTACAATTCCACTTTACCTCAGAACTGGGCTGCAGGCACCAACTGCCAAAGGAAAGCAAAAAATGAAGATGTCAAAAATGCTCTTCCCTGTGCTCTGCACAGACTTGCTAATTCTTTACTGTTCTTTTCTCATTTATTTGTGGGGCTTTTTTTTCTTTTGGGTGATGTTTTTGAGAGCATGTGTGTCTGTGTGTACGAGTATGTGAGTGCATGTGTGTCCGCATGAGTGAGCATGTGAATGCATGTGAGCGGCAGTGTGTGCGTGTAGGAGTGTGTGCATGCATGTGTACGTGCACATGACACAGAGCCTGTGTGGAGGTTAGAACTGGTTATCTTCCTCTTTAAGTGACTCTCTTGTTTCTATCCCTGTGCTGTGGAGCCCAGGCTAGTAGGCCTACCAGCTTCAGGCGGATTCTCCCGTCTCTGCTTCCCGTGTCTTAGTGGGAGTGCTGAGTTTGCAGATGGGAGTCACAGGATCAGGGCTTTATGTGGGCTCTGGGACATGAGACTTTTACCCATGGAACCATTACCCTGGCCCCCGACTTACTGTTTCTAGAGGTAGAAACTAAAGGTACTGCTGTCCATCAGGCTGTGGAAGTGGACTTAAATCCCAGCACTTGGGAGGCAGAGGCAGGTGTATCTGTTGAGTTCAAGGCCAGCATGGTCTACAGAGCGAGTTCCAGGGCAGCCAGAATACGCAGGGAAATGCTGTCTGGAGAAAACAATAACAATAACAATAACAAAACAAACAAAAGAGTCCTGCTGTCAATTACCATGAAAGGCCAGTTTAGAAAATGCTGCAAGTATCTGAAGAAAACCAAGGCCTCACAGAGCATGCTTGATCAAGTCCCAAAGGAGATAACACAATTCAGAGCTCACATGTGGTCTCTGGCTTAAAGGACAATGGGCATCTCCGCTGGCAATTTATTAGAGGGGTGACCAGCATAGTAATATAGTAGTATACTGAACAATTTATAGTCGGTAAAAGCTGCTGAGATTACTGGCACAGAGAAAGGAAGTGACTTCATTTGTCTTCCATTCGACCCTTCAAGATGTGAAATTATTTCCTTTCACACTGCCAGGACAAACGCACTCCACTTAGTGTGAACCAGAAGCACATAATTTATAAGATGACAGAGTATGGCCTCCGTAGAAATGATTAATATGTATGAATTCAGAATACTGGTGGCATGGTGAGGGCTCAGATCATCTTTTTTTTTTTTTACATTCCAAGATGGGAGGTATGTGTGAGTTTTTTAATTAAAGAAAGGGCCTTTTTGTTTTCAATCGGACCACAGCATATGAGAGAGTCAGCGGTGGCAACATCCAGACTTGTGGCTTTAAGTGCTGTTGTATTAGTTTCAAATCTCTGGGATAAGCAGCTAAGAAGGCCCAGCGCTCAAGGACTCTGTGCAGGGTCACTTGCCTCTGTGTTTCTGTAAGAAGGCATAATATCAATGTGTCTTTTGAAGACAGTGTGAGTGAGTGAGTGTGTGTGTGTGTGTGTGTGTGTTGTGGGGGCAGGGGAGACAGAGATGAAACCTAGGACCACGTGTAACCGTCAGAAACAAACACCCTAGCAATGAACTTCCTTTGCCAAGCCCCATCTGGAGACGGAGACGGAGCCTGGGAGGGCTGCTTCAGAGTCACATTGTAGTTATCTGGTATCTGATAGACACTGTTGGCTCCATCCATCCCCTACCCTGCCTCTGAATCTTAGATTCCCACATCCAGCTGTTGCCTCGAGATCTCCACTTACTTTAACAAGTGTGGGAAGCTCCTCTGAACTTTTGAACTTCCTGTGTCCCTCGCTCTTTCCCAGCTCCACGGATGGTAATTCCTTCCAGGCGGGATGCTCAGTCATCCTTGATTCTTGAATCTCTCCCACTCCACATACAAACCCGTCAACCAATTCTCTCTGCCTCCTAAAATAGATCCAGAATGCACCCACTTCTCTGCAGCTTCGATGTCACCATTCCACACCACCCCTGCTGCTTCTCGCCAGAATATTGGAGGAAACTTTTCCCCCCTTACTTTTGTACTCCCATTCTGTCACTTTTTGTATTACGTTTTATTTACTTAAATTTTTTTTAATTAGCACGTACACAGTAATTAGGTTTCATTATTGGCATTTTCAAACACAACTGGTCACTGCTGATTCTTCCTGCAACCCCTCCCTGTGTCCTGTGAAGGGTTCTTGTGATGTATTTGAAAACTTTCATATTAATAGCCAAACACACAGTAAATAATATGATTTAAAAAAAAACCTGCACACCCCTTCTCCACCCAGTCTCAGTAGTTATTGATACGGGACAGTTTTTGTTTAATTAACATATGGGTCTTCCAACCCCAATGGCTGCCTAGTCTCTTGTTCAAGTTTAACAACAGATCCTTTTCTGGCATGCAAATTCTCTTCCTCAACCCTTGCTTTTCGTCCCACAACTGTAGTCTTCGGGCTGTTTCTCAACAGCCTTAGGATCAATAGCCTGAGGTCGTGGCTGTTCTTCCTGGGGCTCTTCTCTCTCTTCCGTCACATGTAGGCTCTATCCTTGAGTTTCCTAAAACTTGGCTGCTAAGAATAGGAGTCTATACGTCTCCACCTGACCCCTGACCTGCCCACTTTTCTATATGGAAATGAATTCACAGGATGCCAGATGCTTTGCCAACTAGAATTAACAGACCAGTTGTGGAAGAGCTTGTTTTCTGAGCCTCGTCCCCCTTTCCTCTCCTCCTTTCACATGGGCAAGTCGTTTTATACTGGCTACCCTCAGCTCGGTAACACAAACACTACCTCTCTCCATTCCCCCCCCCCCCAACTAATTGGCTGTCGCCAGTTTGATCTAACCAGTAGTTTTAAACTGGAGAGCAAGGTTTAAACACGTAAGGCTGATATGCATATACGTGAGGATCCGCTCAGCTTGAAGCAACCAGATCTTGGGGTACAGAATTTGAATACAAAACATTTTAATACAAGCAACACCAGACCAAAACCTATATAACTCGGTTACCCAGTAGGAGAAGGCTGGCCAGCTGTTTTCCCCGAGATGAGCAATGTGGTTTCATTGCATACTGGTAAACTGCAAACTAGCATGCACGTGTTCAGAGGTGAATCTTCGATCCTGCTGTAAGCCAGAAATCACCTTTTGCAGACCTGGGTGGGGATTTTGAGTTTTATTTTTGGTGTTTGTAGCAGTTTAAATGGGAAACATTGCCCATAGGCTTGGTAAGAACTGGTCCCCAGTTGGTAGCACGGTTTGGGGAGGTATTTCAGCCTTGCTGGAAGAAGTATTTCACTGGGGGCCAGTTTAGGATTTTTTTTTTTTTTTTTTTTTTTTTTTGGCTTTTCGAGACAGGGTTTCTCTGTGTAGCCCTGGCTGTCCTGGAACTCACTCTGTAGACCAGGCTGGTCTCGCCTGCCTCTGCCTCCCAAGTGATGGGATTAAAGGTATGTGCCACCAGTGCCCAGCCAACGTCTCTATTATTTAATGTTATCTCAGCAAATTAAGAGGTCGTGCATGTACTTAGAGATGTTGAAGTGTGTGCTTTGAAGTTAAATGCTGTGGTTTTTTTTTTTGGTCATGCACATGTATCATGCTGAAGCAAAATAAGACGTGTGCTTTTCAGGGAGAGTGTGACACACAGTCACACACTTCCCCTCCACCATGCTTGGAGGCTTCCCATGCCCACAGCAATCTCAGAGGGTCAGGTGCACACCAACTCGGCTGCAGGAGGTCAGCCACACCATGTACATGAAAGTACATGGTGCCTTCAGCAAGTCTCAGAATTTGAGTGTAAACCCCGAATTTATTCACATGGACACATTCATCTATGGACTCATCGTTGTCTCTGTCCAATACTCAGGAAAAGTCGAGTGTCCTGGGCTATGAGGAGCCAGAACTGCAGAAGGAGCCATGTTGTCTTTTCCCAGCATCCTCTGGGGTCTCAGCACGGTCTGGGAGTTAATGTCTTGCCTCAGAAGATTCATGCTATGCCTGGGCTATAGACTACAGAATGTATGTATATGTAACTCCTTAAGTTAGTATAAGTACAGAATGTTTACCTAGTTAATGTGGCAGTTACTTAATACCATTTCCTATGGGTTAGTCACTGGACCTTGATACTTCCGTTTAGTATTGAATATTGAACAAGATCGTTGGCTCTACCACTGCCTCTGTCTTCCTTTCTTAAAAACAAACAAAATCTCCGCACGTCCGACACATTTATTATGGATTCATGTGTGGGTGTGCATATGGAGGTCAGAGGATAACGGGTCACTTTCCCCCTTCCACCATTTGAGGCCTGTGCATTGGAGACTGGGGTTGGCAGGTTGACGGCACCTTTTCCTGCTGAGCCACCCCACTGGCCCCAGCGCTTGTTTTTTGTTTGTTTGTCTTTTGTTTGTTTGTTTGTTTTAGACAAGGTCTCACTGTGTAGCTACAGTGGCCTTAAACTTGCTACATCACCGAGGCTAATCTCAACCTTGTGATACTTCTGCCTGAGCGTGGGGGTTATCAGCATCTCACTAGACTTTATAGTTGTTAGCATTCTGTCTAAATTCCACCCCACAGTTAGCTGGCAACAACCAGATAGGCCTGTCCTGCTATAAAAGGGGCTGCTTGCCCCCTCCCCTCTCTCTTGCCTCTTGTTCTCTTGTTCCCTCTAGCTCCCCCTCTCTCCCCATTCCCTTCCCTCTCACTCCACGTGGTCATGGCTGGCCTCTATTTCTCTACTCTCTCCCTCCTCTGTCTTTCTCTGCCTCTACTACCCTCTTAACTCCCATTCCCTTGCCCTGAATAAACTCTATTCTATACTATACCATCGTGTGGCTGGTCTCTCAGGGGTGAGGGTGTGCCTTAGCAGCCCATGCCAAGGCATCCCTTCCCCCACAGCTCACCACACTCCCATAGAACATATTCTTATACCTCCTCATCTTTTTTTATAAACACATCAATAGTGTGAACTATCTAGCTCTGACTAATTTTAACAGCTGGAGAAGCCAAGACACATGTTTATCAAATAACATTTCCACAGACACACAATCGGTTGTCAGTGGAGATGGCATTTGAATGTCAGCAGATTCCAGTCATGGCCAGGGCTCGGTGGCTACCCACACTGTCCTGGCATTGACCTCATAGAGGGCTCTGGCAGTCTGCACCTCACTTGACTAATAGTTTGGGTGAAGGTTACAGGGCATGGTGATCGAATTCACGGGTAACCTAACACGTAAGAAGGCTCTGCATTCACTGGGGTAGGATTATTTCCCAGGGTGAGTTTGCTGAGAAAACACACCAGAACAAATGTGCACCTGAGTGCTCCTTTACCCTGGCATCCTTGACGCTTGGAGATAAACAATTTTTCCTTTGTGAGGAGCTGTCTAGAGCATGGTAAGATGTGTGGCAGAGCCCTTAACCACTTATCACTGGATTCTACTGACAACCCCCCCAGTTATGGCAACCAGAAACCTTCTAAACAAAGTCAAACGTCACCCGAAAGCACTTCCTGTTGAGAATAACTGACTTTATTTGTATATTACACGGCCTTATTTCATAATTACGGCAAGAGGGTAGATAGAGTTGAAACGGAAATCAAAGAAACCTGACTTCCAGGTGGCACACTCTTGTCATAAAGAATTAACTTGCAATGGGTGTGAGTTCCTATAACCCGATGGAGTTGGAAGGGAGAATACCTGCAAAGAAGATCAGGTGGTTAGGTCAGTGAAGGGCCTAAAAGGATGAGTGTGTAATCCTAGCACCAGGAAATAGTCAGTGAAAGAAAGAACTGTTTTAAGACCGAGGCATTGATGAAAAACACCCTTGTCTAGAGAAAACTCAGAGGTAAGAGGGAACAAACTGGAAGGAGCCACACACATTCACCCCAAGAGGGAAAGAACCCAAGCTGAGGTTTGCTTTTGAGACCTTGGAGACCGGGCAGTAAGCCAGTATATCTTTGATTTTTTTTTCCCCAGCGAGGAGGGAATTAAGAACCAAAGACATTTAAAAATTGTGATTATCAATGGGCTGAGGTGTGATTCTTAAGTGATGAGCCAATTGTATTACAATTTCTTTTGAGGGGGCTGGAGAGATGGCTTAGTGGTTATGGAGCACCATCTGCCCTTCCAGAGGTCCTGAGTTCAGTTCCCAGCAACCATCTGTAATGGGATCTGATACTCTCTTCTGGTGTGTCTGAAGGCAGCGGCAGTGTACATGCAGGTAGAGCACTCATATACATAAAAAAAAATCCTAAAGAACATTTCTTTTGAAATTGATGTCCTTAAGGAAGAAAGAGAATGAAAGAAGGAAGGAAATGAAGGAAAGAGAGAGAAATCAGGAAAGAAAAGAAGAAAGTGTTCACAATGAGCAACCTGAAAAGTTAAACTGACCAAATGATAAAGGCAAGTCTCCAAATGACATAAGTGTCTCTGGAAAATTCTTGAGTTTGAACTACAGATGCTCAATATCAAGTCATGTTTGCTTCTATCGCAGCCATAGTGGCAGACATGCAAAAAAAAATGATACCCACAGCCAAACAGTGGACAGATCTGGGGCACTCTTGTGGAAAAGTTGGAGAAAGGATTGAAGGTCCTGAATAGGTTAGGAACTCCATAGGAAGACCAACAGAGTCAGCTAACCTGAACCCCCGAGGGCTCTCAGAGACTAAACCACCAACCAAAGAGTGAGCACAGGTCAGACCTAGGCTCACCACATATATGTAGCAGATGTACAGCTCAGTCTTCATGTGGGTCCCCCAACAACTGGAGAGGGGACTGCCCCTAAAGCTGTAGACTGACGATGGAACAGGGCTGTCTTGTCTGGCCTCAGTGACAGAGAGAATGCACACAATCCTGCAGCGACTTGATGCACCAGAGAGGAGGGATTCCTAACGGGGCCCCACCCTCTCAGAGGAGAAGGGGAGAGTGGATTGGAGGAGGGCCTCTGGGAAGGGGGTTATGGGGGGCATTTGGAATGTAAGCAAACAAACAAGCAAATGAAAGTTCTGTTCTAGGGTTAAGATGCAACCTGCCTCCCATCTGCCATTGTTTTGCCTTTGTGCAGCTTGACGACCAGATCAGAAAAAAGACTTTCCCCAGACAATTGTTTTTGGGGCAGAGAAACCCTTCAACAGTACTCACAGGCTCTCTTCTTTCAAGCAAACCTGCATTTTTACAACAACAGTTTTAACCTTTCATTGTTGGGCCCTTGTTCTCAGAACACCTTCCCAACTGTCCCAGTAAGAACATGATTTTTTTTTTTAATGGCACTAATCTTTTTAGCAGTTGCAGATACTGCCTCTGCACCCTCTTTAAGTCTACAGCAGCAGAGATTCTCACACTCTCCTCACCAAACAGCACATTGCTCCACCCCTTCCTTTCTTGTGCCTTAGATCTGAGCAAGCACAATGAACAGTAACCGGGCCACATCCTGAATGCTGCGCTGGAAATTTACCCCTGCCAAGGAAATGATCTCATTATTTCTGAATATGACCTCGCTTCAAGTTTTGGAACACTGAGAAGAATGCAGCAAAATCCTTTGCCAGAATGCGACAAAAATGGCCTCTGGCTGAGTCCATCATGGTTCTGTTGCCCTCTGATATGAATTCATCATGGTCCTGTTGCCCTCTGATACATCGTAAACACAGCACTCACAGTTGGCAGTACTTTCAGTATTCTGGTCTCCCATGTTCCCAACAGAAAGGCCCATTAAGCTCTGCTTACAGATCTCTGGGGTTTCTTCAGCCTGAAGCTCTAAATTTCCCAGGGAATATCCCAGTGAACGGCCTAAATGGATGTTTATGTTTATCAGAGCAATATCCCCACTCCTGGTACCAATTCTTAAAAATATAATATTCTTATTATTTTTGTAATTTCATACATGTATACAACATAAAATATACTAACCCTCCCTTCTCCCCCTCCTCTCCTCAGATCCACACCCACCCATCCCAATGCCCTCACTTTGTTAAACTGTCTACTGATTCTAATTTTTGCTACCTATACACTCATGGGTGTGAGGTCATTCACTAAAGTATGGTCAATCTAACCCAGTACCAATTTTATGTATTAGGTACTTTTTCTGTTGTTGTGACCAAATACCTGACAAGAATCAAATTAAGTGACACAATGTACATACACATGAAATTCTCAAAGAATAAACAAAAAATATTTAAAACAAACAAACAAAAGCCATTTGAGTAAAGAAAGCTATGGTAGTTTGAATGTAATTGTCTCCCATAGGCCCTTAGGGAGGGACACTATTAGGAGGCATGGCCTTGTTGGAGAAAGTGTCACTGTGGGGGCAGGCTTTGAGGTTATATGTGCTCAAGCAATACCCAGTCTCTCAGTCTCTTCCTTGATGCCTGCAGATCCAGATGTAGAACTCTCTGCTTTGTCCCCAGCACATGTCAGCCTGTGTGCTGCTATGGTTTGTGCCATGATTATAATGGACTGAACCTCTGAACTGTAAGCCAGTCCCAATGAAATGTTGTCCTTTATAAGAGTTGCCTTGGCTGTGGTGTCTGTTCACAGCAATGGAAACCCTAACTAAGGGTTAATTTTAGCTTGCAGTTTGAAGAGATAACAATGGCTGTGTCAAGGGCAGATGGTGGCATGAGCTTGATGTGTCTGGTCATTTGTGTTCACAGCCTGGAGGCAGAGAGAAAGAGACAGACAGAAAGAGAGACAGAGAGACGGAGACAGCCAGAGATAGAGAGACAGAGATAGAGGGACAGAGACAGACAGAGGCAGAGACAGACAGAGAGAGACAGTGAGGGACAGAGACAGACAGAGACAGACAGAGAGACAGAGAGAGACACAGAGACAGAAACAGAGACAGAGACAGACAGAGACAGACAGAGAGAGACAGGGACAGAGACAGACAGAGACAGAGAGATAGAGAGACACAGAGACAGAGAGAGACAGAGAGAGAGACAGAGACAGAGACAAAGCGCATAGATCATTTCTTCTCTTTATATTTAGAGACCCATGTCCTGGAATGGAGCTACCCCCATCATTCAGGGCAAATTTCACCTCAGCTAAAACTCTTCACAGAGGTTTGTCTCTTAGCGGATTCTAAATCCAGTCAAGTAGGTAGCGAAGAATAACCTTCCCAGAAGGAAGACGAAGGAGTGACACATCCGGATGGGTGTTTGTGAGGCTTTATGCACTGGGCTTCATTATATGCAAATATGCATCTTAGGACAACCTAAGAAGCATTCCTTCTTACCTGTAAGGCCTTGAGCAAATCCACTGGCTTTATGGATTATCTTTTTCCCTCAGTTTCTGAAAACTGCAAGTCTACTTTCCAATTCGTATGGATGCCCAAACCTGGACAGTTCACATAAGTTAAGACTTTTTCCTAATAATATTTGATTTTATGTGTATGAGTGTGTTGCTTACATGTATGTATGTGTATGTATGTATGTATGTATGTATGTACATAATGTGCAGTGCCCAAAGCAAAGGACATCAGACCCCCTGGGACTAGAGATACAGATGGTTGTGAGCCTCCTGGTGAGGATGATGGGACTTGAACCCAGATCCTCTGCAAGAGCAGTAAGTGCTCTTAGCTACTGCTGAGCCATCTCTTCAGCTGCACAACTGAAGCCACGCAAGGAGTGTCTTTCATGTTTGGCATCTTTCACTGAGCATAGCATTGCAAGGCGCAAGTGTTCTATGGTATGAGTCATTCTTTCCTATAGTGGTTAAATAATATATACTCATTTATCCACTCAGTGGCTTGCTGGCCTTTGGGTTACTTTAACTTCAGGGTGATTCTGAAGTGATTTTGAATAGCAAGGTTAGGAACAGCTGGGCTCAGAGCACCTTGTGAGGCAGGTAGACAACTCAGAGAATGTATTGCATACAGGAGAAAGAGGAGGTGGATTAACAAACCTTGGTAGGGGGTCCCCGTAGAGGAGCAGTCTCAGACAGCGGTCATCATGAGGAGGCAGTCATGATTGATGGTTTCTGCACAGTCCACATGGGTACATGGACCAGGGGAAGGCATTGCCATTGCCATCCATCTGGGCATAGTGGTCCTGGAAACGGCCATGCCCAGTACATGTTCACTCTGGACGCCACGTGCTCCCCAGACTTCAGGGTACTAACCTTATCTTTTCCCCCGACCCTTTTGTTATTTTTACACAGATTTAAAACTCCCTGAAACAGGTTGTTTCTATGATTGTTGAGATTTAAATGGACCTTACCTATCATCTTTCATCTATATCTCTATAGCCAGTGTTCATCTTCTCTGTCTGGTGTTCTGTAATGTTGTTTTTATTTATTTGCGATTGCTTTTTACATTTTGGCTAAAAAGCCTTTAGGAACCATTCCGTTCCATCGTGGTTTGTCATCGTACCTCCTGATGTACCACTGTTAGCTATTTTTCAGGGTTCTGAAAAGTTTTCAGCCATTCCTACTCTCAATGTTGCTTCTCTGTACCCTCAGTTTGATCTCCAGTTGCTGACTAGATTTACAGTGGTCCTGTTTCTTAAATATATAAATATATCTCATCTGCTCATTTTTGTTTTTTAAATCTCTGGATCTCTCTGTGCAGCATTTTAAGATGCTCACTTCTTTCCTCCTTGCGAATCCTCTCCTCAGCTATGTTTCTTCTGATGACTTATTCAGCTCCCGAGAGCTTTACATTTTAGTTTAAATTTTAAAACCTCTCTTGATAAATGTGACTGAGAGCACACCTTGGATATATCTCCTGCTTAGTCAAAACTTATCAGGATATTCAATTACCAAACCTCCTCCAATTCTTGAGTAGACAGAACCCATCTCTGACCCCTGATGCTTGTGATTATCTTGCCCAAGTGTGTATGGCCTTAGCTACAGAAATCTGAAAAAAACTAACTTTTTTCTTTTTAAAGATATATTTATTTGTGTATTTTATGTATCTGAGTGTTCTGTCTTCATGCACACCAGAAGAGGGCATTGGATCCCATTACAGATGGTTGTGAGCTACCACGTGGTTGCTGGGAATTGAACTCAGGACCTCTGGAAGAACAGTCAAGTACTCCAGCCCTCAAGAAAACACCCATAGTTGGTAGGATCTAACTTTTGTTTAAACAACAACAACAAAAAACTACAGGTGCATTTCTGGTTTTTGTGCAATGGTTTAAAATTGATTGATTGATTGATTGATTGGTTGATCAATTGGGTTGCAGAGTCTTGCTGTGCAGTCCAGGACCACATAACTAAGCTACAAGGTGTTTTTTGTTTGTTTCCGATTCTGCCTCATCTGCAATTGTTTTTATGTTTAGCAGTCTTTCTATGATTTCCATTCCATTTTCATAGCTGAGATTATCTTAAACCATTTATACAGCTTAATTCTTTCCAATATTCTTTTTGACAGAAGGTCATACCATCCGATTCTTAGCCTGTGGATGTTTGTTCAGAGTGCATTGTGTGGCTGCATATTGTGTGGTTTTCCATTGTAATCGAGCCTTCATGGTGAACCTGGGCCCTTCCAGAGTATATCCTGTGTCTGTCTTTTCAGGGTACCCCAAGGAGATCAGCAAGCCAGTGCCAACTATTTTTTAAAATGAGTTGATATTTTTTTATTGTCATGTTTTACACAGAATGTGATTTACTCTTTTATTTTTTAATTTTTAAAAAAGATTTATTTGTTTATAAAGAAATAAGTAAGTACACTGTAGCTGGCTTCAGACACCCCAGAAGAGGGCATCAGATCTCATTACAGATGGTTGTGAGCCACCATGTGGTTGCTGGGATTTGAATTCAGAACCTTCGGAAGAGCAATCAGTGCTCTTAACCCCTGGACCATCTCTCCAACCCGATTTACCCTTTTAAATATGATGAAATTTGATACCTGTGAGCATCCAATGTCTGAAGGTTCAAAGCCACTTTGTAGGACACCAAGTTGTCTTGGAGACTGTAGTGTGGACTCTGGTCCTCCACAGAAAACTATCTCCAACGATAAAACAACAACAAACTTGTAAGTAAAATTTTAAGAGATTTTTCTTTATCCTGATGAGATCCCAAATAAATGAGACAGAAACTCTAAGATTTGTTTAATCAAGCTTTATGGCATAATAGATGAGCAGTTATTAATCTTTTCTAATCCTCGAAGGTGATCTGGCTACCTCCCAGCCAAAATTCTAGTATTGATCTCTCTGCTCCAGGTGTGTTCCCAAGGCTTCTCCTGGACCCTCTCCTCATGACAAATCCTCTCTCCCCCTCCCGTGCCTGGGATTGGAAGTCTAGCCCTATTCTATTCTCTGCTCGGCCATTGGCTGATCAGCTTTTACTGACAAATCAGAGAATAAATTGGGAGCAGCGTTTATATAACATGGACGCAGGAGACACTTAGAATAAGCACTAGGATGCCATGTCTGGATTGGCTTGCAACCAGGTATAGGGGTAGAGAAATCAGCATTTGAATAACACAAGGGTAATCTAGTGTGCAGTGACATCATGTCCATCTCTCTCCAGTGTTTGTATTCATGTATTTGACTGAAATAGAACATTCACACAGAAACATATGTCATCCCAAGCACACATCTAAACACCAGTTGGTGAGTGGACAGACGTGGGGGGTCCAGATAAGCCCGCCATGACATTCCAGCCACTTCTTCCTCTCCTACAGAGTCAGTAGTCTGACTCCTGACAGACAGCACAGAGGAACTAAACAGCTCTCCTTTTATTCTGGACTTAAAGAGAACGTTCTGGAAACCAGTTCTAGCCAGTCCCTCAGCAGGACAAGTTTCCGGGAGGAGAGACTGCCAGATCTCCCCACAGTCCTGGGTTTAATTTATTTAACTGTCTGTCAGTGCAATTACACAGAACATCCTGAGTCTGGATTATTTTGTTTGCTAGTTATCTATTTTGTTCTCTTGCAGATACCATCTCACTGTATAGCCCTGGCTGTCCTGAAACTCACCATGTTAACCAGGCTGACCTTGAACTCACAGAGAACAGCCTGCCTCTGCCTCCCAAGGACCCAGCTTCCTTCCATTCTTTTGAGCTCTGCTATGTGGCAACTAGGATATACAGAGTATTGTCTGGCTAGTAGTTCCGGGTGGGCTACCCAAGGACAATTTCCATATGTATAGGCTGTCATATCTCCAGGTATACTTCACACCTACATAGTTTTTGCAGGTCTGCCTTGTCGACTGCCTCTTGTGTACATCCATAAAAAATGCTTTCAATCCTTGTAAACCGATGCCTTATGAAATAAATGGTGTTTATGATGAATGCATTTGTTTGCATGTATGTATGCTGTGTGTTATGGTTTGTATATGCTCAGCCCAGAGCATGGCACTATTAGGTGTGGCCTTGTTGGAGTAGGTGTGTCACTGTGGTGTGGGCTTTAAGACCCTCATCCTAGTTGCCTGGAAGCCAGTCTTCCATTAGCAGCCTTCAGATGAAGATGTAGAACTCTCAGCTCCTCCTGCACCATGTCTGCCTGGATGCTGCCATGCTCCCACCTGGATGATAATGGACTGAACCTCTGAACCTGTAACCCAGCCCCAATGAAATGTTGTCCTTATCGTTGCCTTGGTCATGGTGTCTCTTCGCAGCAGTCAAACCCTAATTAAGACTGTGTTTCAGTGAAACATGCAAACATAAAAGAGGGGTGAGGAGAGAGATGTCTGACTCATTTTCTAGTCATGATCTCCTGTCCAGGTGGGATGCTGCATGTTCAAGGTTATCTTACTATCATAAACAAAGCCAGTGAAAAGGTGGACTGAAGAAGCTGAGTGACTGTGTAGACAGGGATAGGAAAGAGTCCATACTTGTGCTTATGGGCAGACTCCCAGGGCACTTGATGCTTGGTACACAATGTGGAGGAAACAGTTGTCGTGGCTCTGCAGTAATGCCGTTGATGGGTTGCAGGTTTAAAAGCATCCCAATGCAGTTATCTTGTTTTACTCCCGTTCTAGACTTTATTAATATGCCTTCCAATAGGCAATCATGCAGCACACATAGATATTATAGAGAAAAAGCTGTTTATCAGTGTTTGTCTGCCTCTGGTGAATACCCTAAGAGGAGACAACCACGGAGAGAAGATCTCACTAACCTCATGTACACGTCAGGCAGATGCACTCCATAAATACCATCATCCAGGCCCAGTGTACACGTTGAACAATAGAAGAACGACAGAGGTAAGCTCATCTAGCTACTGAGGCAGATGGGAGATTTCTTTACACAGCAGAGGTCCTGCCAGAATTATTTCTTAAGTACACCGACGTTGTTCTTTTCCAAGAGTCATTTCCTAGGGTCTTCTTGCCCACTTGGCAGAATTACGCTTTTCCTGATAAGAGCATAGGGGACTTAATGGCAGAGTGGGCTTTGTGGTGGCTGTGGCCCTGTGCTGACACTTTAAGCTAACCCTCAGAGGATGCTCTTTGCAATGGGAATGGGCCTAGTGGCTAGTAAGCCAGGGTTATCTCCTGCAGTTATAGGAGTGGAGACTAAGTGGAGGTCAATCCTGGGGAACAAATATTTACATCCTAGCATGCTCAATTTTCCTTATCTAACAAGCCTGGTTAGCACCCTACATATAGCTGGGGTACTTTGGAGTCAGTACTCCAGAAGCTAAATTCCATGTGTGTGACTTAATATCTCCTAAGCAAGTCTATCAGGAAGTACTTTTGAGCAACATTTCTATCATTTCGGGTTTCGTCTATCTCTAGTAGAACAGCTGTTTTTGTGGTGGGTGTGGGGTTGGGGGAAGGCAGTCCTGGCAATGTTTGGAGACATTTTTTGGTTGACATGGAGCAGGCAGAACAGAGGCAGGTGCACTACAGCTTACTCTGACCAAAAGCCAAAATCTCTCTAGCCCCAAGGGTTGAAGTAGACAATGTCCAGATTCCCCCTTCCAGGATCAGGGGCCAGACACAGGCTCTAAATGGTGTGAACTATCTTTCTTGAATGCACTGCTTCATGGGACACTTTCCACCTCTGGCCAGCCTACTACATCTGGTTCACCTCAAGTCTGTTTAAGACTCCAGTGGTGTATGGTGATCACCGTGTGTGTATATACATACATATGTGTGTGTGTGGTATATATATGTTTTGTATGTGTGCATATATATATATATATATAGAGAGAGACCTACACACACACACACAATCATTACAATTAAGCAACAAAAATATCCTAGGATTTACACCACTATTTTTATGTTTGCACTGAGAACATTAAGGTACCCAACACATCAAAATACAACATGTATGTATTTGAGAAACAAAGATTTAGATGTCCTCTCTGACCCTCAACTGCAAGGCACCCTTTCCTTTATCCATAAACCTGGTGACTTAAGCTCAGGGTGATGGTGATTTCATTATTTCTGCAAAGGAGGCACACATCTTACCTTGCCCCTTCTTCCTGCAGGGGACTCAGCCTTCCACCTACCTTCTGAATCATTTCCCCTGAAACGCTGAGGAGTTTGTTTTTTTTGTTTTTTGTTTTTTTTTTTTTTTTTTTTTTATAATGATCCGATCTGTTTTGTATTTGGTGTTTCCATTGTAATGCTATTACAGAACCAGCGTCGTGACAAATCGTCTGTTTATGAAGGGAATCAGTTCTACAAGAAGTAGAAAATTAGGTATGCTTCTGTTCTGCAGTAACAATAAAAACCAGGGCGGGGAAGGAAAAATCCTCCAATTTATTCTCATCTGTATCAGCAGGGAAGCTTGAGAAGATGAGAATTTTCTCCTAATATCTTCTCAAACCGATGATTAACTACAGATACCATGTCAAAACTGTAGTTCCCTTAAGGAAGACCAAGATGTTCTCAAGCTTAGCCTGACACGGGCCCTTTAAGAAAACCAGGCACTTCAAACTCCACCCCTCTGCCGACTGGAAGCCTGCAGGTCGGCTTCCCAAGGCAGTTAGTTTTAGTGATAAACGGGGGGAGAGCTAATCCCCCCCTCGCCCCCGGAGGGACTGCTCCAAGGGCTGTAAGCCCTCCAAACCCCGCAATCTGGAGGTGGGGTGAGAAAAGAACAATAGAAACTTGTGAAGTATGGAAGCCACGCCCACCCCAGACTGCCCTGAATAAAGCGGAAAGAATGCAGTTAAATCCCAGTCCCGGGCAGTGCTCCCCTTACCCCATCCATCTCACCCCGCGAGTCGCTTTTCCAGAAGCGTCCTGTAACGGAAGGAGCCGAGTGTCTCCTGTTCCAGACCCAACATGGCAAAAGTCAAGGAGCCAAGTAAACTTCAGTGACAAAGTGGTTCCCTCAGCAGAGGATTATTTACCCCGGTGCTCTGCTGCTGGAGAGCAGAGCCAAAGGCTCCCCTGCACTCCCCTCGATTTTTAACTTTTATTGTTACATTTTGCTTCACAAACTGTGTTCCGAAGTCCCCTAGCTCTAAACTCAAGCATACCTAGGAGACGTTTTGGGGGGTGGGAGGGCTCACCGCAGTTAGCACGTCTGAGTTGTTGGCTAGAGGCAGCCATCTTGGTAAACCTGAGGTCAAGGTTTCATCCCTGGCAGGTTAAGAGTTTATTTCGAGGTGAGACCAGTTCCTGTTTAGCCGTGGGGACGAAACATGCCTAACCACTGGATCCAATTTGGTTTAAAGACAAGGTTATGAGCCAGGAAAGCCATGTAGTCATGGCTAAGCGCTTTCTAAAACTATAAAACAGTTGACAGTCAGAAAACACTTTTCATCCCCACCCCCCTTTATTTTGCATTTTGTCTCCATGAGTTTGTTCTTCCGTCGACTAAACTTGGATAATAAAACCTGTCTGCTTAGTTTCACTTTCCATTTTTCCCCCCAGAAGCGAAAGCTGTTTTGTATCAGGAGGTGAAGTGTTTAGACCCTTCTCACCTGCTAGGCCTGTTTCCTGCAAGCAAGCTCTCCTAAGAGGGAGGGGCCTAACAGTATTTGAATTTCTGATTCTTTGAAGCTGGGCTCTCTACAGTAGTAATTACGGTTTTATTTTTTAGCTCCTGGAGTTTTGTAGGAGTTGGAGAGCAGCGGATAATAATGGTTATACAGTTCCCCTCACTTAATCGTGGTTATTTGTTTAGCATTGTGCCTGCAGTTACTTTGGAAAATTGGTACTTGAAGTTTGTTTCAACCCTTCTGAGATTAAAAAAAAAAAATTAAATAAAGCTCCCGTTTCTTTACTAGACAAATCTTGGTTTCTTAATCCTAAGTGACCGGTGCAGAGTCTTTGCAGGAGGTAAAGAGAAAAAGGTGGGTGGCGCCTGGTTCAAACAACTGGACGCACCGGGGCCTTGTGGCAAGCTAGGCTAACCTGTGGCTGCCGACACACAGACTGACGGACACACAGAGAGGGAGAGAAATAGATACACAGACACACAGACAGACACACAGATACTCTCTTTTTCGGCCCACTGCAGTGCAACTTTCTGTTCCTAGCCCCAAGCGCGGTCTGCACGGGGCACCCAGGGGGAGATCCACGCGCGCCGGCGCCGATCGAAGGTGCCAGGCTCCAGCTGAGCGGGGGTGGGAGGGTGGGGTGGCCCAAGGAGCCCGGCTGCCCCTCCCACGTGTCCCGGCACCTGCGGGGCTGGCGCTGCGTGGGGTCCGCCTTTCTCCGGAAGAGGCGGCGCGGCGGTGTGTGTGTGTGTGGGGGGGGGGGCTGGGGCCCAGAGACGCAGGGGACCCTCCGGGGCGGGAGCACGTGCACGGGGAGGCGGCGGGGGCTCGAGCGTCTGTGTGCAGCTGCTAGGAAAGCGCTGGGGCCGGGGCTTTGCGGGGACGGCCCGGCGGAGCGCGCCAGAGCCCCGGCGCTGCAGTACTGCCCGAGTCCGGGCGGGGTCTCTGTTCCCTGGCGGAGCAGCTCGCGCGGCCGCGGGAAGCGCCCTCTCTTTCTCCGCCGCCGCCGCCGCGCGTCTGCGCCCTGCCGCCCGCCCGCGCCGCGCTCTGAGCTCCCCCGCTCCCCAGCTCCCCCGCCGCCGCCGCGCGCCCGGCCCCGCGCGCCCACTCGCCGCGCGCCCACTCGCCGCGCGCCCGGCCCTCGGCGCCCCGGCTCCCCGCGCCCACTCGCCCCGCCATGGCGGACAGCGCGAGCGAGAGCGACACGGACGCGGCGGGCGGCGGCCCGGCAGCCATGCAGTCGTCCTGCTCTGCGACCTCGGGCGGCAGCGGCGGGGGCGGCGGCGGGAAGTCGGGGGGCATTGTCATCTCGCCGTTCCGCCTGGAGGAGCTCACCAACCGCCTGGCCTCGCTGCAGCAGGAGAACAAGGTGCTCAAGATAGAGCTGGAGACCTACAAACTCAAGTGCAAGGCGCTGCAGGAGGAGAACCGCGACCTGCGCAAAGCCAGCGTGACCATCGTGAGTGCACCCCGCGGACCAGGGGGGACCCCCGAGTGCGCGCCCCCGTGCGGGGTTGCGGGCCTGCGGGCACAGGGAGCCGGCCTTGGGGACACGAGCGCCCTCCCTCCCTTGAGGTGTTGGAGGTGTTTAGGGAGACTCCCCAACGTCCCCTCGTCGCCTGGGGTGGAGGTCCCTCTGAGCCAGGGCTAGAGGCTGGCGGCGTGGCTGGGGGGGCGGGGTGGGACTTTCTCAACCCTAGGATGCCTGAAGGCTCCAAATAGAGGGACACCCTCTCCGGAGCCCCCGTGAGTGGACGAAGCTGGGGTCTGTCCAGGGGTTAGTTGGGGAGATGGGGTGTGCCACTGGGCTGGGTCCCCAGTTGGCAGGAGGACGGCGCTTTGCTGGATCGCCGGCGCTGGGGGAGGGAGAGAGTGGCCCGGAATCCGGGAAGTGGAGTTTTCTGGCCAGGATGGAAAGGGAAGGGCGGGCACTGAGGCTACACCAGCACCCTGTTCGGAATCCCTGTCCTTTTGGGCCCGGGGGGGGGGCGGGTACAGAGTAGTGGGGAGTGTAACGTCTGGAGCTGGCTGGGACAGGGTTGGAGCTTGAAACCAGGATGGAGGGTGGCCGCTGGGACTGCCTGGCTGAGCAAGGATGTACGTGCGTCTCCTTCATTGGTTCGAGAGTCTTAGGTGTACTTGCCTGCGAGTCTAGGTACTTGACTGGAACACAGGCCATCTGTTCTGTTTCTACTTGGCCCCTCGAGGCTCCCCTGGAAGAGGGTAAGATTAGTCTGAGATCAGCCTCCTGGTGTAGCCGAGTGGAAAGGCCCCCGTAGCGGTGATGAGGCGAAACGTAACTAGAAAAAGTACGCGTTGTGCTCTCACCTCCCATCCTTGCCAACTCCACATCATTAACATGCAGAATCCCCCACAGACAACCCTATTCAGATCAAAACAGTTTCCCAGCCAGCAGCACGGAAAGAAAATGTCAAGAAATCAAGGAGGATAAATTGCCAGAGCCGCTTGCACACAGCTGATTAGACGAAACCCTTCCAGTGGAGAAAAAGAGATTTGGTGGTGGGTCAGGGATCATATCCTGGAGACGAGAACGGGACAAATTTAAGCTGCCCTTGTGCCAAGAAAAAGTGATGTGTGTGTGTGTGCCCTGTGGCTTCTACATGGCTGCCTTGGTTTGTGTAGATAGCCGGTCTCGGTCTCCACTAGAGAGGCAGTGTGATTTGCAACCTAAATAGCAGTTGGTCTTGCAGAAAAGCATCTTACTTGCTCTTAACCAGTCCAGTTCTATGCGCGTACATCTCCAGGCAGCAAGTTACTGGATTGGCCTTTTGATAGTAAAGGAAAGCCATTTGTGGAGGTGACCACTTAAGCCTTTTCTGGGCTAAGAAAGGACTTGGCAGAGTTGCTGCTGAAGAACAGAGGGACAGTTGGAGGTTGTTTATTTAAAATCTGATGCACAGGAACACTATTTAAAATGTGTTGTAAAGGACAGCGTTGGTCCCTTGCAGAGCTGGAACCACGGAAGGGAACAGAACTTACAGGAGGAGGGGGTACCACCTCTCTGGCCTCTTGTTTGCCCGAGCAGCAGGTCAGGCTGCTGTTTGTGTGGAGACAGGAAACACTGTGAAAGGTTATCTGTTTGACCTGCTGACCCATAAGCAGGTCTGTTACTTGTACACAGACACACTGGCCTTGCAGGGACAAGCATGTTCGTTAGTGGCAAGCAAGGCCAGACGCCTCCTGAGTACTTCACAGTGGATGAGGTGGGGGAAGCTTTGGTTCTTCGGCTCTCACTCTCTGCGACCGCTAACTTCCAGTCAGAGCCCTGGTGCTAGGAAGTTGTTCTGTAGTCCTAGCTGACCACTTGCAAGTGTGGGGCAGGCCTCAAAGTTTGTCTTCTCTTCTCTCTTCTCTCTTCTCTCTTCTCTTCTCTTCTCTTCTCTTCTCTCTTCTCTCCTCTTCTCTTTTTTCTCTCTCTTCTCTCTTCTCTCTCTCTTCTCTCTTCTCTTCTCTTTTTCCCCTAACGTATTTAAGGAGATACACGGCCCACCTGAGTACCTCACTCTTGGCAGGTGTTTAAGGGGCTAATTGTCAGGGGCAGCAAAGAGACGGAGGAGGCTGTTCACCTGAGATGTAGATTTGGGGGCAGGGTCCCCCCTCTGAATTGGCTTAAGCCAGGAGAGTCCATGCCAGCGTCCAGCTGTGTGCTGCCCGACACACCTGACTGGGAAGGCTCTGACAGGGGTTAGGTAGCTCATGCAGGCCCCTGCAGGTTTCCTGAGTTTTAGTTAATTTGACACGAAGGGGAATAACGGCATGCCATTTCTTGCTTTCTATGCTCTTGCTCTTCTAATCGGGACATTCATTTTCGTGACGATGTACAGTAAAGGTGATGAAGGCTGTACTTAGATACGACAAGGATGGCCTGTTGACTTTCAGTTGTACCTTGATGGGGTGGGGTAGTGGAGACCCCCTTGGAGAGTAGGCTATTTTCCCCAGTCGGTTGAGGTTTACGGTAAAGACTGGCATAGTTTTTGCCACCTGCTTCCTATACCCTCTGTAGGCACAACTCCCTCCACCACGTCTCCAGAGCAACAGAGTGGGGCAGTTGTTAAGAATTGAGGGTCCCACGTGTACATAGTCTGTGGTTTACCTTAGGGCTCACTGTTGGAGTTGGATATTCTTTTTTTGTTGTTGTTTTGTTTTGTTTTGTTTTTTTCTTTTTCGAGACAGGGTTTCTCTGTGTAGCCCTGCCTGTCCTAGAACTCACTCTGTAGACCAGACTGGCCTCGAACTCAGAAATCCGCCTGCCTCTGCCTCCCAAGTGCTGGGATTAAAGGCGTGTGCCACCACTGCCCGCTCCCCTCTCCCCCTTTTTTAAATAAAGATTTGTTTGTTTTACATATGTGTTACTCTCTTGAGACATACCAGAAGAGGGCATTGGATCCCATTACAGAGGGTTGTGAGCCACCATGTGGTTGCTGGGAATTGAACTCAGGACCTCTGGAAGAGCAGCCAGTGCTCTTAACTACTGAGCCATCTCTCCCGTAAGACCTGGATATTGCTGAGCCCTCCCTCACTGTAGTGGAGATGTCCTATGGGTGTGGAAAGGTTTGCCCTGTCACACTGGGTAGAATGAATGGAAGGATTCCCTATGCTCTTTCTTTTGCGTGTGTATGCATGTGTGCCTGCCCGTGCACACGCTCACACCATGCATGCATACGTATCTATGGAAGCCTGGGATTGTGTTCTTTGATTTGTCTCTTCTTTTTTGAGATAGGGTCTCTCTCACGTGACCCCACAGCCTGCAGATGAGGTTAGTCTAGCCAGCCAGCCAGGCCAGTTTGCTCAGGGGTTTCTCTGTTTCCACCTTCCGAGGGCTGAGATTACAAGTGGCTGCTAGGCCCATCGAGGTTTTGATGGCCTTTCCTTGGGTTCTGAGAACCTGGTCTTCATGCTTATACGACAGGTGCCTTATCCAATGACCCTCTACGGTATTTATTTTTTTGTGGCTTGTTTCTTTTTAGGGCTTGGTTGTGACCATTTATCTACTGAAGGGCATCTTAGTTGTTTGCAAGTTCCAGCTGTTGTGAATAAATCTGCCTTAAGCATTCACATCCATTTGTCTAGACGAAAGATTTCAGCCCATTTGGGTAAATACCCAGGATTAGAGTTGCTGGGTTATGTGGTAATTGAGTGTTTACTCTCTTGTAAGAAATTGCCAGTGATAAGTGATGTTTGGGGGTGCTCTCCCTCACAGAATGCCGTCCTGCTCTTCCTGGATTCTGATCTTTCTCACAGGCCTGTACTGGTCCCAAAGTGATGTACAAGGCTCCAGTGAGCTCTCCTGTCTGCTCTGGTAGAGCCCGTTCATTCCCACTGCGAATCCCAGTTTTAAAAGGGTGGATCCTTTGGTCTGTTTCCTCAATATCTCTATAGTAAGAGGAAGGCATCGCCTGTGGGGAGAGAGTGTGTGACTTGTAACAGGCCTCATCTCTTGGCCTGTCTATCACATGGGGGAGGGGTTAGAGCTAGTCTTCAGTAGCATCAGAGATGTTTCGAGTGACTATCCAATTTTACCCATTCAATCAGCAGTAGAGGCAGGCTACTGATTATAAATGGCTTTTTTTTAAGAGTGGGAAATAAACAAACCAAATGTTTAGTCACCCCTTCAAATAGTGTTTATGTGTTAGTCCAGGTTAGTGTGTGGCAAATCCTGGAAGAGTGTGGTCTCTGGTTGTCTGACTCAGAGCCTGAGGGTGGTCCAGGAGTGGTTTCTGGGCAGGTGTGGGGGGCACAGTTAAAGGGTGGTCCCAGGAGTTCTCAGCCATCTGCTGGGGTGATAGGTGTGAACAGTGTTCAGCTGCCTCCTGTCTGCTCCTGACTTTTCTAGATAGGCTCTGACATTTGGTAACTTTAGTTTGGAAATAAAGGCCTGGAATAATTCATTAAGATTTAAGTGTGTCTCCTGATTGTATAACAGATCCCTTCTTTATAGAAGTTTAGGTCAGTGTAGACATAAAAGGTTTTTTGTTTGTTTGTTTGTTTTTTAAAGATTTATTTATATGTGTTTGCCTGTATGCATGTATGTGCCCCACATGTGTGCAGTGCCCTCAGAGGCCAGAAGAGGGCGCTGGAGCCCATTGAGAGATGGATAGGAGTTGCCGTGTGGGTGCTGGGCACTGAAGAGAGTCCTCTGGAAGAGCAGCCAGTGCTCTTAACCTCAGAGCCATCTCTCCAGTTCAAAACAAAAGTGTTGTGAAGTGGTAGCCCAAACCAACGGCCAGACTGTGGCATGTTCAGAACCGCTGACGCTCATCACCCATGGTGTCCATACCCAAGGAAGCACACCCTGCACGTAGCTCATTGCGTGTGTTTGGGATAATGTACAGGTGCAGCCTCAGACACAGTTTTCCATTTTTAAGACTTTAAAATGGCCCCTGGAGAAAGGTGGAGTGTCTTTTCTCTGTAGAAAAATAAATTTTGTTTAGGTTCTTACAGAAGCATGCACTGAGGACATGTCCCTTACACGTCCCTTACACGTCCCTTACACGTCCCTTACGACACGTCTCTTAGGGAATAGGGAGCCCAGCATTAGGTCTGTCTGCACACAGCTCTTAGAGAGAATGCCTTTGAGTACTCTGCATTGAAAGTTCCGCAGGTTTTACCTCTGTGAGTGCCTTCTGGGTGTCTCCTACAAGACACCCAATGCTGGAGGAGGTCACCATAGTCTTCTGTAATCCTCTTGTCATTCATTTGATAGGGATGGGGGCTAGTTAGAGAATTCCAGAGTGCCAGGTTCATGGGGATGGCTGTTCATGACCTCAGAAACCGGTTTTGAGCAAACACCAGAGCTTCTCTCTCTCTCTTTTTTTTTTTTTTTGGTTTCTCTGTGTAGCTCTGGCTGTCCTGGAACTCACTTTGTAGACCAGGCTGGCCTTGAACTCAGAAATCCGCCTTCCTCTACCTCCCAAGGGTAGATTAAAGATGTGCGCCACCACGCCCAGCAACACCAGAGCTTCTTAAACTTTTTCATTTGTTCTCTTTCGAGCCAGGTCTGCTTTCCTTTGGCTTCCCAGGCTGTGTCACTGACTGAACTTGTGTTCTCCTCCTGATTTGCCGGCCGTGTGCATCTCTGAGTCCACATGGGCCTGGACTGAGTTCCCCGGCCCTCCTCTGGCTGCTCTGCTCTCCTCCACCCTCCCTTCTCCAACAAGAAGTCTAGTAGTCTGTGCTGTCTCCCCAGCCAGTGTGCCTTGGCAGTGATGCTTTGTGAGCTATACCTGGGCAGCCTCAGAACCCATCTGCTATCACCCCTGTCTGGAAGAGATGTGGGGTCTTCCCGTGGGGTCAGGTTTTTCCTTCTTTGCCCATGTTCCTCAGAGTCTGGCTTACGGGAGGCACACACATGAGGGTTGGCGAGTTGGCTCAGGGGGTTCTCTGTTCATGTTGGTTTTCTGGGGTTACGGTATTGTTGCCTGTACTTTAAGGTCATAGGCCACTCCTATCATCACAGCTAACCCCCTCTTCCTGGTTTACCTGATGGGATAGGTAGATGGCGGATACACTATATATATAATGGGGACTCAAAGGCCACATGTGCCCTAAGCTCTGGCCTCTGCCTGCCAGGCTACCTTGTAGCACGGAACTGGATGTTGGTGCTGCTTTTCATTTGCAAAGGGACAGAGTGTCTTCAGGTCGAGACTGAGGAAGGCCCGGGACAGCAGCAGGACTGTCCTAACTATTCAGGTTCATGTTTTGTTGCTTTGGAGGTGTCGATGGTGACCGATCATTTCAGATGGTTCCTATGGCTTCTTTTAGATTAAAATCACCTACTCTGCCTCTGGGAAGCATCCGTGGTCATCATAGGTGATGAGATCCTGGGGACTTGGGTTTTAGATTGAGGATGGATGCTGAGAACAGGGTTGGGGAGCTTCAGTCCGGAGCTGTCCATTACCAGTGATACTCCAAGTGGAGTCAGATGTCTGTGCTGTCTGTATTTGTCTTAGTGCTTGGTTCCCCTTGAAATCCTGCCTTCCCGGATGTAGCCAGGTTTACACCCAGAGATGCTAATGGTTGTGTTTAAGATGCAGCAGGACTGAGTGGGGAGGAGTAAGCCATCTTTCTTGTCCTTCCGGCGTAATTTTTTTTTTCCCTCAGTGGGGGAGGCATTGCATTTTCTCCTCAGTCACAGCGCCAGTTGCTTTTAGGTATATTGAATTATTGTCAAAGCCAGCGGAGTAAATGCTCACAGGTTCAGTGTGTTCTTGACAGGAAAGGAGGCTCTAGAAAACACTGACAAAGGCCAGGATCTCAGAATGGAAGCTTGTTGGCTCTTCTTGTCTTCTAGAGATTATCGTGTGCTGTGTGTGTGTGTGTGTGTGTGTGTGTGTGCGCGTGCGCACGCGCGCGCGCTTGTGTATACATACATATACACCTTATATTTTATGGTGTCAGATGCAGTGTGAAGTTTATCCCTACACCAGGGTCAGTGGGAAGCAAATACCACTTTAATTCCCTCAGGGATAAATACCGAGAAATCAGGGCATAGGTTCCACAATGTGAGTACTGCTCCCTTCGTGCCTCTAGATCCAGTGTGGGGAGCCTTTTACTCCTTTGTTGAATTAGTGTACATTCATTGTACAGGTTGGTGGATCTCATAAGGACCTTTCCGTCCAGGTACCTTAATCTTCATGACCCTCCTGCATGGAGCGTGTTCTCCGTGGTTGAAAGTCAGGATGCTTCATTGTTTGATGGCAGGGCATTAAGCCTTTTACCCGGTTATCTTTTATTTCCTCAGAAAGGCACAAGATGGCAGGGAGTCATAAATACAGCCTTAAAGAGACAGGGATCAGTCTTCAGACCCTGCACCAGACCTCTTGTGCTGAGTAATACCCAGAGGCAATTTGGAGGCTCCTCAGATGACCAGCCAGGACCACACCTGACTTGATCCATCTTGGCCCTGGCTGGGCATTGGAGGAACCTGAGTGCAGAGGAAATTGGGGCCCAGGGGGTCTGATCCCTGGTGTCCCCGTGCAAGGGAGAAAGGAAGTCCGCACAGACTCCTCCTGGGTTTCTGAACCAGGGCACTCCTCCCTTTGGCCTTTCTAAAATGAAGCTTGTCTAACTTGATAAGCATCTGCCAGGAAAGTTTGGTGTTGGAGCCCCTCACAGAGTCTTTAGCCCGGAGTTTAACTTGTGTCAGGGAGCTGGGGAGCTGTTGTTCAGTTCTTCTGTGCTGAGATGTCTGTGGTGCCTTTGTTGTATGTATGTATGCATGTATGTATGTATGTATGTGGGTCAGTGACGGTTAAGATTTGTGATTTGGGTCTGTCAGCACAGCAGGCTAAACCCCTTGGTCCACCAACCCACCAACCTCCCTAACATGGAATCATGTTGATGGAGCGTGACTGCCAATGTTTTTTTTTTTTTTTTTTTTAACCCAAAATTGTGGGAAAGCAAAAGACAACTTAAGGTAAAGTTAATTAGGGAGAGGATCTTCTGGGCAGGGTTGAAGCCCAGCTGGTTAAAAGCCCAATGCTGATGGATGGATGGGGCTAATCTCTCACACATCTGTTTCACATCTGTCCAGACTCCTCCACCCCCACCCGCCTCCCCAGGAGGCCAGGTGTGCCTCTAGCTTGAGCTGCTTAATCCCCACCAGGGCATCCCAGGGCACAGGGGACATCATGTGGGGCCATGCTCAGTGGGGAGTGGAGGAGGTGTCCTGTCCTCACCAGCACAGGTCAACTTTCAAAAGGGCTCTCCCAAGAGGGAAAGAGGAAATGGGAGAAGACAGTGGATTATGGGTGCACCTCAGCGCAGCACTCTAGTTGCCTGCGTGGAATATTCCACGAGTTGTTCGCATAAAGGGACAAAACGATTGTTTTCTGGCGTAGGCCTTGAAAGATGAAATAAGAGGGGCTCAATGATGGGTGTTTGGTTGGTTGGTTATCCTGAAACACCAGAAAATAACTTGTGTCCTGCAGAGAGTTTTGTGTGGAAGAGGGCTCTTCCCCTGATGGACCTTCATCCATGCGGAGCCCACACACTGCCTGAGCTTCATAAGTGACTCCAGAGGGTTTAGGTGATGGATGAGCTTGAGAAGAGCTGGCTAGATGCTTTCAGTGTCTTTGTTAGCAGAGAGCACATGACGCACATAGGTGGCCACAGTCAGCACTGGGTACCACTGTGAAGGCCTGTGTCTCTTGGAAAAAATACCAACTCTTACCTCCTTGAGCCTTGAACACAAGGAGCTGGTCATGGCATGGAGCTGTTTGAGGCCCTCAGAGGAGAGGCTGGGAGCTTCTCCTTATGTATTCCAAGTTCTCAGTGTGCACTCTGCTGCTTAACCAGGTTGCAGTGTAAGGTTTGGGGCCCCAAGTGCACCCTGAGTGAGTGCTGTGTAGTGTAGTGTCACCACTAATGACAATGGGGGAACGCTACACTCGGTAGTGTCTCAACTTTCCCTCTCTTGTGAGCTCTGTTTGTGGTGACTTTTAATAATCGTTTATTTATTCATGTTATTTATCTGCGGCGTGCTGAGTGGAAAAACCACGGCCTTCAGCATTCCAGGCAAGGACTCTTCTCCCGAGTGTGACAAAGTCGGCTCCTTTTTATTTAATTCTTTGTATATTTTATGTAATTCTTTGTACATATGTGTGTGGGTGTTGATGTGTTCTTGTGCGGGAACTTGTGTGTCTGTGGGCACAGAGGTGGCTGTTGGGATGCTCTTCCTGTGTTGCTCTCCACTTTGAGACAGGGTCTCACAGACAGCTCACCAGTTGGCTAGACTCATGCAAGCCCTAGCGCCATACCCTGTCTGTGTCTTACGTGGACTTGGCTGTGCTAACAAGTTTTATGTCAGCTTGGCACAAGCTAGTGTCCTGTGTGAAGAGGGAACTTGAATTGAGGGAATAGCTCTACCAGATTGTCCTGTGGCCTGTGGTAGATTTTCTTGGTTGATGCTGGAGGGCCTAGCCCATTGTGGGTGGTGCCATTCCTGGGCTGGTGGTCCTTGGTTCTATAAGAAAGCAGGCTGAGCAAGCCACAGGGAGCAAGCCAGTGAACAGCACCCCTCCATGGCCTCTGCATCAGCTCCAGCCTCCAGGTTCCCTGCTTTGAGTTCCTCCCTGACTTCCCTGGATGACGGACCACAAGCAGTCAAAGGAAATAACCCTTTCCTCCCCCACACTGCTTATGGTCACGATGTTTTATCAGAGCCATTGAAACCTTAACTAAGACAGTGGGGCTCTAAAGTTAGGTCCTTATGACTGAGGCAAGCTCTTCAACCAACTGTAGGTTGAATAAACTGTCACTTGAAGGGGGAAGGAACACATTAAAACTTATAGAATTCTTGCCAACATTTTCCCACTTCCGAATCTTTTCTTTTAAATGTATGTGAGTTTGTGTGTGTGTGTGTATGTATACCGTGTGTGCAGTCCTCACAGACGTCAGAAAGGGGGTTGGGTTCCCTGGAGTTGGGGTTACAGATGGTTGTGAGCTGCCAAGTGAATGCTGGGAGCTGAATGCTGGTCCCCTGGAAGAGTAGCCAGTGCTCTTAACCACTGAGCCACCTCGACAGCCTCTTGTGGATTAGAGAGATGCGAAGGGTGGGATTTTGCATGCAGCCTCATTTACATTTGGGGTGTGTGTGTGTGTGTGTGTGTGTATGTATGTGTATGTGTGTGTGTGTGTGTGTGTATTCTCTCCTACCATGTGAGGGGCCAGCTTGTTGAATCCTCACTGTAATTCTGCAGATCAGTCCCTCTTATACTCTTTGCTATGAACCACAAGTAGATGAACCAAGGTTTCATTATTTGACGGTGTGTGTGGGTGGGTGTCTTAGGCTTTTCAGATGATGCCAGGGTTTGAACTTGGGTCTGGTTTCCAACGGAGCGCACAAGGTGACAGCCGGCAAGAGGGTAGTATGTTAACTTAGGGGCGGTTTCGTCTTCCTCTGGTTGTAAGCATAGGGCTGCCCCATTCATAGCAAGTTCCCCAGGATGCTTGGCCTAGGGGATGTTTGTCAAGGCAGGGGACTCTGGGGAAAGCAGTCAGAGCAGAGAGGGTTGTCTACACTGTCGGAGGCTTGTCCTGCCGTCTGTCTGTTTCCACTTTCCAGCCCTGCACTCGGTTATTCCATTCCCACACCGTGTCTTTGGTTCCCATCCCAGGCCGGAGTCAGTTTCTACTACTGTGCTTCTGTTACAGCCGCTGCTTAAAAATAGTCCGATGAGTGTAGGGCAAGGAGCCCCCCCCAGCCCCTGGCCCCCAACAAAGTTTGAGTAACTGTTGTGTGTCTGGCAACTGTTCCTTTACGTATCGTCACGCTTGATCTGGACCAGTGCTTCAACCTTCCTAACGCTTCGACCCCTTAAAAACAGTTCCTCATGTTGTGGCGATCTTCTGTCGCTGCTTCATAACTCATTTTACTATTGTTATGAATCCTAATTAAGTAGCTGATATGTGACCCCCTTTGGAGTCGTGACTCACAGGTTGAAGGAGGGCAGTTGTTATCCAAGACAGGAAGGAGAAACAATTTAAGTGAGGAGAGGGATAGGTGTTTCCTCCCCCCTCCCCCCACCCAGCTAAAACACACATGCCTTGGGATGAATGGATCTTGGGAGGAGAGAGGGGAGCCGGTGGGTGCTTCTGTGTGGACTCTGCCCTGCCCCTTGAGGAGATAGGAAGAGAGAGAAGGCAGTTAAAGGTAAGGGCATCCCGACTTTGAGATACTCACCTCAGGGTACACAGTGCTGTCTCCTCTCACTTGTACCTGGACACTTCTCACCATACAGGTGTACGATCTCCCAGTCATGAGTATAAGGACATTTTGACTCTTCAGAGATTGCACTCTGTGCTGGGACAGGCCCTTGCATGGTGACCTGCTTGGGAAGACCCTGCTCTTGTGAAGGACCATAGCTATTCAACACGGTGTGTATGTGGGGGGGTTAATTTGGGCAGCACTGGTATGCTGTGCAAACCTTTGAGGGGAGCATGGTGTAGTTACTGTGAAGTGCACAAGATTCCCACAGATGAATTGGATGGTGTGGTGAATTTAGAAAGGAAACGTTAGGCGCCCGTCCTGATGCTGGCTCTCTGGTAGAGCGGTGGGCTCTCTGGAATCCTGATGCTGGCTCCTGGGATCCTGATGCTGGCTTTCTGGGATCCAGGTCAGGATAGCAGCTATCAGCATACTCTCTGCCATCAGATCAGACCCCCGGTGGTCTTTCTGACTCCTCCTAGTAAACATTCCTTTTATGTCCAGACTTCACATGGTTGGGATTACACAAAGTATTTGCGCATTTGGCTTCTTTAAATCCTAGTTTTGTTACGAGTATTCAACAACATCCATGCTGGCGACAGGCTGGGCATTTCTTACTGCTGGAGGATATTTCACTCCATGTCTACCTGTCAGGTTTCAGTTTTAGTTTCTTCCATTTGGATTCTGAAGGCCCTGCACTCACCATGTGTCCCCTGCTCTGTCCTGTCCTCAGTGTGGATTTTAAGACATCATCTCAGCCCAGTGCAGATGCTTAGAGTACATTTCAAAAACATTCCTGCACTGGCTAATTCTCCAAATTGACTGTAGAAAAAAAAATGATATTTTAAAAACTAAGAGAGGAGCTTGGATGCCAGAAACCTCAGGCCAGGGAGCACCTCGCCTCAGCTCAGTTTCTTTGGGCTTCTGCTTCCCTGACACTAGGAAATGAGATGCAGAAGCCAGGCTTGCATTAGCCCTTGGGGCTACGCTGTTCCAGGAGCCCTGGGCAAGCCTGCTTTCAGAGCAGCTCCATCCCTTTCCACCCCCAGAGTTGAAGGGCTCTTTCTGTTCCTTCTGGAAAATAAAGTGAACACGTACCTTCCAACTATGGACTATGGAAAGACAGGGCTGTTCTGTTCAGCTTCTCTGATGTATGTGTGGCCTTTGACCCTATTCCAGGCTTCCAGTAGGTGAACTTTGGTGGGCAACACCCTAGTGCCACTTCTGTTTAGGTGTTGATTTAAAGAACAGAAATCAAAACATAAATCTTTGCCCTGCACAGGCATGGGACTATGTGCAGGCATGGGTGGGGCTATGTGCAGGCATGGGTGGGGCTATGGGCGGGGCTCTATGAAAGCATAGATGGGGCTATGTGCAGGCATGGGTGAGGCTTGGGTCTCAAAGAATGGCTGAAGAATGCAGACATGGAAAGACAGCTCAGGAGCAGGAGCCAGTGGCAGGTCTGGTAGACAGAAATTTGCTGTGTTTCCGTGGGGCTCTCTTTTTCTCTCTGTTGCCTCAATCTCTCTCCGGCAGTAGTATTAGAGACCTGGGGACTTAGAAAGGTGCAGGGCTGTGTTTCTTCGAAGCACGCAACACTTGAGCTTTGGGGGTGGTGAGAGAGAGGGTACACCTTCTCTGTTTCATGGACTCTTGCTTTCACCACCTACAAAGAACGCAGAGTAAACCACTGAGGGATGCCTGTACCTCCTGCCGTAAACCAGGAGAGGTTACAAACGAAATAAGATACAGTGGCCTACATTAAAGAAGATTTTTCCGCACACCTCGAATGTTGTATGGAGTGCACGCTGTTTGTTGTTTGTCTGTGCTTATGCTTAACTGGGCATTGGGTGTTCTGCCTGGCAGTTCTGAGCCCTGCCGCTGCTTCCCATCCTCAGTCTGCTCTTCAGACCTTGGGCCATCTCACCTCTCTGGGTTTGTGGACTTCACTTACGGAAGGAAGCTCTCAGGCCCTGTCTGTGTTACTTGTGTTCCCTGGCTTTCAGTGACTCTGAGTTTGCCTCTTGGCCTGTTTTCTTTCTTTTCCCTCCCTTTTGGACCAGGAGGCGGCCCCACCCAGTGAGCTTTCCCCGCTGGGTTCTGAGACTTCTGATGGGCACAGTGCCTCTTGTCCTCACTTTGCCTTTCTGCCATTGGCTTCCTCTCTTCCATGTCTGGCTCACTGTCTGGTATCTCTCTCTTAGCCACATGTCCGTGTGTCCTTCCCCCGCCCTCAACTGTGGCTTTCTTTTTCTCTAGAGCTTGTTTAGGAAGACTTGGTCTCTCTCCATGAGGGAATATACCCTTAGGATCTCAGCTTTTTTTCTCAGGGTGCTGGAAGAAGGGCAGGCCTCAGGTCTACTTGTACTGCGACCCTGACAGCCTTTGAGTCTGAGACGCTTGATAGAGGATGCAGAGAGAAAGGAAGGCAACCAGTGTGTTCTGTTTGAAACGAAATTGTGGGACATGGTTGCTACAGCTTTGGTGACAAAGAACTTATATGGAGATGTTCCTGGTTATTGTGTGACCAGGATTTGACGGGCCTGGCTAGGAGCCTTTTTTGCTGTTTTTGCTGTTTTATTTATTTTATGTAATTTATATGAGTACACTGTAGCTGTCTTCTGACACACCAAGAGGGCATTGGATCCCATTACAGATGGTTGTGAGCCACCATGTGGTTGCGGGGAGTTAAACTCAGGACCTCTAGATGAGCAGTCAGTTTTTAGCCCCTGAGCCACCTCTTACTTGTTTTAATTCAAGTGTTTTTCTGTGTAGCCTTGGCTGTCCTAGAACTAGCTCTGTAGACCAGGCTGGCCTCGAACTTGCAGAGATCTCCCTGCCTCTGCCTCCTGAGTGCTGGGATTAAGGGCGTGTGCTGCCACCACTGCCCATTTGGAGCCTTTGTTCTTAAGCACTTTTATGTTGCCATGACTACCGGGTTGCCGTGGCTACCTGCCTATGAGATGGCCTATGAGCGTCCTCCTTGGTGCTAAGCACATAAAGGGAAAGGTTCTGTTGTTAATACTTTTTTTAAAAAATGAATCCAGGTGCTTGCCTTATAGGTCGGACAGTGAATCCTTATAGATAAATATTTCTTTAACCTTTCTGTTCCTTAAGCATGCTTGTAAACGTGTTGGTGTCTCGAGGCCTTCCTGTTTAGCTTTTATGGGTGATGAGATGCTTAAGAGTCTATTTAACTGGACAGTTTTTGGACTCCTGGGAGGTGTTAGCAGTGAGGTTTGAGATGCCCTTCTTGGAACCAAGTCAGGGAACGAGCCACAAGCAGGCGCCCCGCTTATCCACTGACCTTGTGACATCAGTGAAGGTGGCGTCGGGTTGTTGGTGGAACAGATAGGGACGGTGTGATTACCAGGGTGCAACAGGTTGGTCATCTCATTTAGGATTCACCACAGGCATGAGATCCTGGGATTCGGCCATCCAAATGACTCGGGTGTGGGGCAGTGAGGCAGCCCAGGGATGGCAGGGTCAGGATCCCCAAGCTTTCTCTGAAGGATGCAGGAGGCAGCTCCTTTTTTGTAGCCTATGAGTTCCTGTCACCCAGAAGAGAATGCATCCGCAGTGGGTAGCCTGGGGAAGGTAGAGGAAAGAGACACAGCCTGGATTTCCCCCTCCCACCTCTATTATTGACTCACACCTTAGAGCACAGTTGTAGCTTAGGTGACTTTGGGAATGTGTTAGCACAGCCTGCAGACCTCCCCTACCTTATGGACCAGAGAAGGCAGTGGAACCTTTTGGGGCTGCTGGTTCAGACCTAACGAAATGAAGGGAAGATGGACTTGGCTGGGTTTGCCCTGGGCCATGACTGAATGTTCTGCAGATTTCGAGACTATGAAAAGACTTAAAGACTCTTCTCTCAAGAGGTTAGAATGGGGCGGGGGCTGGGGGGCGTTCCAAGGAGGCAACAGTGAAGACAAGCCTTGGGATCCTGCACAGCCCCGGACCCCAGACGGCAGGGTCGGGGGCCAGACTTGTTCCTGTCTTGTTTGTCCTTTAGGACCTTGTGATGGAATGCTTCCTCTTAGGTTCACATGGTCACTCCTGGCTGCTGTGGATCTTCTCAGGGGATGCTTGTGGGAGACTCTTCACATGGATGTCTCGCAAGCCAGCCGCATCTGAAGCACATGACATTTAACTTATACGGAGTGGCTTCCGATGCCCAGGCAACACTGTGGGGAAGTTCATAGACAAGCGTAGTGATACTTCCAATAAGCTCTGTGGTCCTCCATGTGCCAGTGACCTGGAAAGATGGCTGCCCAGCCCAGTGCCCTTTAGGGACTTGTCTACCAGTCCTCATGTCAGATGCTTGACCACATTGTTAAGATACATACAGCCCTCGGATTCACCTACTATGAAATTAGTTCCTGTGATACTAATTTTAATCATGTGTAGGTGTGTGTGTGTGTGTGTGTTCATGTTCAGATATTCAAGAAGGACAGAAGTGTCAGATCCTCTGCACTAGAGTTATAGGCAGTTGTGACCCACTGGGCTGGGAACTGTACAAGAAAAGCAGTACACATTTAAAAAAAAAGATTTATTTATTTAATGTGTATGAGTGCTCTATCTGCATGTATACCTGCATGCCTGAAGAGGACATCAGATTTCATTACAGATGGTTGTGAGTCACCGTGTGGTTGCTGGGAATTGAACTCAGGACCTCTGGAAGAGCAGCCAGCGCTCTTAACGTTTGAGCCATCTCTCCAGCCCCAGCAGTATGCATTCTTAACTACTGGGCCATCTCCCCAGCCCTGTAATGGTAATGAATTTTGTACTAAAACTTGTAAATATTTATTTTTACTTCATGTGTGTGAATGTCTTACCTGGAGGATGTCTGCGCACCACCTACCTCTTGCCAGCAGAGGCCGGAAGAGGGTTTTGGATCCCCTGGAAAAGTAGAGTCAGGGGTGGCTGTGAGTTACCAGGTCCTCTCCAAGAGCAGCAAGTCCTCTTAACCACTGAGACCTTTCTCTAACCTTCCATATAGTAAACTCCTTATGGTGAAAGATTTCAAGCATGCCCCAAGATAGTGTGAACTGCAGACTCCCAGTTTCCTAAGGACTAATGGATACATGGCCAGCCTTGTAGGAAATGTATGTTTGGAGGTCAAGAAGCACAGGCATTTCTGGGACCCTGTGTATTGTCCTTTTCTCTCTGCTCTGACTTGTCACCTCTGTGTGCTGAGGCACTTGGCCCTTGCTCTCCTCTCCTTTCTCCCCCGGAGCTGTTGACAACAGGTTCAGGGGCCTTTTGCCCGATGCCCTGGTTTCTGATAGCCATCCCCCAAGCATCCAAGACATTGCTAGTTCAGCCCTCAGTTAGTCTGCCAGCTGGCAGCCCAGCACACAGTAGTAAGTCTTGGAGGCACCTTACGGGTGGAGCAGGCATCTTGCCTTCTGGAGCTCTCTCCACTTAAGGGCGTCTGAAGTTGGCATCTTGCATGGTCCCTTGGGAGCTTTTAGCTGAACAATGTGTGACAGGTATCCCGAGGTTGGTTACCTGTGGCTCCCAGGAAGTCTGGCAGGGTGTTCGAAACTTCCGAGGTGCTGAGGAGAACCAGACAGGAAGGCTCTGAGCTAGGTAGAAAAGTGAGTCATCCCAGCACAGACTCTCTCCCTGGGAGATCTACAGTGGATGATGTCATCTGAGTACCTCCAGGATGCTGTGGGGGCTCTGGGGTGTCAGATCTAGGGTACGGGGTTAGGGAGTGTGTGGCCATATGAGGTGTAGCCAGCACTTAGACACAGAGGGAGTTGGATTCCAAAATCCTCAACTGCTTCCAAATTGTTTTTTTGTTTTTGTTTTTTATTCTTGTTCTTTTGAGACAGGGTTTTTCTGTGTAGCCTTGGCCATCTTGGAATTTGCTCTATAGACCAGGCAAATGTGAGTTCTCTTGAACTCACAGAGACCTGCCTGCCTCTGCCTCCTGAGTGTTGGGATTAAAGGCATGCGCCACCACTGCCCAGCTCAAAGGACTTTTTAAAAAGTTGCTTGTGTGTGTGTGTGTGACATCTGCATGTTGGTATCATTTGTGGAAGCTTGTCTGTCTGTGATATCTGCCTGTTTACATTGTAGAAGCTTGTCTGTCTGTCTGTCTCTTTCTCTGTGTGACATCTACATGTTTTCATTGTGGAAGCTTGTCTATCTGTGTGTGTGTGTATATGTGTGTGTGTGTGTGTGTGCACATGCTGCCCCATGCTTGTGGTTGACATCTGGAGACCTAAGGTTGATGTCTGGACATTTCTTCAATTCTTCTCCATCTTATTCTTTGAGGCAGGGTCTCTGTTGAACCCAGAGCTCACCAGTTGGTCTAGTCTGGCTGGCCAGTTTTCCCTGAGATTCTGTGTCTCTGCCTTCCAGTCACTGGAATTACTGGTGGGCAGCCTCACTTGCCTGGTGTCTCTGTGGGTTCTGGGATCTGAATTCCAACGCTGTTTCCACCGAGCCATCTTCCCGGCCCCCAAAATTACTTCGGCCCACCTATACAAATGAGAAAAATTTTTTGAAAATGGAAGATAGATTTTCCTCATATAATATATTCTGATGAAGGTTCTCCTTCTCTAGTTCCTTCCAGATTTTCCTTGACTCACTCTATCCACCCAGACCACATCCTTTTTCTTTCTCATCAGAATACTAATAGGTATCTAAAATAATAATAATAATACCAACAATAATAATAAACAATAATATATAACATAAAATAAGATAAAGACAAACACACTGGAATAGGACAAAGCAAACCAATTACCAGGAGAAAAAGAGCCAAAGAAAAAGTACAAGAAACACATAGAGACATACACCTTTGCACATACAGAAATTCCATAAAAACTTAGCACTAGAAACCATACTACATATGCAGATGGCCTGTATGGGACAAAAAGAAGGAGGAGGAAAAAAGGAACCTCAAAGTGGTATGTGACAAGAAACCTCCAAAGTTGCCACTAAGTTCATTTTGCATTTGGCCATCTGCTGCTGGGCATGGGTGTCTGTCCATAAGAGTGGCTTCTACACCTAGTGAGCCACCACTGGAGAGAACTAAGTTGTCTTCTGTGAGTGGTTATCAGTTGGAGAGAGCTTTTGGGTTAGCCATGGGGGTTTGTGTGTCCACTTCCCCTCTTAGTGCTGAGATCCTGTCTGACTTAGATCTGTGCATAGATTGTGTGTGCTTCCATTGTGTGTGTGTGTGTTCTTTTTTTTTTTTTTTTTAAATATTTATTTATTATATGTAAGTACATTGTAGCTGTCTTCAGACACACCAGAAAAGGGTGTCAGATCTCACTACAGATGGTTGTGAGCCACCATGTGGTTGCCGGGAACTGAACTCAGGACCTTCGGAAGAGCAGTCAGTGCTCTTCTTAACCGCTGAGCCATCTCTCCAGCCCGTGTGTGTGTTCTTAACATGCATCTCTCGGTCCTGCTGTTTCCCTGGTGTCCTCCATCCCCTCTGGCTCTTAAAATCCTTCTGCCGCCTCTTCTTCAGGGTTCCCTGAGCTCTGAAGGGAGTGATTTGATGGAGACATCCCTTTTAGAACTACATGGTCCAAGGTGTCTCACTCTCTGCACATCGTCCAGTTGTAGGTCTCTGTATTTATTCAACCTACTGCAGGAGGGAGCTTCTCTGATGATGGGCAAGCAAGGCAGTGTCCTATGAGTATCAGAATGCCGACAGGAATCATTTTGTTGCTATATTGCTTTAGTATTTGGATTTCCACAGGACCTTGGCCTATCCTGTCTTAGGTTCTTGGGTGCCTGAGCAGTACTGGGGATAAGCTCCCTCTCATAGAGGGGGCCTGAAGTCCAATCAGACAGCGGTTGGTTGCTCCACAAGCTCGTTGCCACCATTGTACCCGCGTGTCTTGTAGGCAGGTCACCGTTGTAGGTGGAAGGCTTCGTAGCTGGGCTGCTGTTTATGGTTCTCCTGATGGCCTGCCATGAGCACTGGTCCGTAGGGGTGAAGTCTGTAGGCATCAGCTCAGCTTCTCTGTTGTGAGCTGTGTAGGTGTTGTCTTCAGAAGTAACCCTTTATCATTAGTCTGAGGAGGGCAACTGAACATTTTGGCAGTGACCTGGGTTATTTGGGGGTTTCCATGGGGTTCCTAGCAACACAGACGTAACCCATTCCTGGAACTGGAAGTATCATTTCATGACAAGAGATCTAGTTGGGGCTTTCTCTCCCCTGTTATTTGTTTAGATTTCTTGTGTGTGTGTGTGTGTGTGTGTGTGTGTGTATGTTTTAGGAAGCTGCTTCTGTATTAGGTACTGTGCTGTTTCCCTACAACCCCACAAACAGCCCTTAGTTTTAGCTCTCCCTCCCTGTATTCCTTCCCTTGCTCCACCCCTCCTCCTGTACCATTCTCTGACACACACACACACACACACACACACACACACACGGTCCTTCTGTAACAATCTATTCTAGTCCCTTTCTAAGGATATTGATTCCACTTGCCCCCGTCCCATATTTTACACTTAACTGCCTTGGTAAAACTGATCTAAGCCTATTTATTGAATAGCTAACAACTAACATTCTCATGTAAGTGGATACATACCGTATTTGTCCTTTTGGGTCTAGATTACCTCAGTAATTTTTTTTTTCCTAGTTCCATCTATTTACCTGTGCTTTATTTCAGGACTTCATTTCTTTTAAAAGCTGAGTAATACTCCAATTTGTGTATGTGTGTGTGTATGTATTATATTATGTTACATATATACTCACACACACACACACACACACATATATATAATATATTTTTTTAATCTACTCTTCTGTTGATGGGCGTCTAGGCTGTTTGTAGTTTCTGGCTTTTATGAGTAGAGCCCCGGTGGGCTAGACTCTCTGTAGTAGGGCGAAGGGTCCTTTGGATCCACCCTGGGGAGTGGTCTAGCTGGATCTCGATGTTTATGTATCTCTAGCTCCCTAGGGAGCTGACCCCCTTATTCCATAGGGGATGTAAACCCCTGCCCTCCACCAGCGATGGACGAGTGTTCCCCTACTCCCCATCCTTAGCAGCATGAGCTGCCTGTCACTTGTTCTATTGATCTTGGCCATTCTGACTGGTGTAGCGTGAAATCTCCAAGTTCTGATCCGATTTACGTCTACCTGATGGACTAAGGTTGTCCAGCATTTCCTTAAGTGCTTCTCGGTGTTTGATCTTCTGAGAGCTCTGTCTAGATCCAGTGCCCCATTTTTTCAATCAAATGAATGATTTGTTCTCTTGATGTCCAGTGTTTTTGAGTTTGTTGTTTTGGCTCTTAGCCCTTCATTGATTGTGTAGTTGGTAGACTGTTTCCCTGAGCAGCAGGCTACCACTCCGTCCAAACGATGGTGCCCTGTGCTATGTAGAAGCTTTCCAGCTGCAGGAGGTCTCATTTGTTGTTCCTGGTTGTTGGTAGTGCCTGTGCTGCCAGTGTTGTGTTTGAGAAGTGCTTCCTGTGCCAGTAAGTTCAAGGCTATTCCCTGTGCTCCCTCTGTCAGGCTCTGTGTATCTTGTCTTACGTTGAGCTCTTTGATCCGTTAGGAGTTGAGTTTTGTGCAGGGTGAAAAGTGTAGCTCTGTTTGAATTCTTCTATGTAGTCGTCCAGTGTGACCAGCACCAGTCATTAAAGATGCTGTTTTTGTACACACACACACACACACACACACACGTGTATTTTTGGCTTTATAAAATATCAGATGTCCATAGGTGGGTGGACTAATGTCTGATTTGTCAATTTGATCAACAGGTCTTCTATTGATCAGTGCATCTGGGTTTTTTGTACCAATGCAATGCTGTTTTTATTTCTATTGCTCTGTAATAATATCTGAGGTCAGGGCTGGTGATATCTATCTGTCTGTCTGTCTATCTACCTATCTACCAGTTCTTTTATTATTCAAGGTTTTATGTGTCTTAGATCTTCTTTGTCTCCATATGAAGTTGAAAATGAAAATTATCCTTTCAAGTTCTGTGAGGAATTGTGTTTTGGGTATCGAGTTGAATCTGGAGATTGCTTTCTGGAGGAAGGCCATTTTACGATATTAATTCTATTGATCATGAGCATGGGAGATCTTTCCATCTTCTGATAACTGTCTTCAATTTGATGTCCTAACATTTTTATTATGGAAGACTTTTTCACTTGCTTGGTTAGAGTTACCCCAAGAGATTTTTAAATCTTTTTGAGGCAATTGTGAATGGTATTGTCTGCCTGATTTCTTTCCTAACTTCATCCGTCAATTGTATTTAGGAGGGCTACTCATTTTTGCGTCAATTTTAGTATCCAGAAACTTTGCTGGAAGTGTTTATTCGCTGTGGGATGTTCCTGGTAGAATTTTTAGGGTCACTTATGTCTACTCTCATATCTAGCTACAAATATACTTTGACTTCCTCCCTGCCTGATTGTCCCCTTTGGTCTGCATTTGTCTTACTTCTCTAGCTAAAATTTTGAGTGCTCTATTGAATAGGTATGGAGAGAGTGAAGCAGCTCGTCTTGTTCCTGACTTCAGTGGAACAGTCAGCTGTTTGCACTTGGAGTTTCTCTCTGTTTAAGTTGATGTTGTCTGTAGCCTTGCTATAAATCTCCTTTATTATGTTGAGGATATCCTCAGTCTCTGCAGGAATGCGTTCATTCTGTGGCATTTTCTCTGTAGTCGTACTTTGTGTTTCTTGTAAGACCCTGGCTTGGGACAGACAACAACCCACTGCCGGTGGACGATGTGCTGTGATGTTTGCATTAGGCCCCTTTATGTAGTGTTTTGTTTTTGTTTTTGATTCCGCCCAGGTGCTTATTTAATCTCTGGTTTAACTGGCATCCTTTCTTTATCCTGGGCAGTTTCAGGTTGTTTATCTGGTGAAGTGAATTCGCTCTGGAGTATTTTCAATGACTCCTCCTTACCGTGGCCTTTAAGCATTGGACCAGCCACATTCTCGTCTTCCACAGTAACTGCCCTTTGTTCACCTCGCAGGCGCTGTCTTCCTGCAGCTGCTCTGTGTGTCAGGGCTTGGGGGACAGGTTTTTTCTTTTCTTATTTTCCTTTTAGGGTTTACATTCTCTAAGAAAGGCAGATACCAGACAGCTGACTTTTAGATGGTGATAAGCCTCCTGGGAGGACGTGACTGGACTGAGCTCTCGGCTTGTCCCTGAAGCGACACCACACTCTGTCATCATCTGTAACTAGTTTGAATAGCAAAAAAAGCTAGGCACGCAGAGAGCTGGTCAGAGGCTGTTCTGGGGCAAGGGGACATACGTGGATATATCCTGAGATTGTCAGAAGCTTGGCACTTTAGGGAAGTGAGAGATGAGTGTGTGTAGGTGCAATCAAGATGTGGCTAAGGAGATCTGGATGCAAGTGGGGCCAGGTTCGACCTAATTCTGCAACTAATTCAGAAAGTAGTGTTGGCCTGAGTGCCTTTCAAGTTGGGAGTTGGTCTTCATTTATTCATTGATTTCTTTTCTCAGGCTCTACACAACTTTCGCTTGAACAGATTAAGAGCAGGTACTCCCATTTTTGTTTTTGAGACATGGTTTCACTGTGTAGCCATGGCTGTCCTTGAACTTGTTCTGTAGACCAGGCTGGCCTCGAATTCACTGAGATCCACCGTCCTCTGCCTCCCGAGTGCTGGGCTTAAAGGTGTACGCCACCACAGCCTCCTGGCTCTTTTTTTAGTTTTTAATTAGGATATGTTTGTGCTGGTCGTCTTCCTGCTCTCAAATCCAGATGTGGCAGGAAGGTGCAGTGGCATGAAGCAGAGTGTGGTCAAGTGTGAAGATAGAAGCCAAGGCGGAGGAGGGAGGACTGCTGTAGGTGCAGCCCAAATGGCTGTCCCCCTGCTTCCTGAAGTTCATTCTCTGGCATTTCTAAGCAGAAGGGCAAGCAGCCGTTCTTTCTTTGTGTGTGTACAGTCAGAGGAGCGTACCCTCCCCTAAGCGCCGTGTTAGCCCCCAGCTGTGGTTGGTATCTGAGGCTTTCCTGGCTGACTCTTCACCCAACTCCAGGGTTTGAATGTTCTGACGAGGGAAGAGCCCTTCTCTGCAGCCCGGATGATTCAGGGGCCAGGCTTTCCTTATCTGGTGGAGCCTCTCTCGGTGCAGTATAATTTCTAGGATGACTCAGAGCAACACTTTGAATTTTGGCCAGCACATTAGGGTTGGAAAGGAAGCCCCGGAGAGAAAGTCAGCTTGCCAGAACTGGGGCGAAGGTGGGTTAGAGGCTGGGGCCGGAGAGTAGGTGAGGGCAAGCAGGGAGAAGCAGCTCATAAATGATGGAGAGAATGACCTCGTGATAGCTCAGTCACCTAGGGAGGGACACGGTTAAGAATTGGGTGTCCGTGGATGGCGTACCTCTCTGCAGAGGTCACCAGCAGAGAGAGTCTGTAAGTATGACGTGTGTGTGTGTTTCCCTGACATGCCAGTGGATTGCTCTGTGCATCGGAGGCTTGGGTCTGTAGGTGGAGACGAGCAGATTAATGTCCTGGCGGCTTTCCATGATGCATCCCGTGTTTCTTTGATAATGCCATCTTCTCATTAAATATGATTTACTGCTTACTTCTGTCCCCACACCGAGTCGTGTGCTATTACTCGCTCTGCACTGGCAGAATGACACATCCGCTTCCGTAATAGATAATGCTGGGGCCACGTCATAAGTACACAACGTAGATAGTTTTTGTATTGTAGGACAGGTTTACATAGTGAAGGGCTGCTGCATCTCAGTGTGATGAGACCAGATCAAAACCAAGGATAGGCTCCCCAACATTGTCACATTTCCATTGTTCTTAATCTTGGACTTTTATTTTTTTAAGATAAATTTTATGCAGATAGAAGTGTCCCCCATGTCCTTTAAAAAAGATATTCATGAATGTGCGCACACTGTATCCGTTGCCCCCCCCCCCCCCCCCCACTTAAAGAACACCGAGGTTATCCTTCCGCTGGGCAAAGTGCTGCTTTCGTGTGTCTCTGGGAAGGTCAGCTCTGTAAGGAGCACATCGTCTATTGTATGCAGTCTGCTGCGACCCACAGATACAGTCACAGACTCATTCCCTTAACGTCATGTCATGGATCAACAGTGATGGTCTCTGGTGCCTGTGGAGCAGCTTGGAGTGGAATTGCCGGTTCCGAGAGCGTGTGAGTGTGAGATCTGTGTGTGTGCGACTGTGTGGTGCATGAGTGATGTGTGAATATGTGTTTGTATATGTATGTTTTGTGTGTGTGTGTGTGTGGTGTATGTGTGGTGTTTGTGTATGTCTGAAAGATGTGTAAGTATGTGTTTGTATGTACGTGGTGTGTTTGTACATGGTTTGTATATGTTTGAGTGATGTGTGCCTGTGTGTGTTTGTAGTGTGTGTTTGTGTGGAATATGTGTGGTGTGTGTGTGGTATGTGTGGTGTGTGTGTGTGTGTGTGTGTGTGACTAGCTGGGCCAAAGCTTTCAGATGGTTCTCCTGTATATATCTTCATTATCTTGTGCTGGGATTACTGATTTAAGATTCCCTACATTTGTTGGTATGTGTGTATGTGTTCCAAGGATTATGCTTAGATCATGAGGCTTGCATGACAATTTTTATACACCAAGCCATCTCTTCTGCAGGCCCTGTCTCCCCTCCCCTTCCTTCCCTCCCCTCCCCTCCCCTCCTTATAGGAAGAAACATCTTGATTCCTTTGAGTTTGGCTTTTACTTAGAAAAACTACTGTGTTGCTTCCATTTGCACCCCTGCACCTTTCCCCCAGAATTTACTCTACTCCTTAAATAATATAAAAACAGAGACCGATAATGTGCTTTTTCATCACCAAACACTCTTCTCAGTAAGAAAGTGCACATTTGTAAGTACTAGGAGTTAGAAACCATTGAAGGCACATTTTAAATACCTGTTCATAGTAGTTTTCTCTGAATTAAAAAAAAAATATATATATACCTCAGAAGAAGGCTTAAAATCTCAGGGGGTAAACAACTCCCAAATCCGAGGAAGTCCCTGAAACTTTCTAGATTCCCAAGGCCCCTCCTTCTCTTGGGTTATACAACACTAAGGATGGGTGAGGAAGAGCCTTATCAGTCTGTTCAGCTGCCTGTACATTGTGCACTTTGTAATGTGATCCTCCATTAGTGGGCATCCCAGTGTGGGGTAGTGGTCTTTGAAAAATCCTAAAACTGTTGGGAACTTTCCTCAGAGTTTGGGACTTCATTTTTAATATGAAGGGTTTTAAATTCTGGCTGGCCACTGAACTTTCATCTGGTGTGTACTGTGTCAAGAGTTTCTTAAAACAGGCCCTGCCCTAACCAGTGTCTGTTCACACGAAACCAATCTTAGCTCTTTGTTCCCAAATATGTTAGGCAGTTTTAGAGAAAAGTGCATTTGTTCATTAACTATAAAGTCGGTTGAGTCTGTGCCAGTTTGTGTAACTCAAGCCAAACAAGGAATACAAGTTTTTAACATTACTGTTCAGTTGGGTAGGATTTACAGTTTGAGCAAATTTGTAGTAAGACTTTCTATTTACTCAGCCTAAATAGGGCATAGACAATAGACCAAAGATATGACTCCACTGAAGTTCAGCTTGTGACCCAGTTAGTAACTGGGATAATTTATAGGAGTATGTGTGAGCTACTTGTGCATGGATGACTCAAATGCAGCTGCGTCCCTAAAAGGTCATAGTCTGGGAGCTGACTCACAGAAGCTAAACTCCTGGAACGAACACTCTGTATAATGTATAGGCAGCAGGACAGGTTGGAGAATCTCTTCCTCACCCACCTTTACTGTTGTATAACCTGAGAGAAGGAGGGGCCTTGTGAGTCTGGTAAGTTTCAGGGAGTTCCTGGGATTTGTGAGTTGTTTACCTCCTGAGACTTAAGCCTTCCTCTCGGATGTGTTGTTTTAAGTCAGAAGAAATTACTACAAAAGGGTGCTTAAAATGTGCCTTTCTTTCTCTCAGTTACTATTGAAATAAAAACCCAGTTAAAACCTAGACAAAGTAGTCCGTGTGAATGCCCTCGTACACTCCACCTGAATTCACAGATGTTTATCAGCAACTATTCCCAAAGGGTACCCCACTCTGCACCCCTCTCCTTATCCCTTTGCTTAACCATCTGAAAATAGGACTCCGATTTCATATTGTTTAATTCCTGCATCTTTAGTGGCATTGGCCACCCCCACCCCATTGTAATGTCTGTTTTAAGAGAAATTATTTTCCTAGGTCTTTAGTAAAGTTCTTTTAGTTGCTGAGGCAGTAGACTGCTGGTCGGGGGGACATTCAGAACCAAGTTTTCTGTTTGATTAACTTTGTTGATTAACTTCTCAGTAATTTTGATTTTGGGTTTCCTACCTGTAAAAAGAATACTAAACTCCCAAGTTTTCCTTTCCCCAGTTCCTGCTCTCAGAATGACGACTCTGAGACTATTTATTAATAACTGCCTAGGCCATAAGCTTTGGCTCACTCTCTGACTGGCTCATAACTTAAACTATTCAAATTGTTCTGTGTCTACCACTTGGTTAAGTTACTTCTCCTTCCGTCTTGGCTTGCTTCTTCCTTTGCTGCTCCTCAGCAGCTCGCTCTAATCTCTCTTCATTCTATCCTGAGTTCAGCTACCTCCTCCTGTTTCCTTAGCGTTCTCTCCCAGTGTCTACTTTAGTCTCTTACTATTTCCCAGAATCCTCCCACTTCCTATTTCCTGCCACAGCTCATTGGCCATTGCCTTTTTTTATTGACAGGTGATGCTCATATAAGAGATTGTCTCTACACTCAACTCCCACCCCCTGACCATTCATCTCTACTCACCCTTAAAATTACATGTGCATCCAGAGAACTGTCTTGATGTATTTTAGGATGCGTTGGTGTATACATCCTGCCCAGGATGGATCTGAAGCTACAGTAGGCCCCTGCTGACCCCTGAGAGAGGGAAAGTTCAGAGACATGTTACTTTGTCATGTTTCTCAGGGGCAGGCTGGTAGTGTTTCCTTTATCTAAGACCCCGGCACTTTCTTCTGCCTTGAATATGCTGTTTTGATGTTTATCTTAAGACTTACAGGACACATGATACTCCACTTCCTACCTGTTTCTCAGGGAGTACCTGAGCCTTACTTTATTCTTAATAACAATAGCCCCTCCTCTGGCCCCTTTTGAGTATTCTGCTCAGGTCAGCCAGTGGAAACAGTCGACAGGGGGCTTATTTGACTGACACACTGACAGGGAATCTTGGGTGAGTGATATCACTGGCAATTGCTAGTTTACAGTGTAGAGCAGGTGGTGGGTACTGCGGTGTGTGCGTTGTCATCTTGACAGATTCTGGAATGACTAGGGAGACCATCCCTGGCTAGAACTGCAGGGAGTATCTTGACTTGAGTTAATTGATGTGGGTGTTTCTGGACCAGATTGTTTAAAAGCACTGCTTCTTGACTTGCTCACCACGATGGCCTGTACTTTGAACTGTGAGCCGGGAAAGCCCTATTTGCAGGTATCATATGGAGGCGGGGGTGGGGGGTGGGGTGGCAAGGGGCAGGTGGACATTGATCTACTCTCTCCCTGGTTAAAGTAAGAGAGTCATCTCCTCTGTTAGTGTCACCATAGAGTGCCCCTCCCGAGTTACACAGAGGACAATTGTAGAGCTCGTGTGTGTGTGTGTGTGTGTGTGTGTGTGTGTTGAACTATGTGAATGTAAACAGCTATGCTCACTCACAGGGGGAAGGTAACTGAACTCAGAGAGAGGCTCAGAACTGACCAATCAGTGGGAGCACACTGCCTGCAGAGCTTCTGTTAGACAGTGGTCACCCTGTGATTCGATGACTGCTACGTCTGTTTCTTGGCCAAGCGTGTTGCCATGCAGTGGACATCACGTATGAGGTGATGTATTCACAGCTCAGTGCATCTTCAGAGAGTAGATGTAGTTGTATGCTTTGTATCCAGGTCACAGAACAGAGCAGTCCTGGGACCTTGGACACTGCCCTCCTGGCTGTCATGTCTGCCAGAGCGATCACGTTACATAGGATACTCGGTTCCCTGTTCAGTCTTTCTCCCTCAGAATCGTCTGTGTTGTTTCCCTTCACCTGTTTGAGATAAGACCTCAGATCTGTGGCCATCACCGTGGTGAATACATGGTTGGCGCTAATGTTAGCTCTCAGGACCTAGGCTGCCCAGAAGATCTACTTAGATGCCAGGGCTATAAGCGTCTTTAGTGCACTGTTGGTAGTTTTAGAATGTGGAGATGTGGAAAATGTGCTTTATCTGGGATCATCCTCCTGTGCCCTTCAGATCCCGGGCTTCTCTCACTTATGGCTTTAGATGTGCATGCTTTTCCAGTGTGGATTTCTTTATATGGGTGTGTACATGTGTGTGTGTGTGTGTGAAGGTGTGTGTGTGTATGTGGCGTGGCTAGGTTGGCTAGTTAGGATTCCCTCTGGTTTCTGCCTTCCCGGCGCTGGCATGGTTGGTGTCCACTGTACCACGTCAAGATGTTTTTATGTGGATGCCAGTGGTTGAACTTGACAAACCCTTTACAGAATCAGCTATGTGCTCCCACCTCCCAGTACTGATTTCTGATAACACTCAGCCATCTGCTTTCTGGTCCCTCCTCCCGTGCCGCACAGATGCTTATGCATGTAATGGGGTCTTACCTGCGAGCTGCACCCGTGTGGCCTTTCTGATCTCGGGGAGTTCGAAGCCAGTGCGTGGGAATGGTGAGCCTTACCTCGTGATGTGCGGTCCAGCCATCTAAAAGAGGAGGAAGAAGTTAGAAGATGCTTGGGGCGTTTGAGTCAAAGCCCAATGCAATGTAGGGCAACGAGATGAACGAGGGGAGGGGTAAAGGGGTGGGTACTTTTTCTTGAGGGTAGCACATCTGTGTCTTCTGTCTCCTTCCTATGTCATGGCTTCCAAACTTACCTACAGTATGTGTCACTTAACATATTCTGGTGTTTATGACGACTAGGCAGGAGAGAGGGCAGGGTACTAAATATTTAAATAATATCGGCCTCCCTGTTGTCTCTCTTACTCCCCAAGTGTAAGCCCTGGGTTAATCTCATTACCTCAGTTGCCAGTATCAGTATTTTTGCGTGTGTGCAGGCCTCAATAGACCTGTGCCCTTAAATGTCTGTAAATGTGGAGGCTGCAGGTCAACCTTTGATAGCATTTGTCAGGAACCGTCCACCTAATTTTTTTTTGGAGACACTCTCTTGCTGGGACCTGGGGTTTACTGATTAAGCCAGACTGGCTAGCCAGCAAGTCTCATGGAATGGTGAGCTGTCTACTTATTGCAGATAGGCTTTCTTAGGTCGGATATTAAAGAGGACACTATTACTGCTGAGAAAATACTAAAAAAATTTGTTATTACTGTTCTGGGGATCAAACTCAGTGCCACAGATGAGGTGAGCACTCTGCCCGGCCCATTCTGGTAACATTTTTTATTTAAGATTTTTATGTATAAATTATACATACAGCATCTGGCTCCTTTTTGCTGTACAGATTAGAAGCCAAGGTTATTTTGGGTAGCTTCAGTTTTCTCTTCCTTTAATTAACAGATAAAGTTTATGTCACGTGGCGGTTTTAAGTTTGGCGGGACTCGCTGCAAAGAACTTAGAGTCCTTTCAAGATGCCAGAGTGGTGGGGAGTGGATTGAGAGGTCGGTGGGTGTCTTAGTCAGGGTTTCTATTCCTGCACAAACATCATGACCAAGAAGCAAGTTGGGGAGGAAAGGGTTTATTCGGCTTACACTTCCATGCTGCTGTTCATCACCAAAGGAAGTCAGGACTGGAACTCAAACAGGTCAGAAAGCAGGAGCTGATGCAGAAGCCATGGAGGGATGTTCTTTACTGGCTTGCCTCCCTGGCTTGCTCAGCCTACTCTCTTATAGAACCCAAGACTACCAGCCCAGGAATGGTCCCACCCACAAGGGGCCTTTCCCCCTTGATCACTGATTGAGAAAATGCCTTACAGTTTGATCTCTTGGAGGCATTTCCTCAACTGAAGCTCCTTTCTCTGTGATAACTCCAGCTGTGTCAAGTTGACACAAAAATAGCCAGTACAATTGACCCCTTGTCAACTTGACACACAAACACATCACTAGTAAGCCTCAACCCTTACATTCTTATTCATCCCCAAGATCTAAATAACTTTAAAAGTCCCACAGTTTTTACATATTCTTAAATTTTCAATCTCTTTAAAATATCCAACTCTTTTAAAATCCAAAGTCTTTTTACAATTAAAAGTCTCTTAACTGTGGGCTCCACTAAAACAGTTTCTTCCTTCAAGAGGGAAAATATCAGGGCACAGTCACAATGAAAGCAAAAATCAATCTCCAACCGTCCAACGTCTGGGATCCAACTCACGATCTTCTGGGCTCCTCCAAGGGCTTGGGTCACTTCTCCAGCCATGCCCTTTGTAGCACACACGTCGTCCTCTGGGCTCCAGATGCCTGTACTCCACTGCTGCTGCTGCTCTTGGTGGTCATCTCATGGTACTGGCATCTCCAAAACACTGCATGACCCCTTTAGTCCTGGGCCTTCAATTGCAACTGAGGCTGCACCTTCACCAATGGCCTTCCATGGCCTCTCACAGTGCCAAGCCTCAGCTGCTCTGTGTGACCCCTTCATGCCTTCAAAACCAGTACCACCTGGGTGACCCTTACACATTACCAAGTCCCGCTGCAGAAGGAGTACAACCTTGCCTATCTCTAGAACACAGCCTCTTTGTGCTTTCAGAAAACACTTCCCAGAAGATGTCACCTCAACGATGCTGGTCTCTTCTTAATCACCGCTAATTTCTTAGCTCCAGCTAACCAGCATCAATAGTCCCAGTAATGCAAAGTTTTTGCTTTAGTAGTTCTGGTATCTTGTTAATCACAGCTGATTCTTCAGCCCCAGCTAACCAGAACTACAAAATCTTTACAATCAAAACAGCAATGGCCCTGAAAAAGAGTCTTTAAATTTCCCTCTGAAATTTCACAAACCAGACCTCCATCTTCTGCACTGTTCTCAACATTATCTTCCAGGCTCCTACACAACATCTGACAGAGCTCTTAACAACGAATGGATCTTCAAGCCCAAAGTTCCAAAGTCCTTCCGAAGTCCTCCCCAAAACATGGTCAGGTTGTCACAGGAATACCCCACTCTGCTGGTACCAATTTGTCTTAGTCAGGGTTTCTATTCCTGCACAAACATCATGACCAAGAAGCAAGTTGGGGAGGAAAGGGTTTATTCGGCTTACACTTCCATGCTGCTGTTCATCACCAAAGGAAGTCAGGACTGGAACTCAAACAGGTCAGAAAGCAGGAGCTGATGCAGAAGCCATGGAGGGATGTTCTTTACTGGCTTGCCTCCCTGGCTTGCTCAGCCTACTCTCTTATAGAACCCAAGACTACCAGCCCAGGAATGGTCCCACCCACAAGGGGCCTTTCCCCCTTGATCACTGATTGAGAAAATGCCTTACAGTTTGATCTCTTGGAGGCATTTCCTCAACTGAAGCTCCTTTCTCTGTGATAACTCCAGCTGTGTCAAGTTGACACAAAAATAGCCAGTACAGTGGGGATATATTTTTTGATGGCTCTTACTTGTGATTGCTTTGAGCCTATCCGCTTCTAGCTCCCCTCTCCTCCTCCTTAGCACCCCTCCCCTGCCACCCTCATTGGATCTTCCTCCTCTTTTTTTTTTTTTTGTTTGTTTGTTTGTTTTTTGTTTTCCTAAAGCACTGAGTTCCGCTTTGTGTCCCCTGCAGGAAGGAGGCTGCCATCATACTCTTGTCCACATGCTTGGGATGTGGGCCGCACTGCTTCTTGGGGAATTTTAAAATCACTCCTCTGTTTAGGCAGCTGTGCAAGCTGAAGTTTTTTCAGCCTACCAGGACCCTCTGCATGTTAGGTAACACATTTCTTCCTGCTGCGTGGTAGCTGTTGGTGGTAGTTGAATACCACCAAGTCAATCTGAAACAGGAGATTAGAAACGGGGTTTGCCCTAATACGACCCCGTGTTTCAGAAAAGCACACACCAGAGATAGCAGAGCTGCGAAGCACAGGGGCCAGTGGCAGACATTTATTCAGACCATGTGGTGTTACAGAGAGTCTCTAACCAGTGTTGGTTCCCCGAGAGACACAAGGTTGGACTTGGGACTGCTTTCCACAGAAAACTTAAAAATGTAATCCCAGTGTGTGGAATACCTTCCGAAGTAGGAAGATGTTGTCTCGGAAGCTCCCGTGGCCATGCCTCTGTACGATCTTTCCGAATAAACTCGGAAAGTTTATTCATCGGATTCGTATCTCCTGGCTCAGTCCTGGGGAGCCTTATCATAGTTCTTTTGGGCGAGCAGATCTCTACCAGATTGTCTTTTAAAAACCGTATCTAGAATCACTGGATCTATCTTGTCTGCCAGTCCATCTATCTAGAATCACTGATCTATCTTATCTGCCTGTTCATCTATCTAGAATCACTCCATCAGTCAGTCTATATGATATCTTTTTGTGTATAGGATGTGTGCGTTTGTGTCTATGCAGTGGCACACGTGCCACGATGAACACGTGGAGATCTGACCCCAGGGCAGGTGTGTTTCCTTGCCTCCTAGCCCCCGTTTGTGTCTGCCTGTATCAGGCCAGCCGGTCTGAGAGCTTCCAGAGTCTGTTTTTTCTGCATCTCGGATGAGTATGGAGATTACAGACAGACAGATACCTGCTTCTTTGTCCCGGTTTGAGTCTTGGTGACTCAACTAAGCATCTTACTCTCTCTAAGGCTTCAGACATGGTCTCTCTTACTGATGAATGCACACTGCAGGTTTACTGCAGACTGGTCATCAGTACACTCCTTGGAAGCACCTCTGACCTGATTTCTGTGGGATGACCCCAAATCTCTTGAGGAAGGCGTTGAGGTCCTGCCATGTTTGTCAGACTGCCTTTCCCCTGCTGAACATGAGTGGTCTGAACACTGTTGACAGGCTTTCGTTTGTTCTTAATTATAGTGACATCACTCTATGATCAGGACCGCTATCATTTCCCTGGTGTCTGCATCGATTCCTTCTTGATGCCATAGCAGAGCCCCACAAATGTAGTGACTTAATAGTGTATAGATTTACCATCTTAAAGTTCTGTCGGGAAAGTCCAGTGTGGGTGCCACTGGCCAGACAGCAGTGTGTGGGGTCAGACCAGCAGTGTGTGGCAGGCTTGATTTCCACAGCTTCCAGAGCAGTGGCTCTCAACCTCCACAGCTTGGTGACCCTCATGCTCTACAGAGCCCCAGCCGTCTTTATAACTGAAATTTGCTACTGTTAAGAATTACAAGGTAGGGGCTGGTGAGATAGCTCAGCGGTTAAGAGCACTGACTGCTCTTCTGGAGGTTATGAGTTCAAATCCCAGCAACCACATGGTGGCTCACAACCATCTGTAATGAGTAACAACAACAACAAAAAAAACCTTATGGGCCAGAGTAAGCAGGGACTGGAGCAAGAGGGAGAGGGAAAGGGGGAAAAAGAATTATAATGCAAATATCTGATAGGCAGGGTATCTGATATGCCACCCCCAAAGGGGTTCCGACCACAGATTGAGAACCACTGGTCTAGCATCTGTCTGATTTCTAGAGGCCACTGGGATTCCTTGGTGCTAGCTCCTTTCTTCCTCTCAGTTAGCCATGTAGCTCCAGGCTCTTTTTGTGACACTCTGGCCTCTTCTCTGTTTTGCTTTTCCACTCTGAGGTTTCTGGAGGCACTGTCCCCACCCAGAGAAGCTAGGTTGATCGATCAGCCACCCTAACTTTGACCATTCCCTTTGCAGCTGGTATCTGGTTGCTGATGGACAGACAGGCTGTGTCACTTCTGGTGGATGACATTTCCATGTACACTCGATGTCCATCTATGTACTGCTTAAGCCATGGGCCACTTTTGTAAACATGTCCAAACAGGATAGCTCAGGACTTGCCTCAGTGCGTAGAGCACAGAGTTCAGATCCCAGAGTCCTGTCAGTTCCAGGGGGACATGCTGCTTCTATGTGGTGGCAGAGGGAGTGTCCCGGCTGTCTAGACTGTCTGAATTAGTGAGCTCTGGGCTCAAGTGAGAGACCTAGCTTCAACATGTCTGATAGAGTGATCAGAAAAGACACCCAGTGTCACTTACACCCACATACACAACTCCACACGTGCCCACGCACACAAACACACATACACACACACACACACCCCAATACATGTCTCAATGACTGCAGCTCCCTGTGCTTGCCTGGGTTGGAGAACAGGAGGCAAGCTGACGTATTTTCATCAGACACTAATATGTCTCTTAGTCACCTTCCTAATAAAAGCGTAATGTCCTGCCTCTTCCTGTCCTTTTACTGTGTTACTGTGCTTGTGGCATGGTTAATTCGTTGGCTGCATTTGCCTGGTAAATGTGTAAGGAAATGAGTGTCTACACATACATACTTTGCCAGCAACTGCTGCTTCTTTATTTCCTTCTGATGTGCAAGCCAGGAGCTGCATCGTGTTGGATACAGGCAGTGTCCCAGTGAGTTGGGGAACGTTCGTTCTTCATGAAGAAACACTTAAGACGGTTGTAACCCATGTCCTTACTAATTTTGAAAGCTAGACAGACCTTCCCCAGTTTACTACAGAACCTCCAGAAATAGAGATAAATGTGTTTTTAAAATGTTGAATGAAGCCTGGAGGTTCCTTTGGAAAATTAAGGATAAGGGATGTTGAAATGTGTTCTCATAGCTCCTTACAGGTGAGGTGCTTTAGAGGATGTGTGTGTGTGTGTGTGTGTGTGTGTGGTGTGTGTGTAGACGAGTGTTGTTTGAGGAGTAAGCTACTTTCCCAAGGAGTGTAAGACTTGCATCCTCCAGTCCTGGGGTTTACAAGAGATCTTCACTCTCTAGCGAGATGTGGACACTGGACGTCCAGTGGCCAGATACTGGCCAGGGTGGTTTCTTAGACTTCAGGGAATCCTTGCTAGATTCTTCCCATTCCTCCCAGCCAGGAGTTTTCCTGGCCTGGAGCACTTCAGTTCCTATCTCTAGCTACAGTGCTGCTGCCCTCAACCCCCACCCCTCCTTGTGTTTCTGGTTTCTCTTGTTAAGGACATCGGGAGTCACTGTAGGGCCCACCCTCATGACCTCATCTTAGCTTTATCTGAAGAGACTTTATTTCCAAATAAGGTCACCCTCAGGACTCACTCATCCTTGGGAATTAGGACTTTGACTTATCTATTGGGAGGGACCCACTCCATCCCATAACTGGTATGGAATATGGAAAATAATTCTGAGCAAGCAGGATGGATAAGGTAATGCTGCTGGTGGATTGGCCCAGCAGATCCTTCAGACAGCTGTGAACGAACAGTCTCAGGAAGTGTGATAAGGCCGAAAGACTGGCTAGAGTGCCAGGCAGCTTGGCCGGGTTCTTGGCCAAGTGGCTGTAATTCTTGGTTTTCAGTCTTTGGGGAACTATAGTTAACAGGATTCAAGACCACCCTTATCCCCATTGCATTGGGCAGCAAGCTTTCCAGGAGGCTCCTTCAGGAGAGATTGAGGTCTTTCTCCTCTCTTGTTACCCTTCCACCCCTAAATCTGGAATGCTCTACTACAGTGGAACACACACACACACACACACACACACACACACAGCATAGGGTCACAAGGAGTTAATGTAGTCTTGCTCCTGTACTTAGGTGTCCAAGCAGAAGAAAACCTTCACACTGGAAATGAGTCCTTATGAGCAAGGTTTATAGTCTTCCTACCTCTCCCTCAGGAAGGCTCGAGAGCATCACACGTCCACAGAACACCAGCCAGCTGTCTCTTAAGCACAAGTCAGAGGGAAGTCAGTTCTCTGAATTGTCATGCTCGTAGACGCTTAAAGCAAGCACAGGATGCAGCTATGGGCTGAAAGGAATAAATAACCAGGGCCAAATAGATGAGTTGGGACAGTACAGGATACAGTTTTCAACATGGTCTTTGTAACGGCGTGACAGAAGCTTTGGAAATGACCACCGTGTCCAGCCGTAAGGAGATCGATATCGCCCCCATCACTGTCCGTTGCTCGCCCTTCTGCCATCAGTATGGCTCCTCTTGAAGAAGTTGATGTTTCCTGCACTCTGATAAGTGTATTTGCTCTTGGTCACCAGTTCGGCTGAAGCTGCAACTGGTGAAGGCAGATCAGCGAAGGGAGCAGGGGCCAGCCAGCTCATAGCATTGCCTCGCTGTTGCTTAGATCTTGGGTGTGGTTAGGAAGCAAGATGATAGATAGGGTAGTTCTGGGGGAACCCTCAGGTGGGGATCTTGCAACACCTTCTTATCTCTTCACACCTCAGACATAGTCACGGTTGGGCAGCGTTTCACATTGTACCATAGTTTGGGTGGGTGTGATTAGCTTCTTGCCAGCTGGAAAGGCCACCAGCATTTGCTGTGTAAAGGAAGGAGTTTGACTGTTGTGGCGGGGGTGGGGGTGTGGGTGTGGGTGGGGGAGATCCTTCTGTTAGAAAGTATAGCATCATCTTCTATCTGGCAGGTACACATAGCAAGTAGGTGGGCGTGTATATAAAGAGGGAGAAAAGACTCCTTTCTCCAGCGTCCACAGAACCCCTGCTTCCCAAACTGAGACCCAGGCCATTTTGTTTCTGTACCATCATCCTTCAGTCACTTTGTGGCCCGGATGCGCTATTGAAAGCTGGCCTAGGGGACCGAATTTGCAATTAGATTGCAGTAGAGAATGTTGTCCCAACTGTCATATAAACTAGAACATTTTTAACTTGTCAAGCATTTCTGAGATGGAGTTTGCCTTAAGCACAGAAGAGATGCTCCTTGAAGCAGGGGCTAGCCGTTTGTCTGAATGTGTCAGGATGACGACTCTCAGGCAAGTCTAATAATTACGTTAGTTCGTGAGTTGTCATAATGATAGGAAGTTAGAGCCTTTTCATGTTTCATTATGCTATGAAATAGACATCTCTTTTTCTCTCTGTCTGAGGCAGCTTAACATCGTTATTTCACTTCTGATGTAAACAAAAAGCACCGGCTGACCATGGTGGTACTGCCTGTAATCTCAGCCCTCAGTGGATCGGGATTTTAAGTTCAGCCCAGAGCCTCAGAGTAGACCAGAGAGCCCGCTTGCTTCTTAGAGTCAGTTCTAGTTTCAGGAGTCCAGCAGCGGCACACTTTATAGCTGCACGTGTTACATTAGCTCTTTACACACTTTGTTTGAATAAAATGAAGTTTGTGTACTAACTGTGTAACTGTTTAGCATCCCTGGTGTGAGAAGGGAGTCTTGGTTGAGGGATTGCTCAGATCAGAGTAGCCCACCGCCGCTAGGGCCTTCGCCTACCCGCCGCCCATTGCCTACTATGGGCTAGGCAATCCCCACTTGTCTACGTGGGGATTGCCTAGCCCATAGTAGGCAGCGTAATTCCCTAGGCAGGTGGTCCTGGGCTATGTAGGAAGAACAGGTAAATGGTGAGCGATTGAGCAGCACTGCCCCATAGTTTCTTCTTTAGTTCCTGCTTGAGCTCCTGTCCTGACTTCCCTCCGTGTTAGACCATGACCTTTCCTCCTCTAAGATGTTTTTGATTCAGGGTGTTTTATCACAGCAACAAAGATAGAATTAGAACAAATATATTGGCAGTTGTTGGTTTTTATTTTTTAAGGTTTTTTTTTAATTAGCATATGTGCTGGCTAGTTTTATGTCAACTTGATACAAGCTAAAGTCATCTAGAGGAGATGCCTCCATAAGATTGGGCTGTAGGCAGGCCTGTAGGGCAGGTTCTTTTTTAAAAAAAGATTTATGTAAATGTGTACACTATAGACTTTCACTTTCTTCACACCAGAAGAGGGGTATTGGATCCCATTACAGATGGTTGTGAGCCACTATGTGTTTGCTGGGAATTGAAATCTGGACCTCTGAAAGAGCAGTCAGTCCTTTTAACAGCTGAGCCATCTCTCCAGCCTGGCATTTTCTTAATTAGTGATTTGGGTAGCCCATTGTTGCTGGGGCTATCCCTGGGCTGGTAGTCCTTGGTTCTATAAGAAAGCAGACTGAGCAAGTCACAGGGAGCAAGCCAGTAAGCAGCACCCCTCCATGGTGTCTGTGTCAGCTCCTGCCTCCAGGTTCCTGCCCTGTTTGGGTTCCTGTCCTGACTTGCTGTGATGTGGAAGTGTAAGCCAAATCCGCCCTCTCCTCCCCAAGTTGCTTTTAGGTCATGGTTGTTTCATTGCAGCAAGAGAAACCCTGAGCAAGCCTGCATATATTAATTCTGACATTCCCTCATGCCTGTCTGAAATGCATTTAGGTAATAATACCCTTTATTTTCTGTTGGCACTTTCTGCTCAGCTGATCCCTTCGTTCCCACCTGGTCCTCCATTTCCAGGTCTTCTGTTTTCGGTATATTTCCAGAACTTTCCGTCTATTCAAGCCAGCTTCCCCAGGTCTCTGTCATGTGTGGTCTATTCTGTTAGGCTTCTGCTATGTGCTTTACTGTTTTGGATTTATTCATATTATCGTATGTCTCAGAACCCAGGGGAAATGCGTCTCACCATGGCTATATAACTTTTGGCTAACATTTTTATTATGTAGTATTTTCCTCAGAATAAATAAGACTGTAAGACATGATCCAGTTTCAGAGCACAAGAAGAGCTGGCTTTCCCTGGTCTGCACTCCGTGATGGTTCTCACAGACGTGGATGCCTTTTCCCTGTGAAATAGCCCATGTTATCCCCACCCCTTATTCCACATGGGTATATTCTCCAAAATCTGTTTTTATTTTTTTTTAAGTACGTGTTGAGTGCTCACATGGTTGTAGTACCTGGAGAGAACAGAAAGAAGAGGGTGTCAGATCGCTGGAGCTACAGGCAGTTGTGAACTGCCTGACCTAGCTGTTAGGAACCAAGTGCTGTAAGATCAAGAATTGACAAATGGGACCTCATAAAATTGCAAAGCTTCCGTAAGGCAAAAGATAACTGTCAATAAGACAAAAAGGCCACCAACAGATTGGGAAAGGATTTTTACCAATCCTAAATCTAATAGGGGACTAATATCCAATATACACAAAGAGCTCAAGAAGCTGGACTCCAGAAATTCAAATAACCCCATTAAAAATGGGGTACAGAGCTAAACAAAGAATTCTCAACTGAGGAATACCGAATGGCTGAGAAGCACCTGAAAAAATGTACAACATCCTTAATCATCAGGAAATGCAAATCAAAATAACCCTGAGATTCCACCTCACACCAGTCAGAATGGCTAAGATCAAAAATTCAGGTGACAGCAGATGCAGGCAAGGATGTGGAGAAAGAGGAACACTCCTCCATTCCTGGTGGGATTGCAAGCTTCTTCAACCACTCTGGAAATCAGTCTGGCGGTTCCTCAGAAAATTGGACATAGTACTACTGGAAGATCCAGCAATACCTCTCCTGGGCATATACCCAGAAGATGTTCCAACTTGTAATAAGGACACATGCTCCACTATGTTCATAGCAGCCTTTTTATAATAGCCAGAAGCTGGAAAGAACCCAGATGCCCCTCAACAGAGGAATGGATACAGAAAATGTGGCACATTTACACATTGGAGTACTACTCAGCTATTAAAAACAATGGATTTATGAAATTCTTGGGCAAATGGATGTATCTGGAGGATATCATCCTGAGTGAGGTAACCCAATCACAAAAGAAGTCACTTGATATGCACTCACTGATAAGTGGATATTAGCCCAGAAACTTAGAATACCCAAGATACAATTTGCAAAACACAAGAAAATCAAGAAGAAGGAAGACCAACGTGTGGATACTTCATTCCTCCTTCGAATAGGGAACAAAATACCCATGGAAGGAGTTACAGAGACAAAGTTTGGAGCTGAGACAAAAGGATGGATCATCCAGAGAGTGCCCCATCTGGGGATCCATCCCATAATCAGCCACCAAATGCAGACACTATTACACATGCCAGCAAGATTTTGCTGAAAGGACCCTGATATAGCTGTCTTGTGTGAGGCTATGCCAGTGCCTGGCAAATACAAAAATGGATGCTCACAGTCAGCTATTGGATGGATCACAGGGCCCCCAATGGAAGAGTTAGAGAAAGCACCCAAGGAGCTGAAGGGGTCTGCAACCCTATAGGTGGAACAACAATATGAACTAACCAGTAACCCCGGAGCTCGTGTCTCTAGCTGCATATGTATTGAAAGATGGCCTAGTCGGCCATCATTGGGAAGAGAGGCCCCTAGGTCTTGCAAACTTTATATGCCCCAGTACAGGGGAATGCCAGGGCCAAGAAGTGGGAGTGGGTGGGTAGGGGAGCATGGTGGGGGGAGGGTATAGGGAACTTTCAGGATAGCATTTGAAATGTAAATGAAGAAAATGTCTAATAAAAAAATTGAAAGAAAAAAAAGGAACCAAGAACTCTTAACCGCTGAGCTGTCTCTCTAGTCCTCATTAGATCAGATCAGGCCCTAGTCTGCTTTGAGTGAAGAAGTGTGATTTTTCTCCTGTAACTTTTAAAATCATCATCGTTGTTATTATTATTATTATTAATTCAGCACATCTTCTTAGGTTGGTTCATGATGTATTTAGCTGTTTCTTTGGACTTTATTGCCTTTTGGTTGCTTTGAATCTACGGTTTCCCGTCTGACTAGGTATTTGAGGGGCTTATGGTATGTTATGTGCACAAAAAAGGTATTTCTATACGCACAGGGCAAGCATTTTCCAGGCAGCTATGAAGAGTCGGCTTGGTACCCTGGAGAGAATAACAATATTTAGTTTTTCAGAGCACCTGGCCCGTCTCATACTGCCATCTATCTGTACTAAGTGGGGAAGTCCCATGAATCTTTGTTCTTGTCAAGATTTTATTTTATTTTTATTTTTTTAATTTACCGTCTTAATTCTCACCAGTGTAGGGTGTGCCAGGTGGCGGTCTTAATTTGTCCTTTGTTAGTCGCTTTCGAGGACGGTTGTGACTGTTTGAAAGTGTGGTCCTTCAGGTAGTGGGCATCACAGCCTACCTGGATCATTTTCGCATTGAAGTTGTTTTTAACAGTATTCAAGTCTTCCTTGGCCTGGGAAGTGGATGGTGGCGCCGGGTGGCTGACCCCAGTGGAAAAGCCCCTTGATTCTGATTCTGGGGAACTGCCTCTACCCCTCTCTTTAAATTTCAGTTTCCTTCTGTCACGTGAGGTCTGCCTGCTTCCAACTTGCAGTTTTCTCTTCTGCCCTTTCCTTTAGCTGACCACGCCCTTCAGTTCCCCAGTCCTTTAGCTGGCCCCGCCCCTTATCTGGCCCCTCCCTTTAACCGGCCCCACCCTTTAGCTGGGCCCGCCCTTTAGCTGCCCTGCCCTTTAGCATTCTGTTGTCACTGCCATATAAACACCACAGTTCCTAAATCTGGAAGATCACATCCAAACTTTCTTCTCCTCATTGTTTTACCACTTGGTTTTTGTAATTGGATTTTTCTGATCTTTGTCATTCCCGAGTGAACGGTAAACATTGTGCACAGAGACTGGAGCCTGCAGCAACGTTCATCCTGCACCACTGCCTCTGTCTGGGCATCCAGCTAAGGCTGAATGGGTATAATCGGCAAGCGGTATAATCGGCAGCTTGACCGGCTACTGCAGTTTGCCGGGATTATGTCTCTCCTAGCCCTGTAGGCTGTCGATTCTTTCAGCTGAGGGCTTCTCTTTGTGTCCACGGCCTGTGGTCCACACTCTCCAGGGCCTTAGGTCCCATCTCTCAGTTTTGGAAGTCTTCGTGCATCTGGCCTGCAGTGGGGGAGCTGTGGATGGTTGTGGGTTGCTCCTCCTGGCTTGGGACACTGTGAAGGCTGAGTCTGGCTTTTGGTCCTTCAAAGAGTGCTAGGAAACGCAGCCCTGGAGAACAGGGCCTTTTCCACGAATCTGCTGCTCTCCTCCTCTGGTACCAAAACTTCCTCATGTCTCAGTCGTCTTGGGCAGCACCCATGGGCTGATAAAACTTGGAAACTGTTAGGGTTCTTAAGTCTCAAGATCTTACTTGATATCTGGAAAACAAACATGTGCATTGTCTGTCTTTCTGTCCTACAGTCCAAGACCATGGTTTGGGATAGAGTCTTAGTGTAGTAACATTGTAGCTGCATGTCTGTCTGTCTGTCTGTCTCTGCCTCTGTTTCCTTGTCTGTATGTCTGTGTGTGTGTGTGTCCTGGAATAGAATTAATAAAGGCTTTAACTTGCTGATTGTTGTTGCTGCGGACCAGTGGATAAGAGAGGGAGGGAGCATCCGCCAGCCACTAGGGACAGGCGAGGAATCATAATTTGAGTGTGGAACGGGAAATCCTCTCTTTGAGCATTTCCTTAGAATGCTGGTCCGCCTGGCTTGTGCTTGGTGTCACTGACACACTCAAACAGATTTCTGCAGAAAAGTGGCTTGTGTTGATAAACCTATTGGTATAACCAGTTTGTAAGCTAATCCCATAAGACCCGCCAGCTGTCAGTCGCAAGGGATCCGGTTAAATTCTGAGCATCTGCCGGGGGCAGTCAATAAACGCAAGATGCATCTCACACATAACAGTTGAGAAAGAAGGGGGCTTTACCCATTTGCCTGGCAATGTGTCAGTGGTCCTTGCAGGCCTAACAGTATGCTTTCAGATGCTAATCAAACTAAGGGTTTTTTTTTCTTCTTCTTCTTTTTGGTTTGGTATTGTTGTTGTTATTTTTGGAGGCAAAGTCAGAACTCTGTAGCCCAGGATAGCCTGGAACTCCTCTCACTGTGCAGCCCATGATCGCCTCAAGCTCAGACTCAGTCCTTCTTTAGTCCCCCCAGCTGCTGGGCAAGATTTGAAGCTTTTTGAAAGCTTAGATCTTGGGCTGGCAAGGTGGCTCAGGAAACCAGCGAGCACGTTATGAAGACTGCCGGTCTGAATTTGATTCCTGGGACTCCTGTGGTGAACCCAGATAGATGGCGTCCCACAAAGATTTCCTCTGACCCATACATGCTTGGCGGGGCACAAGTGCAGCAGCACCCCTCCCCCAAATTGACTATTCTCAAATAGTGAATAATTTTATTTGCCACAGACCCAGTTTCTGACTCCCCTCTGTTTACTTCTTAAAACCTTGCTCCTTTTGTCTGGGGAGACCGGTGTGGATAGAAAACACCACCTTCTAAAACATACTTTGTTCATTGTTAAAAAAGTTTTTCTTTGTTCAGTATAGCCCTTTTTTAATGAAAAGGACTTTCAGATTTAATTCAGAGGACTTCACCCTTCTAGAAGGTGTGTTTCGGTGGCTGCTAGTGTGTTCAGAAGAACTCTTGGTGCCGTCCAGTTCAGAGTACACTCCTCAGCTCTGCATGCAACCTGGGCACAGCGGTGGCCATTTACCCGCTCATAGGCAACCCCGAGGCCCATATCTATCTTTAAAGTTCGTTTACAAGGCAGCGCAGTTTGTCATTCCTTTAACTTGACGTGAAATGATGAGACAGAGGAGGAACCACTGGAGGAAGGCTGAAGGCTGGTCGCCAGTGTCAGAAGTGTTACCCAGAAGCCTCTGCTTGAGCCCTATCAGCCATAGGCCACGTGTACAGAGCAGCTAGCTGGTCAGCCCAGCCTGGTTGGAGCCTCCTTTATTGCGTGTGGTGAAACGCCCAGCCATTTAAGATAAGGTGTGATCCTGTGTAAGTGGTGGGGGGTGGACTCGGTGCTGATGTTGGCTTGTGGCAATAATAGCCTTTGGAAATCTAAGCCCGGCGTCAGCTTCGCCAGCTGAGCAGAGAGTCCTTCTGCTTCCTTAATGTACTGAATACTGAGAGTTGGACTGGGTTGGTCCAAACCAGAAGAACCAGTAACCCTGTAGATGATAGGCTCAGATATCTAGAGTAGGTCTGCAAATACTTTGGATTCTTGCCTATCACATGAGCAGGGATGTTGAAGCTTCTAGAAGAGTGGCTGTTGATTTAAAAGATAAAAGTTGAGTTCTTAGCTATCTTCCCTGCTTGTTGAGGAGGCGGGGTGGGGCTGGGGGGGGGAATGATGCTAAAAGCGAGTGAAGTTAGGCATGTAAGAGAACCCCAAAGGACTCTGGGACTGCTTCTGGTGTCCTTGGTGGTCATGGACGTTATAGCTAGTTGAGCCTATTCATAATGGTTGTCCCAGAAACTTCCATGCTGACCGGTCTCCTAGTGCCCAGCTTTTGTGTAGTTCAGGATGTCAGTCTTGAGTATTAACAAGTGTATTTAAAAATATAAATAAATAAATATAATAAATATATTTAATACATAATATAAATAAATTTATATAATAAATATATTTAATATATAATATAAATAAATTTATATAATATATATTAACTAAATAAATATAAATAAAGTCATAGCTTTTCTAGGGTCATTGGGAGGCAGGCAAGACTGAGATGTACTGCCATTGAAACCACGATGTGTGTGTTGGGCACGGTGGTATCAGGGAAGCTGGTATCTAGGTGGTGGTGGGCGTGGAGTGCAGTGGCGGTGGGCCCTTTCAGGGTAAAGGCGGTGGCTGCCTAGTGTCAGACTCTTTCCCTGTCCTTGTGGCTGTCAGCAGTGGCTTGGAATTTATGCAGATCTCTCTCCCTGGACTTGGCTGTGTGCTTTCTGCTTATAAACCCAACAGTAGAATTACAATATCTATTTGAAATAGGAGGGCACTGGGGCCCTCCCTGGGATCTTTGTTTGATTCCCAGCACCCACACGGTAACTTACGGTAGTTGTCTATATAACTCTAGTCTCAGGGTACCAAACACTGTCTTCTGGGTTCCGCAGGTACTGCACACACAGGGCACACAGGCATCCACACTGGTGAACAACCATACACATAAAACAAAAATTTCAAAGTTAAAAAAATAATAATTAAAGGGATGTGTGTGGAGTAAATATTTTGAAATGTTGGCGTCCTTTCCTTTGTGCCCATTTCTTTCTAAAAGGGATTTTCCTGGAGTGGTTATGTCTTCTGTTTACTAAAGCTAGTACTCTTTGTTATCACCCAGAACAGCAGGCCTGGCCCTTGGTGGTGGACTGTTTCCAGTGTGTGTTCAATTCAGTAATGCCTGCTTTGGCAGGCACCCCACCTTCCATCCTCTATCCCCCCCCCCCCAGCACCCCTGAGTTCCCAGCAGGGAAAGTAAAATGTAAAAGTTCTTTTGCCCAGCCCCATAGGAGGTACCACCTTTAGGATGAGTGCTCTTCGGGGCTCGGTGCCTGTCCTCTGTAACAGTTCCACGAACACACACAGATGTGCCGAGGTTCATTCAAGGTGGCAGCGTTCATGGCAGTGGGAAGGGATGCTCGCTTGTTAGGTGCACAGCACAGTCTGGGTCCTGTTTGTCAGGAGGGACTTTGCATGTTCGAGTTTTGATCTTGGGATGTTTCGTGCAATCCAGTCTTTGGTAATTTGACCTGCCATTTTGAAGGAGGATCATGCGTAGTCTGCGTGATCATGGACTTTACACGGAGTCCCCTGGCCTCCTAGTGACATTGCTCTCGGTGCCTCTGCTGAAATCCACTGCTTTGTAGATGGGTAGAGAGGGGTATGATGGTTCACGGTTAAAGACAGAGCTCTCGTTAAAGTAGGCACCTCTAGAAATAAGAGCTGTGCTACATTCGGGGAAAAATTCCACCGTTCTCACCACACGCTTTTGTTTTTGTTCCTTTTTCAAACAGCAAGCCAGGGCTGAGCAGGAAGAAGAATTCATCAGTAACACTTTATTCAAGAAAATCCAGGCCTTGCAGAAGGAGAAAGAAACCCTCGCCGTGAATTACGAGAAGGAAGAGGAGTTTCTCACCAATGAGCTCTCCCGGAAACTGATGCAGGTAAGCTGGTCTCACGGCTCTTCCCTGCTCCACCCGCTTGCCTTCCTCTCCCTCTCCAGGAGGAGTGGCTTCATAGATCGTTCCGTTGTACACGTGCCGACACAGGTGTCGCGTGGGTTTCGTGGGGTTTCAGAATAGTGGGGTGTGGATCCTTCAGATGGTGGCTCTGGAGCCCACCTGCTCGGGAAGGGTGGGAGTGTCATCGGGGAAATGCGGAGCTCAGCATCCTCGGGAAGATTCCTTTCTGCATTGCTATTGAGTCTACTGTTGAGTCACAGACATCTCCCCAGATCTTCTGCACTCAGATATGTGACCATAAACTGAGGGCATGTTCTAAGGGGTGACGGATCGGGTCATGCTGCTGCTGTTAAGTGAAGCCACGCACAACACACACCGGAGGGTCCGGGTTTACCTTAGGAACTCATCTGCCTCCCTGCTTGTATCACAGAGGTCACTACCAAAATGCAACTAAAACGCCCCATGGCACTGCTCCCACTATGGCTGTCAACCTGTGGGTGGCGATCCCTTTGGGGATGAACGGCCCTCTCACAGCGTCACCTGAGACCACCAGAAATACCAGCCGTTTACATTACCGGTCCTAACAGTGGCAAAATTACAGTTATGAGGTATCAATGAAGTAGTTTATGGTTAGGGGTCACCACAACGTGAGGAACTGTATCTATCAAAGAGTCACACACAGCATCAGGAAGGTTGAGAACCACTGTTCTTTGGAGATGATGTGTATGTTAATTCCTGTTAATTTAAGAATAAATAAGAGACCGAGATGCAGGGGGTAGAGCGTGTTTGTATTTCCTGTTCACCAGCATCACAGGCAGGTTGCATTCATTACAACAGAGAGTGCTTCAGTGAGGTCCTCTCTAAGAAGGTTCTGCTGGCTTCTCCCTCTGCTGGGCTCTTATTTATTTATTTAATGTTTATGAGTACACTGTAGCTGTACAGATGGTTGTAAGCCTTCATGAGGTTGTTGGGAATTGAATTTTTTTTAGGACCTCTGCTCGCTCCGGGTGCTCAGTCCCCCTGCTTGCTTAGGCTCAAAGATTTATTATTATTCATAAGTACACTGTAGCTGACTTCAGATGCACCAGAAGAGGGCGTCAGATCTCATTACGGGTGGTTGTGAGCCACCATGTGGTTGCTGGGATTTGAACTGAGGACCTTTGGAAGAGCAGTCAGTGCTCTTATCCACTGAGCCATCTCGCCAGCCCCTCTGCTAGGGTCTTAGCTCCAGGAAGCTTTGGTGCACACAAGCTTTAAGCATTAAGATCGTTCATCCGGGAAATCCCTTTCTTGCCTTTTTCTTTCCTAGTCATAAATTAAAGACAATGCTACAATTTTATTCCAGTAGCGGCTGTGGAGAGGGACTGATGCAGGTGCCAGGAACTGTGATGAGCAGATGCTTATAACAGAATGTTTTGCATAATTTTTTTTAAATTAATCATTTGCATTGTGATTTAGAGAGAAGAGAGGGGAGGCTAATTTGACTTGCTGTGACCCATGCTGCCAGTGGTAGACGGCTTATTCTTCATGCTGTTTCTAGACGTACAGGGACACGGCTACAGCTTGTTTCTCCTGTGCTTAGCTGTGTCCAATCAGCTGTGCCCATTTTTAACAACGCAAGAAGCCCACTTTCTTACTGAACTGGCATTGTTAGTATTTGGCTGAGTCATGTTAACAGTGAGAACCCAGCAGGTGAGCTTTGTTTTATTTAAAGATACTCACCTCTGTGTTTGTTATTGGCTCCTCCCCCCCCCCCCCCATTCACCCTTCACGACCCACTGCCTTTCCAGTAACACTAGTGCTCCTTCCGACAAGATACAAAAAAAAAAAAAAAAAAAAAGAAAAGAAAAGAAAAAGAAAAAAAGTAAAAAATGTAAGAGCTGTAGGAAGCGGCCATGGTGGTATGCCAGGCACAAGATGGCTTGGCTCAGTTGGGACCTCCCAGCGTTATACAGATTCAGCTCTATCCTAGAAAACTGTGGTGATTGTCTCCACAACCCCTCAATCTAAATATGCATATATTATGAACCTAAGTCCACACCCCCTGTCTTAGTCAGGGTTTCTATTCCTGCACAAACATCCTGACCAAGAATCAAGTTGGGTTGAAAGGGTTTATTCAGCTTACACTTTCCACATTGCTGTTCATCAACAAAGGAAGTCAGGACTGGAACTCAAGCAGGTCAGGAAGCAGGAGCTGATGCAGAGGCCATGGAGGGATGTTCCCCTGGCTTGCTCAGCCTGCTCTCTTATAGAACCCAAGACTACCAGCCCAGAGATGGCACCACCCACAAGGGGACCTCCCCGCCTTGATCACTAATTGAGAAAATGCCTTACAGCTGGATCTCATGGAGGCATTTCCTCAACTGAAGCTCCTTTTTCTGTGATAACTCCAGCCTGTGTCAAGTTGACACACAAAACCAGCCAGTACACCCCCAATTTTTCTTTCTAAAGACAATCGTGTCTGAACATACTAAACTGATTCTGCAAGGTAATGTGTGATCTGACACTTCATGGGGCAGTGTCAGGCATCACAGCAGAGTGTGGTCAGCAGGCATGTCTCAGAACACACTGCCAAACTCTCACCATTGGCTGTCGAGGTGCATAGCATGTTCCTAGACAGATTCTCAAGAGTTTTGCCTTGGGTTTGAGACCTCTAGGTGGTGGTCAGTTGTTGACTTGCCTAAATGATGTGAACAACACTTTGAGGGTGCAATTTGATGGCATTGCACGTGTTGGTATCCGACGACATCACTGTCCTCTGTCTCCAATATGTTTTCAAGCTGGAAGTCCTGCCCCATGAACCAGCCACACTTGCCTCAGCCTCTTCTGGCTCTTGGGATCTTGAAGGCAATGAATAGTGTGTGTTGCTTGAAGGTAGGCACCTCTGGCTCCTCTCCCATTTTACAGTTTTAGAAACCTGTCCCATTAGACATCACCCATGATGGTTGGTCTTCGTTGAAAACTTGACGGGATTCAGAATGAGTTCAACTCCCAGCAACCACATGGTGGCTCACAACCATCTGTCATGAGATCTGATGCCGCCTTTTTTGGGTGGAATGTGATGGTTTGTATATCCTTGGACCAGGGAGTGGCACCATCTGAAGGTGTGGCCTTGTTGGAATAGGTGTGACCTGGTTGGAATGGGTGTGTCACTGTGGGTGTGGGTATAAGATCCTCACCCTAGTTGCCTGGAAGTCAGTCTTCCACTAGCAGCCTTTGGATGAAGACATAGAACTCTCAGCTCCTCCTGCACCATGCCTGCCTGGATACTGCCATGCTCCCACCTTGATGATAATGGACTGAACCTCTGAACCTGTAAGCCAGCCCCAATTAAATGTTGTTTTTTTTTATAAGACTTGCCTTGGTCATAGTGTCTGTTCACAGCAGTAAAACCCGAACTAATACAGAAGTTGGTATATAAGGACAACATTTCATTGGGGCTGGCTTACAGGTTCATAGCTTCAGTCCATTATCATTATGGCAGCATCCAGGCAGGCATGGTGCAGGAGGAGCTGAGAGTTCTACATCTTCATCTGAAGGTGACTGGCAGAATAGTAGCTTCCAGGCAGCTAGGAGGAGGGTCTTAAAGCCCATGCCCAGAGTGACTCACCTACTCCAACAAGGCTACACCTCCAAATAGTGCCATTCCCTGGGCTAAGCATATTCAAACTATGACACCCTCAGTTTTTAGAACCTGTTCCAGTTTTCAAGTTGTATACCTTAAAACAACAAATAGGTTTATGGTCTTGTAACTTTGATCTGCATTTGAAGTAGAATCTGGCCCAGGGGAAGTGTGGGCGTTCTGGCTAGAATAGAAATGACGATATAGTCTTGCGCTACTAAGTTCATCCTGTATTTTAATCACGTCTGTATATGTGTGTATTAAGTGTGGGTTTGTGCATGTGAGTGCCGTGCCTTGCAGAAGCCAGGAGACTACATTGGATCCCCTTTCAGCCAGAATTACAGGTGACTGTGAGCTACCCAACACGGGTGCTGGGAACTGCTTTCAGATCCTCAGCAAGAGCAGCAGATGCCCTTAATTGCTGAGCCACCATCTCTGCAGCCTCTGACATGTCATCTTTGTTATTGAGTTGGTCCCCGAGGTTACAATACTAGAATTCTAGAATTAAAGTAGGTGAGGCAGTTTCCTAGCATCTGTAGAAACTGGAAGGCTGCAGATCTGAGTATGAAGCCGTTGGGACCAGGAGGTTGTCATGGTGCTTAGGTGGGTGTGGGTTCCTTGCAGAAGATTGACAGCAGGTGCTTCAGATGGACATCACAGGGAAGATGGTGGCAAGTGCTTCAGGCAGATACCAAGGAGAAGATGGACAAAGCACCATGACCCATGCGACTTACAAAAGAAAGCATCAGGTTGGGCTCACCCCATGCCTTCCACTCCCTCTCAGAGAGGTTATGCCTTCTTCCAGCACCACAGAACCCTTGTGCCTGGTGCATCCCCAACCTCTGGATGTGAGCAGAGACTCTAGCCTGTCTCCTTTTCAAAGATGCACACCAGCATTTGAGGCCACTTCCTGCCAGCTCCACTGAGGTGGCCATGCCTTTCACTGGGTTTGTGCAGACAGCTAAATCACACGATGGACTGACGCTACAGGAAACTGTTTTGTTAATTTTAGGGTCACCGAGGTCAAGCATGCCTTGGCATCCGTTCAGATGACAGCTTCGCCTCCTGTGGGGGAGGAGAACCAGCCTTGATATATGTCTTTGATTAAGTCGGCTGGACCCATGGTCCTTGTGCCCAGTGGTGTTCAGAGATAATACTGACCAAGGAGAGATTGCTTTCACGTTATAGCTATCAAAACAGTTGGAAGATTTGTTTTTCTAGTTGCTTCCCATTCCCCATTACCAGACTCTTAGTTCTGTCTGGTTTTCATTTCCTTCCATGGAGCGAAGGTCTTTTTTTTTTTTTAAATATGTTCCATTCACAAAACATCTGCATGGAGCTGCCAGATTGTTTAAACTGCATTTGAAATGCCACAGACCCACCAGCAGCCAAAGTATAAATTCTAACTCCCCTGTAAATAGCATGCCAGGAGCTCTCAGTGGATAGGGATCAGCATTGGGACTAGAGAAGATGATGAAGCTCTTCAGTAATAAAACATTGCCGAGTGGCCGGAGAGGTGGCTCGTGGCATAGAGCGCTGCCTGCAGTTCCACTGGATGCGGGTTCAATTTCCAGCACCCACATCATGGCTTGCAAGCGCCTACAATTCCAATTCCAGGGCATCTAACTCACTCCTCTGTAGGCACTGGATACGCATTACACATACACGCATGCTGGCGTGCATGTGTAATGCATAACATAAATGAAAATCCCAACATGGCCAGGTTTCCCCGAATGTCTGTGTGCATGCGTGTTCACACATGCGGTGCGTCCCTGAGTGGGTCAGATGACTCTGTGTGCTGCCTTTGATATCAGATACAAGATAGAGTAGATCTCAGGGTGGAAATAAAGGTTAAAGGAAACGAAAAATCATTAGGTAAAGCCAAGGCAAGAGCTTGCTGGACTCCGGAGAGGGCGGGAAGCATCATTATTTCTAGTTGGACTTGTACTCTTGTGTGCTGACAGTTGACCTGACAGTCGATGAGCATTAGCCGGCAGTAGGAACACCTTTCAAACAAAGAGGCTCCCAGGAGACCCACAGGCGTGGGCCCCTGTGGCTGGAAAAGCAGTTCCTGTTGTCGAAAGCGGGAAAGCAGCTGGCAGAGCAGGTTGATTAGAAAGAAGGTCGGAAGCAGAGTGGAGATGGCTAGACTTTGGATGGACAGAGCAGGCCTTTGGACAGATGGCCTGGCTCAGTGGACACATCTGGCCCAGGGACAGTAAGGAAGGGCCGGGGTGTTGTCAGCAGGACTTACAGGGAATCAACACCATCAATAAGAGATGTGCCAAGAGAAGAGGGTCCAAGACCGCAGGAGATCAAGTTAGGAGGGCCACAAGGGAAAGCCACAGAGTGGGACAAGGTGTCTGACAGGTATAGCTGATATGGGACAGTGGGACAGACAGACAGCTGGGAGGAGAAATGGCACAGAACTGGACCACGGTGCTTTCGTTGATAGACAGCTAAACTGGCCGGGTCACAAGTAAGTACCGAACCCATTAGTAATCAGGAAAGGCCCTGACTTCCTATTGCACTCTGCTCAGAGAGAAGTGAAATTGCTGGGCCAGATCTTTGGAAAAGATTTGCATTTCCCAAATAAGCCGGAAATCTCGATTCCCTACGACGACAACGAAGATGATGATGACGTCAGCAGCTCCGTTCCTGCCTCGGGCATCACACGTGTCTGCGTCTGTCTGCGTGTTTACTTCAGCCCTGGAGAGGAGGTCCTGTTATCTACCACTCCTAAGGACCACCAACCAGGAAGAACTCGGTGTCTACGACCGACCTGACTGGGAAACGATGAAGGCTGCTTACTCGTTGAGTTGGCTGCTAGACAGGATGAGAATATATGAGTTGTGCTCTAACTCATCACAAGTATGTTGAGCAGAGAAAGCTGGGTAGAAAGAGCACAAAGTCAGGCAAAGCTGGAATCTAAATATATACGGGCAGGAAAAAAGAAAGAAAAAGTTAATAGACAACAAGGGCCTGACTGCCAAGAGCCTCGTGCTGTGTGATTGAACTTTGACACCATCAAGGTCTTGTTCTTGGTATTGATCTGGTGCCCTCCTAACGGTGCCCTTGGTACATACCGAGTTGTTTAACTCATCCAGAAGCTGAGTTTAGGGCAAATGGGCTCATAAAGTGCAGTGCCACCATTCAGATGGCCACTGTGTGAGCTCCCAAAGTGTTCTGGAGTAGAGAGTCCTGGTCACCGTCCTTGTGTAGGTGTTCAGTCCCAGAAGGCTGATACATGGTGCAGGCGGCAGCTCATGCTGCCAGTGGTTAGTAGCCTGAGGGTCCTGACCCAAAGGGGGTTGTGTACCAGATATCCTGCATCTCAGGTAATGACATTATAATTCATAACAGTACCAAAATTACAGTTATGAAGTAGCAATGAAAATAATTTTATGATTTGGCCGGGGGTGGTCACCACAGCATGAGGAGCCATATTAAAGGGTTGCAGCATTAGGAAGGTTAGGAACCACTGGCGTACACCAGGGCAAAGGGTTTTGAAGGCAGAGGCCGTAGTTGGACCCCTGCCTTTCTTTCCTTCTGACCCACAAGGCTTCTGTTTTATTATAACTCATGGAAGTATACTGGACACGGGGACTCAGACTCCTTGAACTATCCTCCCTCCTCCCCTCCTCCCCTTCCCTCCTCCCTCCTCCCCTCCTCCCCTTCCCTCCTCCCTCCTCCCCTGCTCTCTCTTCCCCCCTTGCTCCCTCCTCCCCACTTCCTAACCCACATCACATCACCGTGGGGGTGTACTACATTCCTGTGTTTCTCTCTTTGAACCATCTTTTCTCTCCTGTCTCCTCTGCCCTGCTTTGACTTGCCCTTCACCTGAGAGGTGACAGAAGGGAACCACAGCAGGCCACTGTTTCTGCTCTCTCCCTGGGGGACAGTGACCGTTCAAGACACTCCAGCTCAGGGTAGCTCAATAGTTTCCCAATGGTTAGTGCAACCCGGGACCTTGTCCTGGTGACGATCACTTTACCATCCGGTTTTCCTAAGGGCATAGCTCTTTCGGAGGAAACCTAAGATGCACAGCCATCACAGCCTTTGTTCCCTGCAGTTGTTAGCGGAAATACCTCCCTGGTTATTGGCAGCAGCGGAACATCTGTCTAAATACGACTTCCTGCCGTCAGCCAGAGCCTCTCCGTTCTCGGATTAACATTCTCTTGACAGATGATTCTTGTTGGGCCAGAAGTTTTTCCGAGTTAGATTCCATTCTTTATTGTTTTAATTTACCTGGGGCAGAAGCAATAATACCTTTTTTTTTTTTAAGGAAAAGAAAAATTGAAGGAGCCATTTCTAGGTAATGAAATGGTGGCAGTTGAAAATGTGTCGGAAGATCTATTTAGAAACACCTTTATGCAAATAGATTAAAGAGTTTACGGCTCAAGTGTCTCTTTCCTTTAGCTCATAGACAGGCAGGCCTAATGTTTATAGTCTGTTTCACGGCACGGGGATATCTTAACGGTGGGTTTACCTCTCACCTGCACACCACACACGCCCCGGATGGGAGTTTTTTGGTGAAGGCGGCCCTTTTTTCTTGCTCAGGAATCCCTCTGTGTCCGACACTTCAAAAGCTCTTCCTGAGCTCTGTCCACCCGTATAGTTTTAATTACTGCACGGCTTTGCAGAACCTGCGTTTTCAAGAGCGAGCTAAAAATAGCTAATCACTGTAAGCACTACCTCAGGTCTTCCTTCCGGTTGTGTGTCTGGGTCCCTGCAAGGGTGACCAGCTTGGTTTTGGAGGGGGTAGGTACATCAGCTTTTGTATTCAACATGCCCCGTGGTGGAAGATGGCCTCAGGTTGAAAAGGTGCCTTTAAACAGGGTATGCACTCTCTGAGTAGCAGAATTCCTACCAAAAATGTGCGCATCTATCCTGCTTGGGGTGATCCGGTGAGGGTCACCCATCGTACCCTCCCGAGGGAGGCTGGCTGGCCTAATGTTTCTTGGATTTAATCGTTTGATTCTGCCTTCCTGGTCAGTCTAAGGTTTGCTGAGGGTCTGGGGTCAAGAGCATGGTGTGGTTCTCAAGCTCTGTTGCTCTCGAGCGCATTGTCCCCCTGACACCGTGTGGTGTGCTGTTGTGTGTTCTGTATACCAGGGTGAGCGCGATGGGGCTGGCGCTCCTGCAGAATGTACTGTTCATTGAAAGAAAACGTTAAGCCTGTGGACTCCATTGCCTTTAGCCCCCTTTTTCAGTCTCTTCTGGGCTCTGAAGCAGCAAGTGAACTCTCACTGGTGATTAGTGTCCATGTCCTGTCTTCCCACCCTCCCCGCCCCCAGAGTGTCAGAAAACATGGCTGGTTATTAGTTGGAAATCATGACTGCTTATTAGTGAGAACTCTGGCCTCCCCTGTGACTCCCTCGGTTTCTTTAATTTCCTTTTGGTCTTGAAAGTTGATTTCATATATAAATTATGTAAAACTTTTCCTTGTAACATCATAGCTTTAACTTTTAATTGCGTGTATGAGGTTCCACCCCCCACCTCCAGCACACACCCCGGGTTCTTCAGCGAGATGGAGGCAGCAGCGGGCGGCAGCGTGATGGATGAGTTCATTATGCAAAGAGAACCAATGTCGCTGATTCCTCCCCAACACCGGCTTACATGCGAGCACCTTGGGAAATAGCATAATTCCGAATCTTTTGCTAAGTGTGTTTTTGGGTGGTGACATCTTGTTCTATAGATATGATGCAGATCCGAGTAGATCACAGTTAATTCAAATGACTGGCAGTGCGAGGCTCCAACCTGGAAAATTCCTCCGGCCTGCAGCCTGCGAGGTAGCTGAGTGGCAGAAGGCACTTGCCACAAAAGCCCTGTGATGTAACTTCATTCCCCAGCCTCAAAGTGGAAGAAGAGAACTTAGCCATCTCCTTCGACTTCCACACGCCGTTGGCATGCATGTGCCCAAACTTCTTAGCCTCTCCGACCACGACGTGTAACTTAAAAGAGATTGCAGTACGTGTTCTAAAGGGTGCCAGATTCCCAGTTCCTCTCTGCAGAGATGTCCCCGTAGCCCCTCTAGAATAGATTTCAGTGTTTAATTTATGGTTTGATAGTTTGCTCTTTGAGTGGTGCCCGGCGTTTACACGACTGCAGCTACCGGTTGTGCACGTGCGAGCACAGGCGGGCACTGCCGGTCTTCTGAGCTGCTTCCTAGTTAGCACAGCCTCTGGAAGCATGGATTCGCGCACACAGTGTCGTCACTCACTGTCCCTACCCTCGTTGTTCTGTTTCAGCTGCAGCATGAGAAGGCGGAGCTGGAACAACACCTGGAGCAGGAACAGGAGTTTCAGGTCAACAAGCTGATGAAGAAGATCAAAAAGCTGGAGAACGACACCATCTCCAAGCAACTCACCTTAGAGCAGGTGAGCCAGGGCGGGTAAGCCACCTAGGGAGGCACCAAGGAGTAGAAGGGAGAGAGACACCTTCCAGCTCTTCCCTCCCTCACCTTCCAGCTCTTCCCTCCCTCATGGGGACTGTATCTTCCAAGTGAGTGTTGGTGAGTTCACAGAGCCCCTGTTCACTCTCTCTCACACTCTCTGTCTTTAGCCACAGTTGGTGTTGCAGGAGCTGTGCGGGTGATGTGATTTATAGCGGGGTTGGGGGTGGGGGGGATCTTTTTCTATGAAGTGGGATGGGGGTGAGTGAGAACTCCCACTAGTGATTAGTGTCTATGTCACCCCCACCCCCATAGAGTGTTGGAAAACATGGCTGGTCATTAGTTGGAAATTATGGAAAGGGAGAGAGGGGGGATGTCTTAACCCCAGGGTGCTTTCAGTCTCTGTCCTACGTAAGGCAGGCTTGTCGGGACCAAAAGCTGCTTTCAAGGGTCGTTCAGAAGAAAACGATGAACATCTTCTGTCAGTGATCTCGCAGGAACTCAGCCACCCTCGTAGAGACAGATAATGGAGTGATAGGCTTGTTCAGCCCATCCAGGGTCAGTCACTATGTAGGGTACCCCCATGGGCCGTTCTCATTTTTCTGAGCCATGGGTCTCCATCCGCAAGTACAACAGGGAAGACTGAAACTGGGATCACCAGACTGGGAGGTACAAAACTTGTCAGGCTCCAGTGTTCATGTGCCTGACAGGTTGGTGTGGGTGTCCATTCCAGAGCTAGCCTTAGAGGCACACACTGCCCTTCCACTCCTGTCAAACACAGCCATGGCAGCCGCCATTCCTTCCGTTGAGGCTGCCGTGTCCCTGGGCTTGGGATCTCTGGTGCTTTTTCCACGTCTGTATCCTCAAAAGACATTTCCCTAAGACATAATATTAAAGGTCGTCTGTCCATGGTGTGCGGCTCCAGGCTTCCACAAGAAGCTGAGCAGATGGGTTAAGATGTCCCAGCTCTGTCTTGAGAACACTGAATGATACCATATAATGGTTTGTTGAGGCCCTCTGAGCGAGCACTCTGATCTCTCTCGGTCTCGGCGTTTTCTGTTTGTCCATCCCTGTGCCAACTGTGTCTGCTGTAGCTCTCATTAGTCACCTGTCTTATTTCTTGTGGAATGTTTTCCTTACATGCGTGTTCGTGTGCTGCTCATGTGCCTGCAGAGGTCAGAAGAGAGCAGCCTTGTGTCCATGTAACAGGAATTACAGGTGGGCAAGCACCATGCCAGGCTGGGAACTGAACCCAGATCCCCTGGAAGAGCACCACTGAGCCACCTCTCCAGTCCCCTGTAACTCTAGATATAACAGTTTGCTTGAGTTGAAACCAGGGTGGGAATGAGAGGTTGGGTGTATTGTCTTGTTATCCACACGCAAAGGTACCAAAGGTGACTGATTGTCTCTGGGGTTTGTGGTACTGAATGGTTTCTTTAAAAATGCCTTTGTCCCTTCTTTGTTAAATTGGGTTTCTAAGGGTTGGTTCTTTCGTAAGCACACCTAGACCACTCTTGTTTCTGTTGATCGCGTTTCAAACCTAGATGCAATATGTAAGTTGTAGAAGACTCAGGTCCCCAATTTAAAAACACTGTTGTTCCACTGTTTACCTATAGCATTGCCGTGATCAGACAAGCCACCCTGCAAAGTGAACAAATCCTTGAGGGTTTGTGGTTTAATCCATGATACAAGTCCCAGGCGTCGAAGCCATTTAACTGAGAGGCACCAGGGAGCTCAGTAGGGGTCTCCCAGTATCAGTGTGGCGCCGAGACATGGCCTTTTATGATGCTGTCCGACTGCACTTAAAGCAGATCCACCCTGTGTGTGCTCATAGGCTATGACCTGCTTCTCCAGGGGTGGCCACAAGGTGGGGACAGAGAGCTGGCTTCAGCAGGAAAGGGCTGTGGCCTCACAGGTGGCTCTAGGGAGGTGGAGAAAGTGGTGTTGTGTGACAGACCTATTCCAGGGGAGACCCAACACACTTGTCCTTTCAGCCCAGATAGGGAACTTGGGACAGACCAAAATACTGATATCACCAACATCCACCTTGGTGAACCAATCAGTTTTTTAAGAAGCTGTTTACAGGAATATGATAAGGAGTTACTTATGGGAGCAGATATAGCCTCAAAGACAGCTTGATCGACAAGGTTTACCCCCTGCCTGGGTGACAGCTCACAAAAGCTGAGAACCTGGAGTGCACTGACAGCCTGCAGGCAGCTTAACAGGTTTCAGCCTGTTCTTTCCAAGTGACTAATCTCAACTGCTTCTCTCAGGCAGGCCAGCTGGTTTCCACTGCTTACAGACATCCGGACTAGTCTCCAGTCTTCTTTGAAGCATGGGTCTCTTAGAGAGGGGAGCCTCTGAGGGGAACTCTCTATTGTTTTCTCCAGCCCTTGGACCTTAGTGAATCTGGTCAGTTTCAGGGACTTCCTGAAACTCTTGAGTTGTTTGCTTACATTCCTGCTTAAAGAGCTTTCCTGGAAGATGGAATATTTGAATCTAGGATGAAACTTAAGACAAAAATGGGTATGAAGGCAAGACTGCAACAGGGATGGGGCTCCCCACCATCTATCAGGCTAGACTCTGTATACTTAAGTGACAGCCCAAGGTGCACATTCTGTCTACGAACATGCAGATTACTAGGAAAGTGTCTCCAGCAGAGTGTTCCTCCACAGAGCCTCTTGGTGGAAGGGAGTCTGAGCTGAGTCAGGTCAGAATTACATTTTAATTAAAGAAGAGAAATGTAACATTGTTTATAAGTTCTCATTCATCCGGTAGGTTTGGGCTGTTAAGTGTGAGGAACGATAATTCGTCCCCCCCCCACCCCCCCTGTAAGTAATCTTAGTCGGTGTTTGGGAGGGTGGTTCTGGTTCCTTCTGAGTCTCTGTGGCATCACCTGAGCAGCTCTGTAGTTGGCTCTGTGGTGGTCCTTGTGTGTCTGTATGGGATGCTGTTGCAGTTAGCTTCCTGCATCCTAAGTGGGCACAACTGTCCCAGGCTGCCTGCACACCCATTTAGGCATAGTTCTATTGAGATGAAGCCCAGCTCCCCGGTTTATCTGGGCCTTCTGCGTACTTAGCTCAGGAAACTGTCATAAGAAATGCAGTGCTGGGGGCTGCAGAGATGATTCAGTAGTTAAGAACTCTGACTGTTCTTCCAAAGGTCCTGAGTTCAAATCCCAGCAACCACATGGTGGCTCATCACCATCTGTAATGGATCTGACGCCTTCTTCTGGTGCGTCTGAAGACAGCTACAGTGTACTTAGATATAATAAATAAATCTTAGGGGCTGAGTGAGTGGGGGCCAGAGTGGGGCTGGATGAGCAGAGGTCCTGAGTTCAATTCCCAGCAGCCACATGATGCCTCAGAACCATCTCTACAGCTACAGTGTACTCATATGCATAAAATAAATAAATCTTTTAAAAAAAGAAAGAAAAAGAATGGCAGTACTGTGGATGTGGTCCGTCAGCTGGCAGCTCGGCAGTGTGGTGCTGCCCCCACAGTGTAGGACCTTTGAGAGGTGGAACCTGATATGATGGACACTGGGAGGGCAGGGTCTTCAACCATGATGTACCTTGTTGAGATGCAAAGCAAGGGGCCCTCTTCGGTCTTGGGAGTCTTAGCTTCCAAAACTGTATGCCAGATAAACTTTCATGACTCCATAGCTTTGGGTGTTTTGTGACAGAAACACAAAACAGACCAGTCAGAGAGAGGGAAAGAAATTGGGGGTGGGGTGGGGGTCCTGTTCCACACCCAGCGTGGACATTTAACAAAGCAGAAAATAGCAGAGTAAATTCATAGTCACATGACTCTGCTCACACTAGACTGACACACAGTTGCCTGCCTGCCTGCCCTCCTCCTCCTCCCTCCCTCCCACAGTTGGCTCCGTGTAACTCCAGCGGTTATTCACGGGATTTTGAGTGTCCTCTTATGTGTGCTGTCTCTACCCTGTCCATATGAGAAGGGCGGGTTCCAGGTTGGTGTGGCCATTTTGATTTCATTAACAATCTATAATGCCAGCTTCCCAGCCAGAGTAACTTACAGACTTCCTGGGGTCCAGTCTCCTTCCCTTCTGGAATGGGCACTGTGACCTCAGGCTTATAGCATGACCCCAAGCCTATAGCATGACGGACCCTTCTGTGAAACAGGCGTACTATCTAACTCGTAGGGTTAGGGGCATGTTTACTCTGCTCGCTGCCTCTCTCAGGCTTCCTGTGGATGGAGGCTCTCATACGCCCGATGCAGGAGGAATCAGTTCACACGATAACCCAATCACGGGCCCGTAATCTCACCCAGTGTGTGACTGGTGAGTCTAGAAAGGTAAGTGCTCATCGGCTGAGCGTTGGTTCTTCAATCCTGCCTTGTGTTCTGGGTCATTAAACGATGAGACCAATGTCACCATGGTGGAAGAATGTGCTCCTGTGTTGTCAGAAGCTGTTGCTAGAACTTTCGGGGCTTCTTCTGCAGAGACCACTGTCTGCCGTAACCCTCCAGGCCTCCCTGTCTATCCTTGGGGCAGGCAGGCGTCTGCACGTGTTGTCCGGGCATCTTGTCACAGTCCTCACTCTGTTGTTTATCTTTCGTAAGCTCCCCAGATTGTCAAGGCAGCAGAAACTTGACTCATCCAGGGATCCCATCCCCAGTGGCAATTTCCCTCCTGGAATCCCAGCACCTTTAAACAACCAGGGGTGATGGGCGGGAGATCGGGTTCAGCAGTTAAGAGCCCTTGCCACTTAATCCTGAGGACCGAGTTCAAATCCCATCACCCACATAAGGCCACTAATTCACAAATCCCCTGTACCTCCATTGAGGGATCCAGCACGCATTTCTGGCCTGTGTGGACACCCACACATATGAACATCAGTACAGCTACACAGACATTAGAGTAGTCACACATAATAAGTGAATCCTAAAGGGAAAAATTGTCACCTGTCCTCTGGGTATCTGGGGCTCCACGAGCAACAGATGCCTGGCTCCTTCCTCAGCCTGCATGTCCACGCTTGATGTTCTGAGGAGGTCACCATGACCTGGCTCCGTCTCCTTGTATTTTGTTTTTGCTTGAGCCACAGCGTGCTAATTGGACAGCATGAGTCTGTTTGGATTCATGTGGCCTGGAGGCTTGTTCTGGGATGACAGGTGGTTCCCAGTGGTCAGGGATGAAGGAAGAGCCGGGCAGGGGAGGGAAGCAGTCACTAGGCAGCAGAGAAGACTGGGAACACATAGAAAAGAAAGGCACGGCCGGCTAGAGAGAGACACCCACGTCCAGCCTCGTTCAGGGCAACATGCCCTGCCAGGCAGAAGTGGGAGAAGGATGCTCCAGGCCAGAGTGTCAGTAGGCTCTGCAAAGCCATCCTGAGAACAGAAGTGCTGGGGAATGTGGTAAATGGAATCTCCCCTCCCTCCCACTAGAGGCAGCAGGATTACCAAGGCATAGGCTTGTCATTAGGGCTAGTCATTTAGCTGTCCTGGGGCCTGTCCAGGCCTCCGTGCTAACAGTATCCCATGGTGTTACTCTCAGTTATTAGACCTAGCAGGTGACTCACAGAGCCCAGCTTCTGTGGACAGTGCCCCAGCACCCTGTGCCATCTCTAACTACAGAAAGCTGCATGGGCCAGTGTGGCACACTGACTCTGTGGACAGAGCCCCAGCACCCTGTGCCATCTCTAACTACAGAAAGCTGCATGGGCCAGTGTGGCACACTGACTCTGTGGACAGTGCCCCAGCACCCTGTGCCATCTCTAACTACAGAAAGCTGCATGGGCCAGTGTGGTACCCATCTCTAACAACAGAAAGCTGCATGGGCCATGGGCCAGTGTGGCACACTGACTCTCAGTCCTTGGGAGAAGGTTTTGTCTTCAGTGTTTTTTATTGATTTTTTTTTTTTTTTTGTAACTTGGCCAGTTTCTTGGATCGATTCCAGCAGCTTGTCTTCCTTTAATCTATGTCACCCACTTTGCTCTCTTCTCCCTAGGGACCCTCCTCCCTACAACCCTACTCCATCCTTCTCTGCCAGTGACCTACATCCCTCCCAATGACCTTTCCTCCACAAACCCCCTTTCCTGCTAACTGGCCCCCTACCTATTTAATCCTCCCCCCACCAGACTACTTCCCATACTCATAATTGTTTATTTTTTTTAAGCAAAAACAGAAAAATGTTTAATAGATTTTAAGTTTACATTTGGGGTTCTTACTCTCCGTATTGGGGTTCTTCGTGTGCCCTAGACCGCCTTTTTTGCTGTCTGGAAGGTCACAGTAGAAATGTAATGACCACCCCACGCCTACCAACCAGAGTGCATGTATAGTAGCGTGAGTCACCTAGAGGCCACCGAGTCCGTGCGACTTAGGCAAGAGCAGATGGAGTCCTTGACTTTTTTTGTTGGTAAGGGAACAAAGTATTTCTTGAGTCCACAGGACCAGCCAGGTTCCCTTAGGATCTCATGACTGAATCCTTGTGGATTCTAGCAGCTGGAAGGATCCTGTCAGGAGAGAGCCGTGGCATCTGCCACTTGCCGTGTGCTCTGATAGCAGGAAGAGGAGCTGTCTCTTAAACATCGTGCTGTAAAGGCAGTAAAATTAAGGCAGTAAAATCCCATGACCACTGGGTATTTTTTTTTAAAGATTTATTTATTTATTATATGTAAGTACACTGTAGCTGTCTTCAGACACTCCAGAAGAAGGAGTCAGATCTCATTACGGATGGTTGTGAGCCACCATGTGGTTGCTGGGATTTGAACTCCGGACCTTCGGAAGACCAGTCGGGTGCTCTTACCCACTGAGCCATCTCACCAGCCCCTGTGTATGTTTTTGAAGCTCAGTTTCAAACACCTAAGTGGAGGTTTCAAAACCCAGTGTTTGCATTATGGTGGTGATAATCCATCGCCCTCCCAAGAAAACTTGGAAAACAAGAAAAAAACCATGACAACACAATGTTACTGGGGCTGTACCTGTACCCCTTACCGCCACCCCACCCCGCCTCCAGCCACGCCAAAAAATACATTGGATTTTGTGCCCTGGTTGCAGGCAAGCTTCTCAAGAAACCTTGGGCAGTCTCTGTCACTTCATTTGTCCCATCCTCTCAGCTGCCAAGTTGTCAACAATGTCAACTGGGCACTGCCATCGTGGAGGAGAGGCATGTATCTTGTAGCAGTTGGATGGGACACCTGGCCCCTGTCACACACTTGCATTTCAGAAACTTCGTCTGTGGTCCTCGTGTGAATCGGGTAACGTTTCCATGTGGGTTAGTCCATGCAGGTGCTATTGTCACTCGATGGACCTTGACAGCATCTGTCCCGTATAGGAACGGGGGTGTCCCATCATCCAGTGGCATACATTATCTGGTCAGGCCGGAGGGGTCAAGACTTGGTCAGGTAAAATAAATAGCACTGAGGTGCTGTGGTATGCTGAGTGCAGGAAAAGGCCGAGCGAGCCCCTGAACCCGAGATCTCCTGCATCTCCTCTGAGCACATCAAGTATCTGCTGGCGTCCCAAAGGATGACATCTACTGACTTAGAGAAGCACACATAATGGAATGGAGGGGTTAATTCAGCCCCACACATGGCGCTGGGACCAGTGTGGCAGCAGTCTGTGGCTTTGTTTGAAAGTTTTGGATGCAGTGCATCTCTTCTTCTTTTCCTTTTTTTTTTAAAAAAAAAAGATTTATTTATTATGTATGTAGCATTCTGCCTGCAGGTATGCCTGCATATCTCAGAAGAGGGACCCAGATCTCATTACAGTTGGTTGTGAGCCACCATGTAGTTGCTGGGAATCGAACTCAAGGACCTCTGGAAGAGCAGCCAGTGCTCTTAACCTCTGAGCCATCTCTCCAGCCCTCTGATTTTATTTTCTTAAAGAACATTATTTTAGGGCTAGCAAGATTGCTTCTACTTAAGAGGACTCGGCGCCAAGACTTGATGACCCAGGTTCAGTCCTCAGACTTACATGGTGGTGGGAGAGAACTGAAGTCCTGCAGGTGTCCTTTGACTTCCAGCCCCCAGCACTAAATGAACTGATACCAACTCATGTGATTTCTCTGAGGACTTGTCCACCGGCATTTTCATCCCTCCCTCCCTCCCCCCCTCTCCCCTCTCCTCCCTCCCTCCCTCCCTCCCTCCCTCCCTCCCTCTCCTTCCTTCCTTCCTTCCTTCCTTCCTTCCTTCCTTCCTTCCTTCCATACGTGTGTAGAGTGACTAAGGAGTCCAGAATAGGGCTGCGGATCCCCTGAAGATGGGTGCTGGGCACTAAGCTCAGGTCTATAGGTGCTCCCAGCCCTGAGCCGTCTCCCCTGCCCCTCCTGACATCCTGACAGCGCTAAAGGACATACATATACCCAGTGCTTTATAAGCTGCTTCCTGTCCACAGTAATTACATAGTCAAAACGGGGAGGGCACCCTGGAGAATTATGACCAGCCTGTCAGTTTGTGTGATAGCTGCTCATGTCAGAGAGGAGGGAAGACGTGTGCGTCTGTTGCTGCTCTTGTTTTTAAGTTCCTGTTGTGCATTGTGGCCCATGCTTTTAACACCAGCATTTGGGAGGCAGAAGCCAGCAGATTTTTTTTTTTTTTTAAACAAAGAGATGTAGGATTTCGTTATAGAAGGCTAACTCTGGGCTCTTTTGATGTCTCCCGGGGAGCTGAATATTTGCTCATTTTTAATCCTTGTGGGAAGTGATTGATCCCTTTAAAGGTGTCTAGTACACATAAATTCACACCAACAATTTATTACTGGGTTGCTGTGTTAACTTCTATTATGAAATTAGAGATTTCTAAAATTAGATGCCTTTTTTATTCTTTTTTTTCCCCGAGACAGGGTCATTCTGTGTAGCCCTAGCTGTCCAAGAACTGCTCTGTAGACCAGACTGACCTTGAACTCACAGAGATCCACCTGCCTCTGCCTCCTGAGCGCTGATTCGTCATGGTGTTTGCCTCCACTGCCTTGCTGCCTTTACATGTTTTTTTTTAAATGACAAAAAATAGATGCTCATTTTAAAAACATTGGATAAGGCAGGAAGTGGCAGAGAGACAACCATTTTTTTCCAGAGGACCTTTTATCCTGCTATAATTTGTTCTTTACACACACAAATCCCACCTCCTCCCTCCCTCTTTCTCCCCTACCCCTCAGTACAGAAACTCTTCCGGTTCCTGGAGTACATACACTGATCCTCATCGTAGCTGTAACCCCTGGGTCTTGAAAGTGACCGACTCCCCTCTCCCCTTTCTCTTTGCTGCCTGACTTCTATGAAGCCTCCATAGGTGAGCTCAGGGGACACCCTAGGATCTGTCCTTAGTTCTGAACGCAGTTGCAGATGGGTTAATCACCTAGGAGGAGGAAACTGCCTTAATCTATCCTAACACAGGCAGACTGCTTGTGTTTCTGTTTTGTTTTGGTTTTGATTTTTTTGTTTTAAGGACTGTTTACCAGAAAGCAAGGGCTGGGGTCAGGTGTTCCCAGCTAGGAGGATGGTGGCCAATGCTGGGTAATCACCCAGAAACCAGAAGAGGCTGTGCCTGGGATCTGGCGGCCTCTGCAGCCCATGAGGGGTATGCCACAGAGCAAGGGCCACCCACCTTCTTCTGATGTGCGTGCAAAGGTTGGGTTTGCTTCCAGGGAAGGGAAGGGAGGGATAGTGGCTCTAGCAGTAAAGTGCACACAGCTCGTGCCTGGTTTTTGGGGATCATTTATGCTGCACTCTCTTTCCCAGGTGCTTCTGATTTACCGTAGCTAGTCAGCGTCACGGATACCTGGGCATCTGTGACATTAAAGGAGTAGTGGTAGGAGTGGACAGAGCTAGCCCAACCTTCAGCTGGAGCCGCTCTGAGGGAATTTGGGGATGGAAACCAATCTCCTGTTTGTTGAGGCTTTGTCGTCTTCTCAGAAAGCTGAAATAAAACAATCCTGGCTAAGAGTTTGGTTGATGGAGGGTTTACATTTGAAGAGATTAGATTCCTTTGTCCTTTGCAGGGGTGGGTTCTTGTTATGCTGTGGCAGATGGCTTTATGCCTGTGCACACCTTATATCTCAGGAGTGAGTGTGTGCGTGTGTGCGCGTGTGTGCGTGTAGAAGCCAAAGGTTAACATCAGGAGTCATCTTCAGTCACTCTCTCCTCTGTTTACTGAGGCAGGCCCGCTCACTGTATCTGGAGCCTGCTGATTTGGCTAGTCTGGCTAACCAGCTTGCTGCAGGGACCTCCTCACTTACTGCCTGAGCATTGGGATTTCGGGGAAACAGACCACCATGCCATGTGAATAGTAGGGATACAGATTCTAGTCCTCACTCATGCTTTTTTTTTTTTCTTTAAACTTTTATTTATTATATATATATACAGGGTCACTGCCCTCAGACCCACCAGAAGAGGGCATCAGATCCCATTACAGATGGCTGTGAGCCACCATGTGGTTGCTGGGAATTGAACTCAGGACCTCTGGAAGAGCAGTCAGTGCTCTTAACTGCTGAGCCATCTCTCCATCTCTTTTTAAAGAAATTATGATTTTTTTTTTTATTTGTGGGGAGCCGGCCTGTGCCATGGCCTGTGTGCATGTGCGTGTGTGTAGATCCCAACAAAAATCCTGCACGTAAGTTCTCCCATGACATTTGAGTCCTGAGGAGGGAACCTGGGTTGACTTGCTTGGCTGCAAGCACCTTTGTCCACTGAGCCATCCAGCTGGCCCCCAGGTGGCTTAGAGAAGCTCCTTTGTAACACACCCTGTAGGGACGCCTTCTGTCAGCTTCTTTTGTTATGTGTGGATAGCTTCTTTCCACGAGTTACGGGAGGGGTCTGATCTCTGGAGTTCAAAATGTCTTTTCTCTTAGTGGTCCTGATGAAATTGGGCTTAGGCTAGCCTTTGCCAAGGGCACTGGAACAACTTTCCAGAGTCTCACAGCTGAGCCTGTTGTGAAGGGCGGCATCACTGATTTTCCTGTCCCCTCTCCATCATCAGACTCCTCTATTTTATTACCATACTCCTTTGGGCCTCATGCACTGGGTCTGCTGCTCAGCCTCTGAGTGCTGGGCTGGCAGGTGTGCTCCGTCTGCTCTAATGGGCAAGTGGACAGACGGACGGACAGAGGGGGGTAGGCATGGTGGAGCTGGGCCCTGCTGCCCTTCCTGTACCTCTAGACACAGCCCTGACCAGCTGCAGATCTGATGTCCCAGGGGTACACTACTGTCCATCCACCAAGGATGTCTGAGGAAGTTCCAGGCTTAATTGGGGTGTATACTAGGACTCTCAGTCTGATGTTAATTAACCCAAAATGAGATAGAGAGAGTTGGTAGGCACCAGTGAGGACTCGGGCACGTCCCTAAAAGGCTTCATTAGAAAGCAGCTTTACAAATGAACTCTGTTCATCTGCTGTACCCATGGGCCCTGCGGACTGCAGAGTAACCCGAGGTGGCGGTGGGGCTGTGGGGGTGTGGTTGGATTCGCCTGACACTTAGATATTTGGCACTGGGTGAGAGGGAGTCCCTGTTGAGTCCCTAAATTTAAAACAAGACAGAACATACAAACCGAGACGGATGTGAGGGAGAAGAGAGTTACAGGCAGACCAGTGTTTTTTTATTTTTGATACCTGCCCCGGAGCAGATGATGGGTACTCCCTCTGGTGGACACTCCCTCCCCCCTTTCCCTCAGGACAGGCAAGCCAGTCTTCCCAGGCAGAGAAGACACCCTGGACCTCACAAAGCTCCCTGCTGTGGCACCAAGTATTTCTGAAGTATTCTGACTCAGCCACCTCCTGTTTCTTGTGACTGAGCTTGCTCCTCAGGGAATGTCACATCCCACTCTGCGGGTAGCTTCCTGTTTCCTACATGAGCCTCGTTAGTTGGCTTGTTCCTGAATCTAGACACTCAGGATTTGTTAGTGAACAAACAGAGGAGAAGTGAAGGATGGGGTAGGGTGGGGTGGGGATGTATACAGTCAAAGCATATCACATGCACATGTGAAGATACCATCATAAAACCCCTTATTTTGTAATAAGGTATTTTGCTAATAGTGAAGGAAATAGCATCTCACAAAGTTATAGTATGCTATTACAAGCAAGATACTGACCTTACTGGGGGGTGGGGTGGGGAACAGAGGCCTGGAGAGGTATGTCTTAGATGGTTGGAACAGGATAAAGCTGGACACAGTGACAAGTGCTGTGCACAGCATTCTAAGAGCCACTTAATGATGCCTGAGGTAAGGCACTTAAACTCCGCCAGCCACATGGTACGCTCCCTCCGCTTTACAAGCGGTGAACTTCCCGTTCTTCCAGGTAACCCTGGGTGGAGCCGGGATTTGAACCCAGAGAGAGATAATTGACTCCAGGTTTGTGATCATAACTCCTTAGTTGTAGTGGCTTTCTGAGAGACACTGATGAGTGTGATTATGGAAGGGATTGGTCCTGGGTTCGCTGTCCTGCCTATAGGAAATCGTTTGATCCAGTCTGGTCTTTCTTTCCGAAGCTGTTGAGCCAGCTCTCCGTGAGAGCCAGTCTAGGATGCTCTGGTGCCCTGGCGTGCATTCTCAGTAAAGCTGTTCTTTCCCTCCTTTAGTTGAGACGGGAGAAGATTGACCTGGAAAACACACTGGAGCAAGAACAGGAGGCGCTGGTGAATCGGCTGTGGAAGAGGATGGATAAGCTGGAAGCTGAGAAGAGGTGTGTGTGTGTGTGCGCGCATGCACACGGAAGATTCCTGTCTGTTAACTAGGGATGGCTTTGGGGCGTTTGAATAGCTTGGGTAACACATACCATCCTATTATTTTTATTTAAGTAATTTCTGTATATGAGTAGACTGTTGCTGTCTTCAGACTCACCAGAAGAGGGCATCAGATCCCATTAAGGATGGTTGTGAGCCACCGTGTGGTTGCTGGGAATTGAACATGGGACCTCTGGAAGAGATCATTCAATGTTCCTAACCTCTAAGCCATCTCTCCAGTCCCCCATCCTACCTTGTTAAAGGAAAAAGTCTGTTGATCTTTCTGGCAGTGGCTTCCTCTCTCTGCCTGGCTTCTCTCCTCCCTCAAGTACAAATTGTTTTCATTTATTAGTCAAGGCCAAGTCAGAGTTAACCTTGGTAACACTATTCACCTGTTAGCTGTTGCTCATCTCTAGGGTTTACTGACTCAGTTGGGTAAATTTAATGGAAAAGTGACTGTTTGTTTTTAATCCAACTGTATTTTAAATAAATACCCACGGGTTACAATACTTGAGTATTCTACAGGCACAGAAGTAAAGTGTTACCTGACAACAGACATTCCTTAAGTTACCTCGGTGCAGACACTCATAGGCCTCGTTTTTATCACTTGGCACTTTGTGGCTGGAAGGTGGGGGAGGCGCAGAGCTCATAAGAAGGGCAGGGGAGTCCTGTCTGGGCTTTGTGTGCGGTAACCACGAGTTCCTTTTGAAGGTGGTTGTCAGTTCCCTGCCCCAGAATCTCGTGTTTGCCTCCCAGCACCCTTGTGCCGTATGGCTTTGGTTTGCATGTGCAGTTCTACACTGTTCATGTGTAGAATTACAAACACCAGACAAACCAAAGATAGATGATATATCCAGGAGAAATCCTCCCGCCGTAGTCTGTCAGCTTGGATAACAGGACTGGGGTAGCAGTTGTAATAAATTGATTATAAAGTTATTCTGTGACCACAACCATAGTTACATGTTAATTGTCTCAACTAGGGTCCAGCTACAGTTAAGTTGTTGCAGGTAACCTACCTTTTTGGAATGCAGTTGGATGCTTTATGTACATACAGTTTTGTTAAGATACCGAGCATAGCCGTATGAAACGGTCACTTCATAGGTGAAAGGCTGTTGGTCCTTTCCTAACGTTTACCCGAATGAGAATCGGTAGGGAACATGGGTGCACCAGTTACTAACCAAATAATTCTGACTCGGTTTGGTTTTCTAACATTTTTATCATTGGCCCAGTTTTCCAAACCTTCTGGTTTCTAAGTGTCTATAAGTGACTTCCTCCTCCAGGGTGGCCCATAGCACTTCCTAAATTTCACCCAAAGCATCAGAGAGAGTAGACTTTCTTTCTACCTTCCACGCTCTGCAGCCTGCTTGCTAACCACATTGTCAGCCAAGCCTGCGTGTCTGCTGGGCTCTGGGCACGGAAACCAGATCTGTGTTTACATAGACTTCACAGTTACGACTGACTGCCGGGGCCACTCAGAGAGCAGGGCAGGAATGATGTATCTGAGGTCAGATCCCCGGCACCCACCTAAAGCTGGACACATTAGCCTGTGCCTGTAATCCCTGTGTGCTCCTAAAGCAAGACAGGAGGCAGAGAGGAGAAACCCCAGAAGCTCAAGCCAGTTTGTCTTACTTAGCAAGAGACCAAGAGACCTTGTTGCAAACGGGAAGGGAGGATCCACACCTGAGGTCATCATCCTCTGACTTCCGCATGCCAGTGGCCTGGGCCTGGTGCACACAACCACACAAAGAACACAAAAGGAATGAGACCTTGCCACTCTGCCTGGGATAATAGTGAGGGCCAGCAGAGCGGTCACGAGACAGAGGCTCCGGTCAGTCCCATGGACACTTGTCAGGCAAGCCCTGAGTTTGAATGTTGTGTGTTCTTTTACTGCAAACTGTTCTTCATTATTGTATTCTCTCCCCCCTCCCCCCTTTCCTGTGAAGAATCCTACAGGAGAAATTAGACCAGCCTGTGTCTGCCCCACCATCGCCTAGAGACATCTCCATGGAGATCGATTCCCCCGAGAACATGATGAGGCATATCAGGTTTTTAAAGAACGAAGTGGAGCGACTGAAGAAGCAGCTACGAGCCGCCCAGTTACAGCGTACGTAGCCTCCCACCTCCTCCCTGCATCAGACCACGTCAGTCCCTGTGCTTTACTGAGGGATTTGCAGTAGTCATAGTCATGGTGTCACTCGTGACGCAGGGACGTTGGAACGCAAGTTCCTGGTACTCTGGGGTATATTTTTTAGAACAGAAGCATTGTGGCAGGAGGGGCCACAATTTAGAATGCGTTCCGAAGATAATTTTGATAATCTCAAGTGGGAGTCCCTGAGTAAGTAGGAGCCCAGGTGGCCTTATGCCTTCTGTTGCTGAGATAAAGTCCTGATTTAAGGGAGAGCTTGCTTACTTGGCACGCAGGTTACAACTCCTCAGAGCAGGGAGGTCACAGAGGCAGGAAGTCAAGAGAACAGAGAACAGTTGATAAGTGTATACCTGTGCTCTTGGCTAGTGTGTGTGTATACTGAATACACACACACTTACACACACACATATATACACATACATATACATAGTTATATGTACACACGTGTATATAGCTTATTATCAACCATAGTATAATTTATACATTTTATGAACTTATTAATATATCACAAACAAAATATATTCAGCATGATTTACATATGTGAATAATTGGTATATATTAATACATACAAATAAAATGAATTTCCCAAGAGAATTTCATATAATATATTTTGATGATATTCACTGTTCAGCCTTCCCCCTAACTCCTCCCACACCCACCCTCCACCACCACAGTCTCATCTTTGATTCTGCTTTTTCCTTAGCTCCCTGAGCCCAGCGATGCTGTCTCTGTACTCAAGTGTGTGGCCCTGTTCACTGTAGCAGAGTAGGATGCCATGGGGCCACATCCCTCAGGAAAGCTGATTGGGGATGGAGCCACTCACAGCGAGCGCATGCATGCCTTCCCACGGCAGTTAAGATAATCTCTCCCCTACACTTTGCCGAGGCCCCTTTCCATATGATTCTCTTATCTGACTTCACGGGTGTGTGTGTGGGGGGGTGGGCTTGGTCACAACCTATAGCCCCAAATCAGGCCTGGCTGCCTGTCCTCGGTGGCAGTAAAATCGGCAAATTCATAGTGGGAAGCAGAAAAGGAAGGTTTAGTCAGTGGCGACACTGGGAAGAGGAGAGCCGAGAGATCCAGCAGTCCCTCGAGTCTGGTTTGGAGTCCTGTGTAGTAGAACCAGCTTAGTCTTAGCCCCG